>NC_056745.1:847079390-847219390 GCF_019279795.1 Protopterus annectens
AGCAAACATGACCTGGCGTAGAATCTGGTTGCGAGAATACGTAAGTATCGGCAAAACCATAACTAAAACATTAATTTTTCAAATTTTGAAGTTATAACCCTGCCTAAACAAACTTCAGTGTAAAAGAAAACAGTGTCTGTGTGGTTTTCACTGCATTTTCTGTACCAATTAGACATTGGAAAGCAAACGGTAATACCGCAAAAATCTGGTTGCGATAATATTTAAGTGCCATATATCTATATATATATATATATATATATATATATATATATATATATATATATATTATATATGTGGATCTAGGATGTTTGCTCAACTGAGCAAATGTCCGAATGCATAAATCCCGAACACACTTTAACGAAAGCGCTTTTATCGAAAAAGCACTTTCGTTAAAGCGTGTGAAAAAAAAACACTTAATTTACATTTTATCAGGGGAGCTTTGCCCCCCTGCACCCCCATGTGGGGGGCTGTGTCCCCCACCCCCCTTTCTTTAATATTCTCCCTCTGACACCACACTACAGTGGGGAAAAGTGAAATTTCACTTACCCGCACCATTGTACAGCCTCGGCAACAGTCATACTTACGCGAAAGTGCTACTTCCATGAATAGCACTTTCACGTAAGTATGCCCAGCCATTTGGATTTCGGTCGGTTGCTCAGTCGAGCAAACATCCTAGATCCATATGTATATATATATATATATATATATATATATATATATATATATATATATATATACATTCAAGTCCATGTTGCTGCGTATTTCACACTACTCTTTGATACTCATCCATACTGTGTGACATAAAACTGGGAATTAGATTAAGCAGCTGGAACTGTCTCTGCAAAATGTTTGACCTGTGGAATGTCTGGAACATTTTTTGGAATAGAATCAGAATTTTGAACACATTCCAGTATGAGAACAGTGTTTGATTCACACTTAGGTTTGAAGTCTGCATTACAGAAACAATGTTGTGATGGTGATGATGATTCTGATACAAGAAGAAGATGTCTATGGTTCCTCCTATACTCCACACTCTCAGAGTCTACCAGGTAGGACCTTGGCTCAGCATAGATGACTGTAATCTGTCCAATTCGATCAAAGCCTTTTGTTGTCTGGATTCATACCATCTCTCCTTCCCTCAATGGACAAAGTAATCTGCTTGATCTGTTGTAGTTAGATTTCTGGATATTACAGTTCATAACCACCTGAGCCTTGATGGTTTTATTGATGTTCTTCATGTTTCACTGTTGCAGTCATCACCTGTGGGTTATCCCTGCTGTGGTAGCCCTCGGCCGTCCCGAATACCAGAGTCAATGCTTTTGTGCGCTGGCTGCTGTCACCTGTAGTCTGATGTCAGGTCATCAGTACTATAAAGCAAGACCGCTGTCATCATTACGTCAGTCTTTCTTGCCATGGAGTCTGTAGCAGAAGCAGTTTGCAAGAGTGCCGGTTGGTCACTACCAGAAGTCGAACTTCAGCAGTAACTGTCTAAAGCTAAGTACCCCATTGTTGACCCTTTTTTCTTGCTCTAACCAATGTCCGAAAAAGTTAATTGTCTCACATGTGGAAAGCAGATCCCACACCAAGTCTTTCATTCCTACTGCATCACTTGTTAAGACCCAGACCACGGCGTCCTTCAATGCTGGTTGTGTGCCCTCTTTAATGCGAGAACCATTCGCCATAGAGCGCTTTTTGTAGACAATTATTTTCATATTCCGTCTTCGAGTTCTGATATGGTGTCCATCAGCCAAAAATCCGCCAATATTCTGAAAAAACATAAAGATAGAGACAGGCCACACAAGGCGAAGCCTTCCAACGACACTGCCGCTAAGCAAGTCATCAGTTCTCTGGAATTCAGTGAGGCGCTTTCGCAGCCCCTGATGCCTGACTTGCTTTCTACGCAGGCCTCTGCCAAGACCCTTTTGGAATCCAGTATGCCAGAAAAATCCACTTTGTCTTCCGAGCCTTTGGTTGTCTCTGCCTCGGTTGAGTCCAGAGCCACAATGCAGGCACCAGCTTCCGAGGAGACTTTTCACACTACCGATTTCAGACAAAAAACAATGTCTTCTCTTCCGACTACCGTTTCTCAGAGACCAAAAGATTCTCTCAGGCCTCGAAGCCAGGCCACTCCTAGGATATATGCTTCAAGCCACCATCTTGCTATTTCTCCCCCACTCCAAACTCAAATGCTTAAAATGTGGTAGGATCCCATCTCCCCTATCCGAGGTGCTCAAGCCCCTACCCTTAAAAGGAAAAGGTTCATTCTCCAGAAATTATGACAGACCAAGAGTCTGAGGAATCTGATTATTCTGCCTTTGAAAAGGAACAACAGCCCTTAGTTGCTTATAAGGATTCAGATGCAGAGGAATCCAGCCCCTCTGCCTCCCCTCCAGAGGACCTTTCCTTCGGGGAATCCCTCCACTCCCTCAGAGGTCATTTTCAATGGCAATCTCGGGACTACCCACAGTCAAAGAAATGACTTGAGAGTTTCTGGATCTGCCCCAGCACAGACTCCTGGCCATCCCTCCTATTCTAGAAGTGGTGGATGATGTTTTCCTTGAATCCAGCTTAGCCCCTGATGCCCTGACTCCTGCTCCAGCTAAACCTGACAGGTACTACAGAGTACCAGATTCTCATAAGTACCTGTACAGAAACCCTGCTGCAGACCCTGAGGTCAATACAGAGGGACCCAAAGGAGCTAAGACTAGTTCTGCAAGAATCCTCTTCCTTCTGACAAAGACTCCAGAGCACTGGACAGATGGGTAAGAAGTATACACCTCTACAACCTTAGCTATCAGAGCACTCAATTGTCAGTTCCATATGTTAAAATATCAACAACACACCTTGGAACAAATAAAGAAAAATATTGCTACCTGTCCTGATGAAAAAGAGCTGTTAGAATTGCTTCACTCTGCTGGTCAAGTGGCCAAGCACTCATTACAATGTGATTATGACACCATAGAAGCCTCTAGCAGGGCAGCAGTGACAAGATCTGTTATTAGGAGACATGCATGACTGAAGGAACAAAGTCTTCCTGATCATGTTAAGTCTAAACTTATTGATGCACCTCTAGATAAGGAATGCCTATTTGGGGAAAAAGCAGAAGAGGTGTTTAAAAAGATGGAAGACAAAGCAACATCTATGCAAACAGTAAAATATTTCTTTCAAGTTCAACAACCCAGATACAGCAGAAACTTCCCCTCTAAAAACTGGGCCTTCCCTGCACCCAGCAGACAGGGCCAAAGTAACCCCCGCAGGGACAGGACATCCAGGCCCCTATCCAAGGGCCAGCAAAGAAGCAAACAATGGACTGTTTCATCCTCTACGCCAGGGAGTTCTAAGCAAACCTTCTATCGTAAACACACACAATGACTCCCCATCCGCCCTCTGCCCTCCTTTCCCTCATCTAAAACTAGGAGGAAGGCTCATCCTCTTCAAGGACAATTGGGTCTCTATAACCAAGGACCAATGGGTATTAAAAATAATTTCTCAGGTATACAGATTCTCCTTCAGTGAACTCCCAATTCCAAGAGGGTACCCAGACCTCCCCCCAAACCACTGGGCAGAGGCATTAAAACAGGTAAAAACACTAATATCCCAGGGGGCAGTAGAATCTGTCCCTCCGGATCAAACAGGAAAAGGTTTTAACTCCAGACTATTCCTTGTTCCCACAGAAGAGGGCACTTGGTGCCCCATCCTAGATCTATCCAAACTATACACCTCCTTGATGGTCCCCAGATTCAAAATGCTAACCTTACAGCAGCTCCTGCCTGTGCTCAAACTAAATGCCTGGCTGGTGACACTAGACCTAAATAATGCCTACCTCCCCATCCACATCCAGGAATCATGCAGAAAATTCCTGCGCTTCAGAGCAGGCTATCAGCACTTTCAGTTTTCTGCACTGCCCTTTGGCTTATCTACTGCTCCCAGAGTATTCACCAAATGCTTGGCATTCTGCAGGCAGAGAAATATGCAGATTTACCCATACCCGGATGACTGCCTCATTCAGGCGAAAAGCAAAGAAAAGTTACTCCAGTATCGTCTCTTTGTCAAAAAACTCTTAACTTCCCTAGGGTTCACCATCAACGAGAAAGAATCAAAGAAAAACTCTATCAGGAAAATTGTTTTCCTGGGAGCTGTGCTAGACACAGAAACCCTAATGGCCTTCCTATTCCCAGAAAAGCAGAGCGTCCTGCCTCTCTACTTCACCCAGCTGGCTTTCACTGTGAGGAAGGTCCAGCAAGCACTGGGATACATGGCATCTTGCATCCTTCTCATCCCTCTCACCAGGCTGCACATGAGAAAGCTTCAGTGGCACTTAAAGAAACTTGTGTCAGCAGTCTCAGTCCCTAGAGACTGCTCTCCCACTGATTCCTTGCATAAGGGATGAATTTCTCTGGTGGGCAGAGGCCTGTGCCATGAAGAAGGGTCTTCCCTTAATCCTCCACCCTTCCGGCCAGACCATCACCACCGATGCCTCAGACATAGCTTGGGGAGCTCATCTAGCAGTCTGGTGTACCCAATGGCTTTGGAATGCCCAGCAACGTCACTTGCACATCAACCAGAAAGAAAGGATGGCAGTGCAAAATGCTCTAACTTCCTTCCAACCCCATCTCAGGCCAGGGGTCCTCCTTATAAAAACAGAAACACCACAGTTATGTGGTACATCAGCAAGCAGGGGGCACCCAATCTTACCCCCTGTGCAGGTTAGCCATGAGTCTATGGCTTACAGCCACCTCCATGGGGCTATACCTGATTGCCCAATACTTGCCAGGGATCAACAACACACTGGCAGACCACCCAAGCAGAAACTTACTAGATGCCCATGAATGGCAGCTCCACAGAAAAATTTTTCTGCAGATCATGCAGGAGTGTGGGACCCCAGAGGTGGACCTCTTTGCCTCGCACCTCAACCACCAGCTGCACAAGTTTTGTACCATGGAGTATCACCTCTGAGTATGGAAGGTGGATGCCTTGACCTTCCCCTGGAGCTCCCTCTTTGTGTACGCATACCCTCCTCTGCCCCTTATTCCCAAGGTTCTGATCAAAATAAGAGAGGAGAGACCAAAGGCCATCCTCGTCGATCCAGATTAGCCCAGACAGCATTGGTACCCCTTACTATGCAGCCTGACCTTACTGCCCCCAAAGCTGCTTCCTCTAAGGTCAGACCTACTGACCCAGAAGAGGGGGAAGGTGCTGCACCCAGACCTACAGTCTCTCAAACTTTCAGCATGGCGCATACACTAAAAACTAGCAAAAAGTCACTGTTAAGCAAACACGTCCTGGACATCATCACAGAGGCCAGAAGACCCAGCACAAGAAAATCATATGCTGGAAAATGGAAAAGATTCTGCTCCTGGAAACAATCAAAAGGGGGCAGTACCTCCCAACCTTCCATCCCTCTCATCCTGGATTACTTAGCAGAGTTACTCAATAGTGGTCTCTCCTTCTCCTCAATTAAAATCCCTACCTCGGCCATTTCTGCCCATTATAATTCATATCCACCCCTCTTTTCTCACCCTTTGATTATGCAATTCCTCAGAGGGGCTTCTAATATCAGACCTCCCAGAAGATCTCCTACTCCTCCCTGGTACTTGAATTATGTGTTAGAGAAACTAACCTTACCTCCTTTCGAACTTTCTGCTTCAACAGAATTGTAATACCTCTCCTGGAAGACTGCCTTCATACTAGCTATCACTTCAGCCAGAAGGGTCTCGGAACTTCAACCTCTCATGGCTGTTGAGCCCTTCATAATTTTCCATACAGACTGAGTCTCCCTGAGGGCTAATCCCTCCTTTATGCCCAAGGTGGTATCTGACATGAGCCTTAATCAGGCCATACACCTTCCCACCTTCTTTCCTAACCCTCAAAACCTGGGGGAAAGAAGTCTACACTCACTAGACGTGCACAGACAACTCAGATACTATCTGAACTGCACTAAACCATTCAGAAAAACAGACCAGCTTTTGGTAAGCTTTGTCACAGGGGCAAGGGGAAGCCCATCTCCAAACAAACCATTTCCAAATGGATCTCACACTGTATCCATTTTTGCTACTGACTACATGGGAAACCCATCCTTAAGTTGATCTGTACCCACTCCACTAGGGCAACCTCCACTTCCATTGCCTTCCTCAGAAGAGTACCTACCAGGGTAATTTTGAAAGCGGCCACCTGGACCTCTGTCCATACCTTTACAAAGCATTACCATCTACCTCTCTTTTCTAAATCTAAGCCAGGGTTTGCCTCTGCAATTCTGCAGGGCCTCCTGACCCATACCTAGGACTCTACCTATCCTTCCACCCTCTACCTCAGCTTTGGGAATCCTCCCACAGGTGATGATTGCAACAGTGAAACATGAAGAACAAAGTACAGTTGTGTACACTTACCATAAATATAGATGTTCGAGTGTATTCACTGTTGCAGTCTTGATTTTCCTCCCTCCATCCCCCTTTTCACTTCTTCCCCTAGGGGAACACATGCTTTGCAAGGTAGCTCTTTGCCACCAGGACTACTTTTCTCTTTTCCCTAGTGCTTCTGATGGGTTAGGGCAAGACAAACTGATGTAATGACGTCGGCTGCCTTGCTTTATAGTACTGGTGACCTGACATCAGACTATAGGCGACAGCAGCCAGCGCACAAAAACATTGACTCTGGTATTCGGGCTGACAAAGGGCTACCACAGCAAGGATAACCCACAGGTGATGACTGCACCAGTGAACACACTCAAACATCTACATTTATGGTAAGTGTACACAACTGAACTTTCTTAGGTTTAGGCTTCAGTAAACTGAAATTGATAGGTAATGTAGTTCTAGTGTGCCTGGAAAGTAGTCTTTGAGCAAGTGAGCCAAGAATATCATCACTGTATGTTTCTGAGATTAAGCAGATTCAAGAACACATCGGTATTATCATGCTTTGACCTTTCAAGTAATTGCTTTGCACTCTGCACTGCATGTTATGTTCAACTAGACCATTGACTGAGGATATTCAGAACTACTAGCGACATGTACAAAGTCCCAATCTTTTGCAAATTTCTGAAACAACCGGCTAATGAATTGAGTACCACTGTCAGAAAGAACTTTATGTGGACTACTGTGAACTGAGAAATGGTGTTTCAACTTAGTAATAACAGCAGTGGATGTTAGGTTCAGTAGTAGATCAATCTCAAACCAATACGAATAAGAGTCTACCAGAACCAAGTAGTGTTGATTGTTCCACTCAAAGATATCACCTGCAACTGTTGACCAAGTTAGTTCAGGAAATGAACTTAGCTGAAGTGTTTCTCTTTGCAAATACAGTCTAGTACTATTGCATCCTGAGCAAGAAGAATGTACTTTATCAATGTCTTTTAGTAATGAAGACCAAAATACTAATTCTCTTGCTCTTCTCTTAGTGGATACGAATCCTGGCTGACCATGATGCAAAATATGGATATATACTCTTGTTGTAAGGAACTTTTTTAGGGCCTTTGAAAATAATGCCATCTTCCATCAACAATTCATCTCTGTAAGGAAAATTGGTTTGCACTTCAAGTGGTACACCAGATTGCTTTGACTGCCATCCAACATTAATGTAGTGATTGAGCTTCTGCAAAATTGGATCAGTCTGACTGTGATCTCTCAACTCATCAAGTCTAGTGGTAAAAAATGATGCACTGACATCACATCAAAATTCTCTGCCTCAAGCTGTTCTGTCATATTTCTGGGTGATCTGGATAAGGTATTGGCCAGATGCAATTTGCCTTTCAAGTAGACCATTTTGAAATTGTACTTTTGAAATTTGAGCATCATTCTTTGTAATCTCACTGGAGTGGAATGCATAGGCTTCTTTAGAATAGTAACGAGTGGTTGGTAGTCAGTTTCAACCTGAATAGCTCAACCATAAATATAATCATGAAACTTGGAACATGCAAATAGTATTGCCAAAAGCTCCTTCTCAATTTGAGCATACTGCATCTCAGTTTGGGTTAGTGTTCTAGATGCACAGGCTACTCGTCAGCCCTCTTGAAGTATAACTGTGCCAAGACTAAATTTTGAAGCATCACAGAAAAGAGTAACTGGTTTGTTCACATCTTGGTATCTTAATGTAGGTGGGATGGCAATTTTCTGCTTAAGGTCTTCAAATGCCTTCTGGTGCTGTTACAGCTATGACCATGAAACATTTTTACGTGTTAGCTCTTTTAAAGGTGCTGTCAACTCACTGAAGTCTGGTATAAACTTGCCTAAATAGTTGACCGTGCCTAGAAAATATAGAGCTTGTACATTATTTGGTGCTGACACCTCAAGAATAGCTGTTTGCTTGGTCGGGTCTGGTCTCAAGCCTGCACTCATAAACAAATGACCTATGTATGTAACTTTTGGAAGTCTGAATTTGCACTTCAAATGATTGAGCTTCAAGTTTACTTCACGTGCTCTGTCTCGAATTTTCTTGAGGTTTCTGTCATGCTCTGCTTCACCATTGCCTCCAACCAATAAATAATCTACTATTATGGCACAAGGATAACTTGAAAGAAATTGCTCCATTGCATTCTGAAAGACTTCACTTGCAGAATTTATTCCAAATGGCATCCACAGGAATCTGTATCTGCCAAACAGAGTACCAAAAGTAGTTAGAAATGAAGATTTGTGATCAAGCATCATTTGCCAAAATGAACTCTTTGCATTCAAGACAGAGAAAACAGTGGCATTCGGTATTAGGGCTGCAACCTCCTCGACAGTTCACATAGGATGGTGAGGTCTGTTTAATGCTTTGTTCAGATCTCTTGGGTCAATGCATATTCTGATTTTGTCTGAGCCTTTTTTGTGAGCTGCTATCATGGATGACAGTGACACCCTTTCAGTTGGTTCTGTGACTGCACAAATCACACCCTTGGACCATTTTGTCCAGCTGAGCCTTAACTTTATTCTGTATTGCTATCAGAACTCTTCTTGCTGGACTGACTACTGGAGTGACCTCTGGATCTAACTTCATGGAATACACAACTGGAAATTTGCAAATTTGTCATCGAAAACATCAGCATACTCTGAGAAAATGGTTTCAGAAAAATTAGAACTCGGAAATGCACTTACATGATGAACTTCTTTAGCAAAAGAAAGCAGGTTCATTCTCAAACTGTCTTTGAGACCCAGGAAAGATTGCACTGGTCTTTGGACTACATATAATAACAAGTTGTAACAGTTCTCGGCCAAATAACATGAAAGTATCACTGAACCTTTGGTTTGAATTTCTTCACTTCCATAAGCAACAAGTCTCGCACTACTAGCTACATTGAGTTGTTCATTAGTTCTCACTTTAGCAAATGTGTCTGCTGATATAACATTACACTTTGAACCAGTGTCGACTTTAAGCTATGTGGATCTTCTATTAATCTGGACAGTAAAAAATACTTCACTTCTTGTTTATAAGTTCACTGCATCAGCTCTTTCACCAAGAACTGATATACCATCTACATAGAAAGCTGACTACTTCGGCTCTACTTGATCAACTTGATTTTTTGTGCGACCTTTCTTTACAACTATATGAGGCTTGCTTGATTTGCAAAACTTTTGGAAATAGTTGCATTTTTTACACTTGTTACATTGCTGACCAAATGCTAAGCACTTCTCTCTTTTAGCCTCATGATTTGCACCACAGTTGATACAGTTAACAATAAAGCTAGAACTGGGTTTTGCTGATTCATGCTTGTACTGCACTGAGCTGGAGCATGCTCCACTCTTAGAACTTACTGGAAAGCTACATGTCTTCCCTGGAAACCTCATAGCTGCCATGTGCTTGGGCCTGCTTTTCTTTGCCACATGTTGCATGCTGTCTACATTTGCTCTGAAGCCAACTGAAACCATGCTCTTGTCACTCACAAGCATACTTGTGTGTTTTTCTGTCACCTCATGGATTTGACAAATCTCTACGGCATTAGTCAATGTTAAATCACTGTCACGAAGTAAAATCTTTCTCATAGCTGCACTGTTAATACCACACACAAGCCTATCCTTTATCAGCTCATCTTTTAAGTCACCAAATCAACACAGTTTAGCTCTGTTTCTCAGGTCAGTTATATAAGGTGCAAATGTTTCTCCCATGGTTTCTGATCTTTCATGTAAAATAAATGCCTCTCTAATATAATATTTGTCTGGGGATTACATATTTCTCTGAACTTGCACTTCAAGCACTCGAGGTCTTCTCCTGGTTCAGCCTGTACAACAATATGACATTTTTCACCTTCTTCTTCATATACTGCACGTGCATACTCAAATAAATGCTCTCTTTCTATGGCTCATGACCCAGCTAGGTTTAGCAAAATGAATGCCCTGGTGCATGCATCTCTATCTGCATAAGCTGCTTGTATAAAAATATCGTACTCTTGCTCAAATATTCTCCAGTTATCTGCAATATTCTGATCAAGTACAAGTGGTAGGGGCTTTCGAAATCCGTCTGTCATATTAATACATACCAGTGAAGGGGGTTGTAAATAAGCAAAACATACACACATGAACATGTGCCAGAAACGTATGCCAGTACTTGTAACTTTGTCCAATGCCTTTATGCTTCTGAATTTATACCTTTTGGGCTTTTCGAAATTATGCTAGTGGACAAATTTGTAGTACCTTTGAATAATTGGACTTTATGAAATAAACTTCTTGGGCACTTTGACACTCATGTAACATTGTTTTGCATTGCTAAAGTCATTTTTCATTTTAAGAAACATCTCAAACAACTTTAAGATGCAAATGAAATAAACTCTTGGGCACTGTAATACTCTTGTAATATCGTTTTGCAAGAAATCACCTCTTATCAGTGTAAGAAACATATCAAATTACTGCACAATGCAAATAAACTCGACCTATCTTGTCCAAAACTCAGTAACATTTGGAAGTAATTGCACTTTGAGAATAACTGCACATGGCACACTGAAATGTCCCCAAAATGGCGGTACCTTGCTAGGCAACTCTTTACAGTGCAAGAAACACTCTGTAATGGCGACATTTCTGAATAGACACACCCAGCACAAGAAACTTTTTGAAATGGCTATACTTTGACTGTATTTCACAAAATAGTTGCACTTTGCACACAACAAACTCTTCAAAATACATGCACAGTAATAAGCACACACTGTAAGCACTTTCATACACTTTGAGATACTTCGAATAACTTTAGTTAAGCCCTTGATACAATACGGAGTCATAGTTATGCCAAAACATAGCACGATGCCAAAAGACATGCAGCCCCTTGCTTTATTTTTGCTTAATCTGCCCTTTTTGCCCTTATTATATTTGTTTTGCTTGTTTAAGCCCTTTTCATGTCCAATGTACTTCTCTTGTGCTCTTTTTACTCTAAACACACCCAGTTTTGCTTTAAACACACCCAGTTTTGCTTTAAACACACTCATTTTACTCTAAACACACCCAGTTTTACTTTAAAAACACCCAGTTTTGCTTTAAACACACCCAGTTTTGCTTTAAACACACCCGTTTTACTGTAAACACACCCAGTTTTACTTTAAACACACCCAGTTTTGTTTTAAACATGCTCATTTTATCTTTAACATACTTATTTTGCTGTAAACATGCTTATTTTGCTTTAATGTTAATGATTTCATCAAATACCACATTTCTTTTAGGTAACACTTTTTGTGCCTTCCGCTTGCTCAGTAATGTGGTTTGTGCCCTTGTAATGCCTCATTTTGTCTCTTCTATCAAATAAACAGTTTGTGCTGCTTCTTATTACCTTTGATTGTTTTCTGGCTCTTTTTGTGCTTTTTTCCTCTTAGTTTTACCTTCACAGTCATCACTGCACCTCATGGCTTTGGATCTTATTCTCTGCAAACCCAGTTCTGATACCATGTCGCTTTCCTACTTTGAACACAATAGGAGAGTCTTCATGGGTTCTGTTCAAAAAGCTTTATTTTATACAAGCACATTACTAGGGAAGTTTACTGACTTTAATTTAAGTAACATATACAGAATAACAACTGTGATCATGCATGCTCTCACTTTGACTGAATCCTACAAAATGGCACTAGGGATCAGACGTGTCTGGAATGTATATGTATATGTATATGTACAGCCATGACATGCTTCTTAAAGACACAGCACACCACTTCCACTCTGATCTACAGGTGCTATAACATTTGTGTACTAATGTCATAAGGCCTTTACTTAAGTTTTCAGTAGCAATATAGAACCAATAAAATAAATTTGATCAAGTAACCATCAGCGTGTAGAGAAAGGAAATTGAAAAGAACAATGACAAAGAAAAAAATTCTATCATATGCTGAATGACGTAATAAATAAAACTTTTTTTTGGCTTATATGGAGTACATAGATTCAGGGCCGGATTTATGAAAGCTTGAATGGAGTTGTAGAGTAGTGTAAGACATCAAACAGGCAATATGTCTGTCGTGCGATCCAGGAACAGCTGGCAGGGGCGTGCACGAGAGCTGCTAAAGCTACTCTTGCATGGACAGCATCATGGTATGCAAATTACCTCATTTGCTGGTGAAAGCTATGCAAATGGGGTAAATTTGCGATCCAGGAAACACTAACCCGTCCGTGGAAGATTAGTGTTATCTGCAGAAATGTACTCCGTTGATAACGGAGTACCATTCTGCAAATAGCTAAACGGAGCTATGACAGCTCCAAATAAAGGATGCATACAGTTGAGGAAGCATGCCAATGGCCAAATATAAGCCATTGGCATTTATAAATGTTTAAAAATATAAAAATCTAACTTTTTCCCCCAATCGCCAATGTTTAAGCATAGCACAGCACCGCGCAAATGTGTGGCGCTTATAAAAACAAGAAAATAATTAAAAAAAAAAAACAAAAATAGGCATTTTCACTAAAAAGCTTATTCTGCCATGCAGGTGAATGGCAGGCTGAAAACAACATGGCCACTGAGTAGTGGTTGCTAAGGGGGGAAAGCTTAGTGTCAGAGATGTAACCATGCATTAGTAGGCAATCCTATGCAGATGAGGATAAGGATAGTGAATCACAATTTTCCCCAGCATGTGAGCCATGTCCCAAGAGTGTAAGAGTAGGAGTAGGTGAGTAGTGGAGTAGAATCTAGGTGACATCATGAGGGTGTGTGTCAGACAGGCTGTAAGCTAATTGGAGCACAGTGGCTTATGTTTGCTTTGAGTTGCTCAGGATTGCAAGAGGTGTGCCTACAGTTGTCCTATTTGAAAACCTCAAACCAAAGGTGCACAATGTTAAAAGATAGAAAAATCCTTGCAAACATTCACACAGCGTGTGCGTGTGTGTGCACGTGTTTGCGCTTGTTTGTGTGGAGCTTCCCCCAGGTGGAAACAGAAAGGCAAAAGGAAGGAAAAGAAGTAGTAGGAAGTTAACCAAGGAGAACTAGCAGAGTTGCCAGGCAAAATATATCAGAATCAGCCAATTACACAGGCAGCAGACTAGCCCAGCCCAGCCCAGCACTTTAAAATCTGCAAACAGCATCCCCCCCCCCGTTTTTTTCCCAAGAACTCTGCAACACTGTAGTATACAAACAGGGAAAGCTTAAAAAGCTTAAATCAGGCAAAATGTTAGTGGCTGCTCTTGCTATCATAAACCAACATGTGCAAGGTGCTGAGGTATGTAATGTTGTGAATGCTGCTGAGTAACCCACAGTGAGGAGACGCAGAAGAGTGTACAGACCCATGGTAACCTACCAGGGGCTACATGAGCTGGAGATAGTGGAGCACTATAGGGTGGACAGAGACCTACTACGCAAATTGTTGAGCTGTGCCGGCCATGCCTCACACACAGACCAGTGGATACCAAGGTATGTGTTGGCATAAGAATACTAGCTACAGGTACCTTCCAAAGACCAACTGGTGATATGATGGGGATTTCACAGGCATCAGCATCCAGGGTACTCCACCAGTTCCTGGATGCCATGTCAGCACATGTTGGTGACCACGTATATTTCCCCAATTCCCGTGAGGCATTGGCCAGCAATATGCTTCTTTTCCACCAAATAGCAGAATACCCTGAGGTAGTGGGTGTAATAGACTGTATGCATATATGCATCAAAGCACCACCCGGTGAGTGGGGTAGGGTCTACATCAACCACAAGGGCTTCCCCTCCATCAACTGCCAGGTCATGTGTGATGCCCAGGGCATAATAATGAATGTGTGTGCTGGCTGCCCTGGAAGGTATCACGATTTCCACATCTGGCATCAGACGCAGCTGTACCAGAGATTTGCCAATGGGGGCATCCCTGATAGTCACCTAGTGGGGGATGCTGAATACGCACTGGAGCTGAGGCTGATGACACCCATCAGAAATGCACACACACCTGAACAAGAACTCCATAATGAGGCACACGCACAAACAAGAAACATAATTGAGCGTGTGTTTGGGATGCTCAAGTCACAGTTCCGGTGCCTGGACACATCTGGCAGAGCCTTGCAGTACTCAACAACTACATGTACCCAAATTGTTATGGTATGTGCCATGCTACACAATATGATCCTGCAGAAACAGCTGCAGCAGGAAAAGCATGGGGCAGGGCCAAACAGCCCGCCACCATTGCCAAGACCTGCACAGGCACAGCGTGACTCGGAGGAGGAACAACCTGAGCCTGCCCCTGTAGACAGAAGGAGGTGTGCCCAGTATGCCCTGGCCTTGGCAAAGAGGCAACGCATAGCACATACACTGACTCAGTAGGAACCCTGGAAATGACACCTCTCTCTGACTCGCACATACAGTAAAAGGGATGCCTAACTTGAAACTACCTGTTTTCAGACATGTATAGGGAGTGTACTATGTCCATCCGACATAGGCAGCCCAGCACTACCTGAGGCATGAGTGCCCTATTTTAAGCAATATAAAGCACTGCTAAGCACATTTTACCAGTATTGAGAATATTTAAATACAATTAGGTGTAGCTGCGCACCGTGCTAACCAGCACAATGTCGAGCAACGTCGGGCAAAGTTGGGCAACATTGGATAAAGTCGAGCAAAGTCGGGTAAACACGCTCACACCTTCTTTACTTTTTCTTAACCAGTCAGGTCTGCCCAGCAGGAAAATAAAAAGCAGTGGCAGGGCTCAAACTCAGGATACTGTCCACTATAGTCACAGTACTGAACCACTAAGCCATGACAGCATTTCACTGGCACAGACACAACTTAAGTCACACACACATACCAGTTTGGGGGTCACATACCTAACAGTCACAGCCAGCAGGACAATTGTAGACAAACGCAAACACAAACAAATGCTGTATCATGCCCTCTGAAGAGGCATATGAGTAACCTCCCCCCCAGCCTATGCAGACAGATAACAGCAGGCCAGGCAGTGTGATGTGGGTTGGGTAGGCTATGAAGTCACAAACTAATATGAGTGTAATTGGAAGCTAAGGTCTGTAGTACAATGGTATGCCTCAAGCCAGTATGATAGGCAACAGTACAGACTGAAATGGAGTACCTGACATAGCAGTGCAGGCCTAGCAAATGTGCATTAGTGTCAGGTATACCCCTCATCCTATGTACACCCACAGTAACAATCAGGTGTGCCCCCCCGGGTAGAAATGTACAAATAATAGCTGTCCCCACTGTATGTAGAAATGTTGATAAAGCTATGCAAATTGACTCATGGAAGCCCTGCAGGCACAGCGTGCTTCCTGCTGATGTACAACACAAAGGTGAGCCCTGAAGTAAAAACCAACTTGAAATTTCACACACATATATAGTATATATATATATATATATATATATATATATATATATATATATATATATATATATATATATATATATATATATGCCCATAGTGGGCATGCTCACACACTTAAACAAACAAAGCAAATTTCAGTCAACAACATACTGAAAGGTCATACTGAGCATGCTCACACACATAGGCCATGTCTGAGTACAGCAGTGGGCCACACATATCTGGCAGTTGCAATTCTTACTCCAGACACATGTCACTATTCACCAATCCTGCCTTGCACACACAGTGATATGAAAACAGACCCATATAATATATTGGACCCCTGTCATAATCAAACTATGTAATACAAGTACTTAAGTTGTTCAAAGAAAGTGAAAATCCAAAGAAGATCAGTAAATCTCCGATCAGTATCATCAAGAAACAATGAACACTCCTAACATTATCCAAGCCATGTTCTGGCAAAAATATTGCCAAAGAGTCCATAGAGAACCATGAAGCTTTCTTTAGCTATGTCATAAATATCAATGTAAACTCATATATGTTCTGAGTCAGTGCAAAGTGTAAATGAATACATGCACATGAATGACATTACCAACATCTTGTCAGACATGTTCATACATATTTACCCCCTCTCAATGACAAAAGGGCCCATTACCATACCTGGAGATTGTAAAAAGCCAGAAATCACATATACAATGGTTAAACAGCTCTATCCAGACCTAAAAACACGGTGTCTATGGGATGACATGCTGTCCCTGGCTGTGTCATATGTGAACTCCAAAACAAACAGACTCTGCACCTGAACAGTCTGTTGAGACTCACCCGCTGTACAGGATATGAAACTGTTGAATGGGTTACAGCAACATTTGGCACACTCCACAAGTGTTGGTGCAGAACAGACCATGGGAACTATTGTCTTATAAGCCTAATAAGCCTGATCTGCAAGGCCATGGAGTCCATCATTATGGAACTCATAAACAGAGCTATTGGGAGCCTACAAACACCCAACCCTACCCATTTTGGTTTGGTCAGGGGCAGATCATGGTCCCTAAATCTGCTAGACAGTTTTCAAGGCAGTTACCCAGGACATACATTAATGAAATGAGCTCCACATGGCCTACATAGACCTTGAAAAGCCCTTTTCCAACATCCCACACACATGAAAATCATCATCCTGTGCATAAACCCATATGTCATCTGATGGATTTCCAACTGGGGCACAGATAGATCCCACAAGATAAGAATTGTGGTCTCCCTGTTGGACTGTAAGCTGGTAACAACTGCTGTCCCCCATGGCTCAGTCCTGGGACACCTCCTGTTTGGTGTATACTTTTCAGAAATACAGTCAAACACATGAGGGCTATGGTTAGCAAAGTTTGTGGATGACTGCAAAAAGGTTGTCATAATCGATGTTTGGGACAACAGAGACATCTTTAAAAAGGGTCTCAGTCAGACAGATGTGATGTCAAAATTATGGCCTTGAGCTACAGTCATACAAATACCACATAGGTGCCAACACCCTAAATATGGAGTTAATAATAAGGGATCTATGGACACATGTGGATAGTCATTTCTACTTCCAGAAACACATTCACAAAGTGGTTAGAAAATCATGCTATGTGTTCCCACAAATTGCCAAGGTCTTTGCATGTAGGTCAAATGAGGTTCCCTCTACTCATCAGTCATCAGAACCATCAGAGAGTATCATGGCACACTTGTGATGAATCTGACTAGGCACCGTCAGCAGCTGGAAAGACCACTGAAGTACCTCAACAAGAGGATTGCTGGCCTCAAACAGTTGCCCCATGCAACAAGACTGAAGTTAACTCAATCTGTACTCTGTTGCATACTGTCTACTCAGGAGATCTCTGCCTAACAGACAGGTCTATGTCCAATGCAGAAATGATGTACATGGTCTATCTGAAGTAAACCCAAGCTCACTGTACCACATGCTCTACGGATATCATCATCACAACAATAAATAGAACATGTTGGAGGGATACATTACTAACTCACAGACTTCCCTTGCTTTGGAACAGGCTCCCAACCTACATTAAGCTGAGTCCCTCACTGACAGTCTTCCAGAGGAGCCTTGATGAGTGCATGTGAAACTGAACTGTCACACCATGGATCACTTCATCAGCTCTACTACACAGAGGCCTAGGGAACTAACCCCATGTGTGATGATAGCTGCACACTCTGGCCATACTAATATAAGCCTTCAGGCAGATAGCCTATTACCTACCTATGTACCTATATATATGTAGGGGGAACACAGTATAATAAGTCAAAGATAGATGGGCAGAGATGTGTGTAAGAGGGTGACCATGACAGGGAGCCATCCAGGACTGTCCCACCCAGCACACATCCCAATGGCACAAAAGACATGAGGTGCACATCTCACCCACTGTCCATAATAGCCACCAGTATCTGTAAGCATTACAGTGTATGTGGTGCATGTGCCTGCTGTACAACATGACGGTACAATGAAGTACACATCTACTATCTGTAGACATGTACCTGTCACATAGGTTCATAGGTATGTAGTAGACTATCTTCACGAAGGCGTATATTAGCCTAGGCAAGTTGTTCAGCTTTCGCCACTCCATTGGGTAGTCTCCTAAGCCCTAGTTCTAATAGTTAGTACCCTAAGCCCCTTTCTAGTAGGGCTGCTGAATTGTCTGTTTCCCTTCCACTCATCAAGGTTCCTATTGAAGAGTGTCAGCGAGGGGCTCGGTCTGATGTATATTGGGACTCTGTTCCACAGTAAGGCAAGTGTCTGGGATGGTACTCTATTCCACCAGCATGTTGTATTCATTGTTGTGATGAGATCCATATCCCTGGAGTGTGCAGTGCGACTCAATTTTGTTTTCTGTAGCTGGAGCATGTTCAACAGTTATGTGTTGGACATGGCTCTGTATGTTAGGCAGAATGTACCTCTGAGTAGGCGGTACACAACAGAGAACAGATTTAGTTTTACCAGTTGTGTTGCATAACACAACTGTTTGAGGCCAGTAATCCTCTTGGTGAGGTACCTCTGTGGTCTCTCCAGCTGCTGGATATGCTTAGTCGAGTACATCCAAAATGGTACATTGTACTCAGTGATGGGTCTGATGACTTAAGAGTAGAGGGCCACCACTACCTCTTTTGATCCTCATACAAGCACTTTGGTGATTTGGTGGGCCACATAGGATTTCCTAATCACTTTAGCAACATGGGTGTCAAAGGAAAGATGACTATCTACTTGTGTCCCCAGATCCCATATTACCTTGTCAGTTTTTAGGGTGTAACACCTATGTGGTAGTTTGTGGGTACTTTGTTTTCCCCAAAGATGATTACTATGCATTGTTTCACATTGAGCTTGAGGCCATGATTCTGACTCCACACATCTGTCTCATAGAGTCCCTTCTGGAGAATATTTGTGTCATCTGGGGAATCTATTGTAGCAAACACTTTACAGTTCCCAGCAAAATTAGTCAACCACAACCCCCCTGTGTTGGCATATACTTTTGAGAAGTCTATACCAAACAGGAGGGACCCCAGGACTGAACCCTGGGGGACACCAGTTGTTACCGGTGTGGAGTCTGACATGTAGCCAGCAACTCTTAATTTGTGGGATCTAACTTTGAGCCAGTTTGCAATCCATCTTGTGATATATGGATTCATGCCCACGTTGGTGAGTTCATCTATGACATCTGACTGGGAAATGGTGTTAAAGGCCTTAGCGAGGTATAGGTAGGCTGTGTGGAGCTCTTTTCAATCATCTGTAGGCTGGGTAACTGTCTCAAAGAAATCCTCCCAGTTCAGTAGGCATGATCTGCATTTGACGAAGCCAAACTGAGTGTGCTCAACTGTGTGAAGGTTCCCAGTGTATTTATGGTTGACTTCCATTATGATTGGCTCCATTGCCTTGCAGATCAGACTTGTCAGGCTCATAGAGCATGAATGCCAAGGGTCTTTTGTGGCCCCACCCCTGTGAAGTGGGAAGAACGTTGCTGTGCAACATTCTATGGGTACATATCCTGTAGAGAGGATGTAGAGAGCAGTGTAGGTATCCTTGATGAATATGGATACATCCCCACCCTATGTGCTATGATCCAGGTTCTGATGCTGGAAGGTATGGAATGAGTAGTATCCTGGTAGTGCTGGTGTGCACTCTGGAGCCTTGAACTAGGTTTATGTTACTGCACAGATATCAATATTCTCCATACTAAGAAGTGCCTCGAGTGTGTGCATTTGGAGGCTGAGACTTCTGGCAATGAGTAGCATTTAGCTCACTTTGTGGTTATTTGTGTGTTGGTTACAGGTTTGGTTTGTCCTGAGTGACCAGTGTTCCATAACTGAAGTCAATGCCTCATTGGTCCAATCCGACCATAAGCTAATTACCCTACATATCCACATTCTGCCCCCACTCCCCATTAAGGAAACCATGTTAAAAAATTTCTCCAAAGCCAACTTCATGCTTCTTAAGACAGAAGTGGTGAACTTCATGACACCCATGCAGATGGACAATACAGTTACGACTACTGAATTCTACACAATTGCACTTTATAAGCACTTACATAAGTGCATGGATCGTGCTATCCCAAACAGAACCAAGATGCTATCCTCCAAGAAAAGGAAGCCAATCTGGTGGTCCGCTACCATAAACAAACTGTACAACAGAAGGAAGAAACTGTTGCAAAAGAGGGTAAAATCCCATGAGTGGAGGAGCTCCCTCATCAGCCTCAGTAAGAAGCTGCAATCCCTGATAAAATCCTCCAAAGCTAGTTACGAAAACAAAATCACCACTGATTCTAAAGACAACCACAAAGCATTCTATAGCTATGTCAAGAATCTCAATGGCAACACTCAGATCTGCTCTGAGTTACAGCACAATGGCACTAAATTTACATACCCAATTGATATTGCCAACATCCTGACAGATAGGTTTAGTGCTAACTTTACCCCCCTCTCACCCATGAAAGATCCCATCTCTATACTGGAAGAATGTAAAGTTCCTGTCATCACGGCTGCACAGGTGCAAACCACACTCTCCAAAGCCAGTAACACAGCATCAATGGGACCAGGCAACATCCCAGGCTGCTTTCTACATGAACTACAGAACGAACTGGCACCACACCTAAGTACCATGTTCAATCATAGCCTCACCTCAGGCTTTGTGCCTGCTGAATGGTGCACAGTGATGGTTATCCCACTACACAAGGGGGGAGCCACTAGGGACCCCAGGAACTAGCGCCCAATTAGCCTGATGAGCCTGGTCTGCAAGGCCATGGAATGTATCATCATGGAACTTATAAACAAAGACATTGGTAATCTCCAAACTCTGCACCCCAACCAGTTTGGGTTTATAAAAGGCAGATCATGTCTCTTAAACCTGAAAGACTTCATTGAAACAGTCACCAAAGCCGTAGATAAGGGTAAGGTGATTCACACAGCCTATCTAGATCTTGTCAAGGCTTTCAACACCCCCCCCACTCTGGAATTATAGATAAACATAGTAAACTAGGTATAAATCCCTATGTCACAAGATGGGTTGCCAAATGGCTCACTGACAGAACCCACACTGTGAAAGTAGCAGACTCCAAATCCGACTTCAGACCAGTGACAAGTGGTGTACCACAGGGTTCAGTCCTGTGTCCTGTCCTGTTTGGTATCTACTTCCCTGAAGTACAGGCTAACACAGAAGGTCTTTGGCTAATAAAGTTCACAGATGACTGAAAACTAGGAGCCATAATCGAAACTACTAATGATGTGGACATCCTACAAAAGGGCCTCACTCAGACAGATGCCTGGTGTCAAAGCCATGGCCTCAAGCTCAATGCCAAAAAGTACATTGTCATCCCCTTTGGTAAAAACTCTGTACCCATGAACTACAACATAGGCGGTAGTATACTTAACACTGAAAGTGTGATAAGAGACCTTGGGACACAGGTGGACAGTAGTCTCTCCTTTGATAATCATATTGCCACAGTAGTCAGGAAATCCTTCTACATGGCACACCTCATCACAAAAGGTTTTTCATGCAGAAAAAAGAGGTAATTGTTCCTCTCTACTCATCACTCATTAGATCCATTATAGAGTACAATGCCCCTTTTGGTATGTACCTCACAAGACATCTACAACAACTGGAAAGGCCGCAGAAGTACCTCACAAAGAGGATTACCGGCCTGAAACACATGCCCTACACAGACCGTTTCAAAAAACTCTAGCTTTACTCTGTCACATATCGCCTACTCAGAGTTGATCTCTGCCTAACATACAAAGCTATGTCAAACTCAGAGCTGTTGGACATGCTCCACTTAAAGAAATCCCAATCCCTCCGAGCTACACACTCTACGGACCTAAACCTTGTCACCACAATAAACAGAACATGCCGGAGGGATAGATTCCTGTCCCAGATACTTCCCTTACTCCAGAATAAACTACGTATCTATATCAAACAAAGCTCCTCGTTAGCACTCTTCAAGAAAAATCTTGATGATTGGATGGGAAATAGGAAATTCACCCCGGGGATCACTTCTGTGTCCCTGCTCGACAGTGGCACAGGAAAATAAATTTCTTGGGTGGCAAAAGCCAGGGTACCTTTTTGTTTGGGCTTGTATAGGCCCCAGGGCCGATAGCCTAGTACCTACCTATGAACCTATGAAGCTTTTATCCTTGCCTAAAAAAGGTAATATGGGGAAAGCAAGAGCCTTGGCCAGTATTCAGAGGCATAGGGGCGACAGGTGCAAACCATCTGTAGCGAAGCAACAAGGCTTGTCTATCATGTCATCACAGGCAGACAGAGACTGGATCCCCTTTGAATGACACCAGAAGCTCAGCCAATTGTTGAAGTTTATTATTTTTCTGTTATATTGCAGTATCATGTAGGTGAAGGTAAGATGCTACTCAAGGTCAGGGTCATACCAGCCTGGGCTACATGATCATAGAGCTACTGTATATCTCTTGTCATATCCTGGGAGGTATGTCTCAGATCATTCACACTGACATGTACAAAAAACACGTCATATACTTACCTGTTCTGGAGTGATGTAAGTGTTTGTGTTATGTGGCGGATCATAGCACCTGACAGACAGCTGACAGTAACCTTCCCCTTGTCCAGCCGAGTGAGTGGAACATTTGTGTGCCTGACTATGAAGTCACCTATTACTAGTGCATTGGTTATGTTGTTTTGCCTTAGGGCCTGTTGTGAGGCACACTGCTTTAGTGTATTATGTGTTTTCTAGCGTGTGCTTGGAGGTGGATGTTGCTTGCTTGTCTGCTTAGGAGGACACTCTCTCTTTTTCAGATTAATAATTGTATTCTCCGAGTATGGTAATGTGTATTTATGTGTGTGTTTTGCTGGTGCTTATATTGTAGGTCTATGTGAGACTGTTGGTGTTGTGGTTTTATGACCCTACTCCTCTTGACTGTATTGTCCAGTATTGGGTTGACAGAGCTTAGCCACCGGTTTGACCCTGTGTGTGCCAGCATGTGGTGCATCAACCTATATATAATATGGTCATGGCCTATGCATACAATACACTCACAATACACCTAGTATGATAAGCCTGCTGAGGTTAGCAAATGTGAAAAAACCTTTGGGCAAAACTGTCAGCAAGTAATGTCTGTATTGCACCCTGTAACTCTATATTGCTTGCTGAAGTGTAAAGACGTACTTAGTTTGGATTAAGAACCCCACACTTGCCAACTGTGTGTGTGTGTGTGTGTGTGTGTGTGTGTGTGTGTGTGTGTGTGTGTGTGTGTGTGTGTGTCTGTCTCTCCCTGGGGAGAGAGCAACCTTTTTGGAGACTACTTACACCCCTTAAAAGTAGTATACTCATCTTTGTAAAGTCTGATGCTGTCACCATCCTACAAATATACCTGTGGAAAGGTGAAACCCCAATAATGTGTATAGTGTGTTGTGTAAATGTGTACTGCTGTAGTATCATAATGCCATTAGGTAAGGGGTTGAATCCTGCACTTGCCAACTGTGTGTGTGTGTCTCCCTGGGGGGGCAACTTATTTGGAGAGTACTCACACCCCTTAAAAGTGTTATACTCATCTTTGTCAAGTCTGATGATGTCACCATCCTACAAATACACATGTGGAAAGGTGAAATCACAGTGATGTGTATAGCACTTCATGTAAATGTGTACTGCTGTAGTATCATAATGCCATTAGGTAGGGGTTTGAATCCTGTACTTGGCAACTGTGTGTGTCTGTCTCTTCCTGCAAAGAGAACAACCTTTTTGGAGACTACTCACACCCCTTAAAAGTGGTATACTCATCTTTGTCAAGTCTGATGATGTCACCATCCTACAAATATAAGGAAATATAGGAAAGGAGAAATCCCATTAATGTGTATAGTGCGTCGTGTAAATGCATACTACTATGGTATCATAATGTACTTAAGAAGGAGTTTGAATCTCGCATTTGCTGACTATGTGTGTTCCAGGTGTGTGACATCGTTGGTCAATGTGGAGTAGGTTTTGATTTTTCTAGTGTATGATATATCATAATGACAACTGTATGTGCATTACACATGTAAGGTAGCTGTGGGGCAAAGCCATATACATACATGTGACCTCAATTATTTCATAGGTGGGTAATCTGCTTTCTCCATGAATGCATCTGTTATCTTTGCCAGAGCATGCTGGCGCTTTCCAGACCTTAGGTCACTTCTGTATGCTAGTGACAAGCTTAGCCACTGCAGTGATCCCTGGGCTACGTCTTCTCTTTCACATCCACTCATCGCGGTTTCTATTGAAGAGTGTGAGTGAGGGTTTATGCTTGAGTTATATTTCAATCCTGTTCCAAAGCAAGCAAAGTCTGGCAAAGATGACTAATCATTATAGACAATTTGACTGCAAACTGGGCGCCATAGTAGAAAACACATCTGACACAGATATCCTTCAGAAGGGTCTCACAGAAACGGATAACTGGTGCCAGAGCCATGGCCTAAAGTTAAATGCCAAAAAATGCATAGTCATACCCTTCGGGAAAAACAAGGTTACCCCTAGCTACCAAATAGGTGGCAATCCACTGAGCACAGAAGAAGTTATCAGGGACCTGGGGACCCAGGTTGATAGTAGTCTGTCATTCGACACCCATGTAGCTAAAGTAGTTAGGAAGACCTTCTACATTGCCCACCTTATCATGAAGGGATTCTCATCTAGATCAAGGGAGGTCATAGTACTCATCAGACCAATGATTGAGTACAATGCCCCATTCGAGTGTATCTGACCCGACACTTGCAGCAGCTGGAAAGGCCACAAAAGTTCCTCACCAAAAGGATAAAGGGTCTCAAACATCTGTCCTATGCTGCCCGACTGAAAGAACTCCAGCTCTATTCAGTCGCCACCGCTTGCTCAGAGGTGACCTTTGCCTAACATACAAGGCCATGTCAAACCCAGATTTGATGAATATGCTTCACCTCAAAAATCTAGATCCGTCAGAGCCACAAGGGCGGAGACTTAAACCTCGACACGGCTATTAATAGGACGTGCTGGAGGGATAGATTCATCACCCAAAGACTCCCTATGCTGTGGAATAAAATCCCGGTATATGTGAGGCAGAGCACCTCGCTGGCCTTGTTCAAGAGAAATCTTGACCAATGGATGGGAGATCGCAGATATACCCCAGGGATTACCTCAGTGTCACTGCTCAACAGAGGCACAGCAAAATAATGGGTATAGTTCCCCATACTAAAGGGGTGGCGTAAGCCACAAAACTATGGGCTAGGCTTGTAAATGCCCTCGGGCAGATAGCCTAGTATGAACCTATGAACCTATGAACCTATAGGTGTGCAACAACCTGTGTGGATCTGCATGCAAACCCTTTATTGCTTATGTGCTCCACAGAGGGATTTCCAGAACCCTTTGGTAATGTGATTATCAAAGGAGAGATGACTAAACACATGGCTCTATGTATACATTAGTACCTGTTCCACATTTTGGGGCTACTACCTATGTTGTACTCTGGGGATACTTTGTTGTCTAAAAGTGGATAACTATGCTTTCTTTGGCTTATAGCTTTACAGCATGAGTTTGACACCAGGTATCTATCTCTGTATACCCTTTTGGAGGATGTGTGTATCATCTGGAGAATAAAGTATAGCCCACAGTATGCATTTTCATCAAAAGGGGGCAGACATATCTCTACTGTGTTTGCTTGTACCTAAGAAAGCTATATGCCAAACAGGAGTGGTCCCAGAACTGAGTGCAGGTGAGTGCCACTTGTTACTGGCATATAATTGTACATGGAGGCTGCAAATGTTACTGTGTGTCCTACATCTGTGTGTCAGTTATCAATCCATCATCTAACAATCGGTTATGGTCAGTCTGTTAAGGTTATGTAATATGGGATGGGTAGGAATTGCTGGTGAGCTATAACTTGGCTGTGTGGACCTCCCCTCCCTCATCTATAGCCTTGTTAACTGGCTTGAAGTCTACTAGGTGTAGGAGCCATGATCTGGCCATTAGAGAACCTAAGTGGGTATGGTGCAGTGTTTGCAGGTTCATAATGTCTCTGTTAATGAGTTCCATAATGCTGTGCTCCATAGCCTTCCCGATAACATTTGTCTGACTTATAGGGTGAGAGTTTCCAGGATCTGTTGCAGTTCTACCCTTAATCAATTTATGTTAACATTTGCATTGGGTGTGACGAGGGTGGACAGGTTTAGGAATAAATATATTAGTGGGTCAGCCCAGGTTTGAAGGTTAGTAGGCTAAGCCACATAGGCAGGATTACGTTGGTTTGTACAAGTGCTGAGGAGGGATGCAGAGTATATTGTGAAATAGATGCTAAGGATGAAGCCGCCAGGTAACAGGAAAAGAGGAATGCCTAAGATGAGGTTTATGGCTGTGGTGAGAGAGGACATGCAGGTGGATGGTGTGACAGCGTAAGATGCATAGGGCAAGAAGAAATGGAAACAGATGCTGTACTGTAGCGACCCCTAAAGGGAGCATCCGAAAGGAGAAGAACAAGACGTTGTAGCTCAACCCTTGTGGACTGTGAACACCATTACCATGCGTCATTCCACAAGTATGTACCATGTATAGAGGCTGCATCTGTCCAGAGTGTTTAGGTGAGTGGTGACTTCATATGTCAGCTTGTGTATGACACAGCCAGGGACACTGTCCAGTACCATTGCCACTGTGGTTTGGACTTTGGTAAAGAGATTTTTTAACTAGAGTGTCTATGAATCATCAGGTTTTACATTCTTCAGGTCTGGAAATATGGCCCTTGTGTAATGGCAGGGTGGTGAAAACCACATACAAACTGTCTGACAAGAAATTGGTAATGTCAATCAGATAAGTGTACTTTGTGACCATTTACATTAACTGTGACCAGATCTGAGATTTCCCCTGTAGATTATACACAACACTAAAGAAAGCTTTAGTGTTGTCTTTGGAATCCTTGCCATTTTGTATTTTGAAGCTTGCCTTGTATGTTTATTGAGGGATTGTAGTTTCCCAATGATACTGACCAGAAAGGTTATCCCTTCTTGATATGTAACTCTTTTTTGTTACAACTTCGCACCTTCTATTAGATATTTAGTTTATGGCAGGGGTCCATGAGACTAATGCACTTTTACTGTATAAGTGAGAATTTCTTGTGTTTGTGATAGTATGGTCCATACAACCCTGTAGGTGAACAGTGTGCATTACTGAAGGATTATGCAGCTGGGACAGTGTTAACCTCAGTAATGCAAACCAATGACAGATAGCAACAACAGCATCACCCACAGCACAGTGTCAACCCATGTCATACATACACATGCGTACTCAAGTTCCAAAATGTGTGTAGTACAATGCATACTGGCCACCAATAGAAACTATGGAGTGTTAACACTGGCCAATACAGGGCATGTCACCTTACCCATGCATCCAGTATGCATGTACATGCAGACAGTGCACCTCCACCATGCTCACAAATGGACACCTGCAAACCTGTGTTGCACACACCCCACACTTACTGTCCACTGTATAACGCATGTTGACACAACTACACATATCAGCCAAGTGGCACATGGACAAACAAAACACAATTGGAATGAACACTGGTGAAAACAACATAACATTGCTAATTACAGCTTTAATGCATCATGCCTGCTTAGCTACACCTTCAAGGATATGATTACACTTTACTGCTGACAACATGCTACACATCCAAACATTGCTATACTTTATTAAATTCACCCTGTGCGTCAGCACCATGTTAGCCTGTTCCTGCATCAATGTTACAGATGACAGGAGGTGGCACAGGTTTCATCATATGCACAGGGTGTGTTGTTGGTTTGCCAGAGGCCTACACTGAGCCATACAATCAACATGTGTGTGTGAGTGTGTGTGTGAGGGCCATGAGTACTGTTGTGGGCCAATGTTGATGTAATGTGTGCGAGTATGTGTTTGCCCTAGGATTCTGGTTTATGTGTGTGTGTCTGCATGCACACAATTCCACCATGTGGCTGCCATATACAGGGATTTGTGAGACAGCTACAGACTGTGCCTGGCAGGCTTTAGAAATCACCGTCTCTGGCCATGGATACGTAACCTGTGCCTGGCAGGGGTGTTACAGACAATATCAGGTACTAATACAGATTGGGTACTATCCGAAGAGGTTGACATATGTCCACTGGATCCAGGTCCTTGCTGGGACTGGCCAGAGGCATATGCACGTGGTCTGTTAGGACGGTCTATGGACAGCCCCCCCACTAACATTGCCGGGGCTGGTACTGGCACTACGGGAGCGGCTGTGACTTGCTGGACATCCATGGTGACCTCCAGCTGCTGATGTTGCTGGCATACATCCACATTGACGTCTCAACCATCCCGCACTGTCCTGACACATGGACATGACATTGTGGAGGACATCCAATGTCTCACCCCAAAGTCTATCAATGACCTCATTGTAGTTATGTATGGCACCTGCTAGGTCATGGATACTGTCATTTACAGAGGTGTAATGAGCCCTCTGTGCCCTTAGCCCTTGTCTGGTGTACCGCTCCATTCGTGTCTGTGCCTCCATGACAGCCTGGAACATGCATGTGGTAGAAAGAGATGTGGCATGTCTGCCAGGGGCATGATGACCAGCAGTACTCTGATGAGAACCCCTGAGCATCTGCCTATGTGGTACCGTTCCAGACATCTGGCTATGGCTGCTGTGTCCTGATACATGTGCCATAGATACCACACTGTCCTGGCCAGTGCCAACCGTACACTGTCTCTCAGCTAAGGGCAATGGTGATGATGGATGTACAGGCAGTATGACTGTGTGCATGGATGGGGTGGAGACTTGTGTACTGTCAAATGGTGGCTCAACAACAGACCCTGACAAACCTGCCTGTGCCTCAACACACCTATCCTCATCATCACTGTCTGTCTCAGTGACATCAGGTTCCCTGCTGTACTGAACCAGCCCCACCTCAGCACCTGTGAGGGGAAAACAGGAAACACACTTTAAGACCTGAACATGACTTCAGACCACATGCACACATGCGTGCATACGCACATGCACACGTGCGCACGTGCGCACATGCACACAAGCACACACACAAAACTACACTCCTCCCTAAAGCAGACACACACAACACCAGCAGTCACAGAACATACACAATAGCAGGTGATGGTGGGGCACAGTATCACAAGTAAAACAGTCATATCACACATGTCAGCATGCAGGACATGTGTTGCTCAACAGCATGAAGTGCAAGTGTAGTCAGTCCCTGTTACTAATAGTATTCATGGCTTTGATGCATGTGTTTTGTTATTAGGTGATAGCCCTCCCCCTGGAACACAATGCATACATGGACACAGCATTGCTGTGCAGGTATTCATAACCCTGTAATGTACTGTGCACCATAACTCACAGGTGTACATACCATTGCTGGATGTGTATTTGTGTGTCAGATAGGTATCCAATGCTGATTACAGCCTCTGTGTCTTTAGCAAATAATTGTGGACACATTTTTAGCACATGCACATCAATGGTGCATGGATAATTGATGGAATACCGTTTGGCCACATACCCAAATGTACAGTACTTATGGTGAGTGTAGATCATATTGTGGACATGCCAGTCTCATCCATGACATGGCATGCTAAAACACAACTGCATATTTAAACACTACACATACCCAATATGTGTCATATGACCTAGCCACTCAATAGCATCACAATACATATATGTGTCAGTTGTGTGAATGGTGATTGGTATGCATACTGTTTAGAGGTGCATATGTGTGCACACATGCATCATTATGGTGTGTGGCAATGACAGCTATGTGTAGTACTGTGGTTACAGTAACTGGATGGGTATAGTACCATAGACCATCATAATGAAGCATCAGGTGGTCATTCAAGGCTACAAATGTTTCACAAACCAGCACTAATCATGCTGTGCTGGAGTGCTGGAACTGTACTATCTTGGCTAAATTCAACATTTCACATCCAGTTGTTACGTGAGTTTGTAAGGAGGCCAATAAGGAGCATTCCCTGACATGAATGTATAGTGTGTTGCAGAGTGTTTAAATGCCCCATGATAGGTCTCTACCCCTCAGGTATATTATGTGTAATGTGTGGATGAGATTTTGGATACTGGAGTGTGTCTTTACAGAGGGTTTGGGAATCCTTTATGTGTAGCATGTTAAAATGCTCTGTCTATGACATAGATGTGTACGTTATGTGCATGTTGAGTATCAACTGTGCCTGTCCAATGGTCACTACAGTCTAGCCACTTTTGTTTGAGATGGTCTGGGTATTGCATGTGTTTGAGGCAGCTAATCACATTAGTGAGATGTGCGTGCTCTAATACCAAACATGCACAGAATGCATTATAGGTAGGTGTGTTACATGTGTACATGGCCTACACCTTAACTATGACATGCACATTTTATTTACAATAATAAATGTAGAACACACTGACCAGCATCTGTCCGCTGCCTTGATGTCACCCCAGAGATACCTACATAGAGATGAGGCAGTTTGTCAGTGGCCACAACTGTGGCATTGCTACTGTGTGTTTGCAATCTTACAGTACAACAAGTTTACATTCACAGGGCTACAGATTTGTTTCCAAATGATCAGTATTGCACAACAACAGGCTACACATCTTTGATCGACACACTCCACATCTCACATATGCATGGTTTACCTATACAGATAACAGTAGCCTACAGATATGCCATGTTACCTGCATGCTCCATGTGTGCCTGCTGGGTGGCTCCAACCTCCATCATGGTGTATGTCTGCTGCTGTTGTTGTTGGGCAGGTGCCACCAGGCTCATGAGCATCTCCTCCATTCTGGAGAGGGGGAGATGGATATTAAAACCACCTCCTATTGCAAGCTGTTGTCTACGCACATCAGCGGCATGCTGACGGACATGTCTGAGAAGATCACTGCAGTGCTGATGTACCTGCTCATATGTCCGTTTATGCAGGCCTACCTCATTGACCCTTGCGGACAACATCTTGCCACATTGCAGTATGCTCCTGCTGGTCCTGGCTGGTTCATGAGAACATGAGATGGTAGTGCTGAATCATACTGCTAGTAATGATATCATCTTCAGCACTACTGTAACTGGGGTTCCTGCAATGGGCCATGATCACTGGAAGACATAAATACAAAAATATGTCTGAGCAAGTCATATGGCACATTTAACATTATACAGTACAGATATCACTGAACTGCCATATATAGCAACCTATAAGCTAACAGAGAGTGAAACACTGTAACTGCCACTTATCACTGCTCACCCCACAACTGCTTGCAAGTGCCTTGCTCACTCTCTATCTAACAAACCATAGTCTGCACAGCAACAAAGTAAAATCACTATATAAGACTATACAAGAGTACCTGGCTCACTGTATGCAACACGATGCACCACCTAGCCACAGCAGCTATACATCAAGCTGATGTGTAAAGAAATATATCATCCATCACAGTCATTGTAAGGTCCAGTAAATGTATTACTATTATACCACACAACTTGTCAATGCCAAACCCGTGGCCAAAATATGTGCACAATTGGGAATATAGGTCACATACTGCTGTAGTACACTATGAATGTTGCTAGATACGCAGTTATATGTTTTACCACACATATGTCAAAGGATATGTTACAGACATACCCACACACACATCAGACATAATTACAAGACACAAAGGTATGACAACCCAGATAAGCTTTCAGTGTGTACTATACAGTACTCTGTGTCAGTACTTACACAACCTTAATCTTGAGAAATGTAATCTGTGATGAATACAGGGACCACACAAAACAGGGGATGCAAGCAATGTGGACATAAACCCTACTTTGCTGTACAGGCCCAGAGCTTCAAGTAGTACTACAGTACACACAGTATTTGCATTCAACATTGGTACCAATCAATAATCATAGATGTAGTGCTTTAGCCTCCAGTGACACACCCTAGTTAAAACCAAGGGACTTAATCACACTGTATGCAATAGCACTTGTTCTGCCTAGCAACAGAATACACAGCTTTTGCTAGGATCAAAGCAAGGACCCATAATACCATGACATAAACAGTTTCCCACTAAGCTATCCCACAGATACATATCTTTGACGTATTCACAAACATATTGACCATCACAGTCGGTAAACAGCACAGAGAATCTATTGCAACAAGTAGATGTAGGTGTGTATAAGTATATATATATATATATATATATATATATATATATATATATATATATTGTAGGCACATATACATTTCACCTTTCATAGTGAGAATATCAATTATACAAAGGATGTAAGGTGTACTGTAATGTAATAAAATTGCACAGTCTTGAGATAAATTCATTGAAGGTGTTCACAGCCCAGGTAGCTTTAGCAGGCCTTACTGGCTTCAACATTGCAAACTGAACAAACCACCCACAGTGTTTAACAACCACATGTCATATACCAGCACTGTATGCTGTCTTGTTTGTCATACACTAATACCTACATACAAATATGCACATGCTAACCTTCAGCAACATAAATATCTCCCCTCTTCACAAACAGTTGCAATATGTCTCTTGCTTGATGCACATGTACAGATGTGAATATATATGACACATATATATTTCTCCATATGTGTGTAGCATAAACACACAAAGTCCACACTGTTGTAAATCTGTGGACCTCACAGCTGAACTGTTGGGCCTTGCTGCAACACAAACAAGTGTCACATATGAACACACACTAACATTAGAGGGGGTATATATGGCAACAGATGCTAGATAAGCATACTAGACTGCTACAGTAGTTGCCAATGTTAAGCTACACTTTAATATGACTATCATGCATGTGTTGTTCTGTCACACCCATGTTTATATAATGTTAGCGCTAATCCCCCCAACAGCCATTGGCCACACTACTATACAGAACACTGATAACATGGATCAGAGCTTTGACATTTAATGCTGAGCTACACATTTCACAGGTATGTCCCACTGCCCACAGGTACACACAGTATTGTCCATAGCAGTAGTTAAGCAGAACATCTGTGCATAAAGAAGTACTGCTGACACATATGAATGGTTCACATTATCTAGACTATTCTTCAATAACATCTACTACATGCCAGTAAATGCATATGTGTCAGATACCTTTCCTCTGTATGATTTGGTAATATTTATTTTTCCTTTTCTCTGTCTCTCTCTCTTTCTCTCTGTCAGCCTCTGCAATAGAGTGATTGAGTTTGTTGGCAGAGATTGCAGCCTGCTTTTGTAGGAATTTGCACATGAGCATGTGATGGCCTCTGCACCAGTTAGTGACCACCATTTGCTAATTGCATGCAGCTTGCTGTGTAATAATTGCAGTAATCACTGTCATAGAAACTCAGTACTATAAATTGCTGACTCATGTAGGCGTGGCCCTTTCAGCTTTCCAAGATGGAGATCATCCTTGTTTGCTGTGGACATCATTGTTTAAGACAGAAGGTTGGTATAGTTCTTATATCAGAAGCCAGGGGTGTAGCCAGAGATTTACATTTTGTACTCAGACCTGCTGTTGCTGCTTCCAGTACCCACTTGTCAGTGCAGAAATGTACTCACCCCTCAAAATGCTACCCCAAGATACATAAAAAGATGTACTTTCTTTTCAACTGTTACAATTAACTGCCATACAAAGCTAGTTATTGAGATGTATTCCTTTGGCACAAGAATTGTTTGTGAACTGCTATACTGTGAACATTCATTTACTCAGTTCTAAACAGTTTGTGCTTTTTTAGTGTTGACATTAGCACAAGCTGCTCAGAAAAACTGGACACATTTCAGTACAGTGAGTATGCTTACCTACATCCTTGGTAGACCCTGCACACACAGGTATATTCTACATTTGGGTAGGGTTGCAGAAGTACAGAGAGCGTGAGTAGTATTGTGTGGATTTTATCTTGCTGGACTTACAGGGCTGCTGTGCACATGCTGGTTTATCAAGGCAAGTAGTCTGTCTGTGTAACTCCCAGCTGTGGACCTATCCATATGATAACCAGAGAATAGCCTGTTTTTTTGTCTCTGCACCACACAGGTCTTTTCAGCAATAGAGCAATGGCATACTTACAGTCGGTTGCTACCAGTACATGGCTACATCCATTTGTATTTCAGTGTTGTATTCCTACATAAGGGTATGCTTCCGAAACTCCTTCCAAAGCTATTTGCACAGTGTGTAACAGCAGAAAGGCTGATATGCCTCTGTGTTTCTGCCTCTGCCAGACCTCTCAACCAATCAGGTACATATTTGAGCAGACTCAGGGAAAAGTCAAGAAAAAGTCAAGGATAATCAGGGACATTTTTAAAATATTAGTGCCATTAAGTTGAGACATTGAGAGAATCAGAGCATATGAATTAATACACCTTTTCTGAAGTAAAAAAAAGTGTCTTAACTCTTAATTATTGTCATTATTCATTAAGTGTAATTTACCACCTTTCTGGCCAAAGTCAGTAGTTTTCAGAGGGATTCAAATGGACAGAGCTAAAATTTGTGTCAAAATCAGGGACATCCATGAAAATTAGGGACAGCTGGACGGTATGGTCTCTGCCCTAAACAGATATGCCAGTGTTTGTCCTGCTGTGATCCTGTGTGGGGTTGTAAAGTGATGGTGTAACATTATTTCCTGGTAGAATGGCTGCTTCTCTTATCACAGTCATGTAATGTAATCCCACAACAACTTTTGGTCAACATCCACAGAACAAGTTGTGTGGCATGGTATTCCTATTTTTCCTGTACATTCACTCATTTTGATGCATGATATACTTATTTAATCACCAACTTGATATATATCTACCGTGGCTTAATGGTACTTCATGTTGTGTAGTCTGTACAAGGTCCGGGGTTCGAGACTTACAGAGGTGTTTTATTTTGCTCCTGAGCAGAACAAGGACCCTCACATACAAAGTGACTAAGGCATGTTTAAGCAGTTGTAAGTGGGTTTGCGCAGGTTTGCGCAATGCTGCACATTGCTTAGCCAAGCACAAACAAGCACAATCCCGCTAACTACTACTTAATAGTGCTTATTCCCACTCACCCCCACACTCATTTCTTTGAAAGAAAAGAAAAATGGTGAGATAGGAAAGTGGTAAAAAAGGGGCACAAAGAGGGAAAGACAGTATGGAAAATAGTTCGGGATGTGCAGGACGGGTTTAAGGAAGGTCCATAGCTGCCCATTTCTTCAACAGCAACAGCTGTGCATATGCAAAAAATTTGGAGGTAGATATGAAACCTTCAACCCCTGAGAGAGGGGTGAGGACAACAAATGATGTTGTAATGCCAATTAAATAACATTTCATGTGTCCAATGGACATGTGTGCAAAATGGGCAGCAATGTATGGGGTGTAATTTTTTTTTTTGGGAGCAGATTGCCCTTTTTTTCAGGTGAGAGTGGAATGTGGGATAGGGGAAGTAGGTATATTTGGGGAGGTAGATTGGGGAGGTAAACAGACAAGACAAACAAGATGCATACAGGGGAGGTATATGACACATGTGGTGGGTGAACACCTTTGATGGGGAGGGATGTTTGGAAATTGCAAGCCCATGAGCCCCCAGATGGAAACAGTGGGACTGAGATTCCCACCCATGGGCAGTCACCACTGCACCTTTACGGCCCAGAGGATGGCTGTGCTGGGGGCTGTGTAGGAGGGGCAGGCTGACCCTGGAGTTACGCCACTCAGGCCTCAAGCTGGCGTTGAGGTTCTGCAACAGAATGTTCAATCTCTCTGCGCACCACAGCCCGGACCGTTCAAAGGGTGATAGGTGCCCCTTCTCCACCCATGCTTGCATGGGGGGGGCTGAGCCCCATCCCCTGCAGTGCTTCCACCCAAAGGTGGCACAGGGCCAATGGAGGAGGAGGTCCCAGGCTGGGCACCAGATCTGCTGGTGCCAGGTGCCATGGCCAGCTGAGGTGGGACAGATGGGTTCGCTGGGACTGGCCTTCCCATACAAACTATGTTTTGGAGAGTTTAATAAAGATATGGGTTAGTAACAGTCAACAGCATTCCCAATTAGCTATAACAGGATGCAGAAGTATTCCCATTAACCCAGCACACCAGATTTTCAACAGCTGAAAAGCAAGCATAACTCATGCATACATAGAACAATAGTGGACATTACAACAGCATGCATGTTGAATTGATGGCAACAGGCCACCAATATTATGGTATTTTAACAGGGCACATGCATAGAAATTAATGCAAATATTTATAAACCAATAGGACATATGTCCCAACAAATGTTTTGAGATTAGACATACCGACTGAGGTGTGGAATTGCATTTTTTATACACATACAGTAGGGCGGGAAAAGATAGCTCAATTAACAACTTATATATCCTTCTAGTTTTCACTACATTCCTATTAACTGCAGTTATATGTCCCTTACATGTATTATTACACTACCCAATGTCCTTATATTGTGCTATTGGATTTTGCTAGATTATTATATACATGAGCTGTATCTTACATACAAACTGTCCAAGATGCGGATGTTACTGCAACATATTTTGAGAGTTACTCACACACACTACTGCTAAGATGGTACACTGACAGCTCTACTTTCATATAATTATCTAGATATGTTCAGGTGAAAGTATCAGTTTTATGTTAACAGCTCCCTACATTTCTGGCAGCACACTGACATTTCTGGGGAACACAATACCAAGCTACTCATGTGCCAGATTAACCTGTACATGCTGGCGATGAACTAACAATTGAGGGCTGTACATATGCATACAAGCTACTGGCACTCCCTTCATCCACGTTATGTTGGCCTGTCCAAGTGTGGGTTGACACTGCTTAATACAGCACTACTATGTGTAGAATGCAACAGTACAACAACACATCAAAGAAAATGACACAGACGCACTCCATGAATCATACATTTATTAAAGGATTATTACACCTTTATTTATTGGGTTAAAAGACTTTTTGAAGGCTCTCTCATTTATTTTATATAACAGTACATGCAGAATAATTACTAACCTGCCTGATGATGCAGCCTTTGCAGCCTATCTTCATGAGCTTGCTGGTTCATAGCCTGGACACCTGCAGCTGTGAAGTAAATGCAGTGATATTGAGACATACCTATCCATAGTATAGACAAGCATAGCAATTCTTAACTACTTAATACAATGGCTACTTACTCAGTACTGGAACATTAGGCATTGTATGGGACTCCTGGATTCACTGGTCCAGTTGATCCTCCCTACGTCACTTCAGGTCAGAATAATGGTGCCTGACCTGCTTACCAGTCCGAGGAACACCAGTGGCACTGGTGAGATCAAGGGCAAGACTGTTCCAGGCCTCTGTTTTATATTGGGTATCCTGGTACTGGCCCCGCAGGAGTCTTTTCTCATGATTGTGGACAAGGAGCCAGACCATTACTTTGGACTCCTTGATGCCCCAGCGTTGCGCTCTAAATCAAGTGCCTTCTCTGACACTGGCCATGCTGACTTCAGAAGGAAGCTACAACCAGTTATAGCAAGTATTTCCACCTGTGGAGCTTAAATATGCCCCATTTCCCACATTTATTTGTAATTGGCCACTTTTGGAAAAACTCAGCTGTAGGCAGGCCTGCTTAGCTGATGTTGGCAATGTTTAAAATTCCTTTGATAGATAAGTGTCTGTTGAAAGTGCATGTTTATGAAATGCTGTCATGGCTTAGTGGTTAAGTACTGTGACTATAGTGCACAGTATCCTGAGTTCAAGCCTTGTCACTGCTTTTTATTTTCCTACTGGCCAGACCTGACTGGTTAAGGTACAGTAAAGGAGGTGTGGCCGTGTTTAACCGACTTTGCTCAACTTTGCCCGACTTTGCCCAACGTTGCTCGACGTTGCTTGACGTTGCCCGATGTTGCCCTACATTGCGCTGGTTAGCACAGTGTGCAGCTATGTGCAAATACATTGTGGTTGCACTGGTTAGTGCTGTGCGCAACAATGTGCAAAGACATTGCACTGGTTAACGTGGTGCGCAGCTGCGCACAATTGGTTTTAAATATGCTCAATACTGGTAAAATATGCTTAGCAGTGCTTTATATTCTTAAAATAGGGTACTCATGCCTCAGAATGCATAACCATTTCACCTTCATATATATATAATTTGTTCACTACTACATTTAACATTTCATTGAGTTTTACAAAACTTATACATAAAAAATGTAAGGAAATATTTTTGTATACAGATTTCCAACAGAAAATGGAACGTGCAGTAGTGGAACTCGAACCAGGAATGCCTCCTCTTTGTGCAAAGGCTCTAACCACTATGCTATCGCTGTTTTGCTTAATTTGCATATATTTTTCTTATTATCCTCTTCTGGTGTCTAAGCTGCTAACTGTATGTAAGCAATGGGCACACCCATGCAAACACGTGCAAATATGGCAGCTATATCAGATGAAAAAATAAAAATAAAAAATTTCTTTTTATTTTTAATTTTGCCAGTTGTTTAAATATGGGGGGAGTGTAGTGTTACATTGTGCACATGTGAGCGGACTCGCTCATGTAACTCGAAATTGCGGCATTTCTTCATTGCAGGGGCATGGATTTTTGGACTGCTCGGCAGTCCGACATGCCCCCTACACTTGTCCATGCTCCGTGTAAGCTTTAGAGTTGAGGCAGCACTCCCTCATTAATATGCATGGCACACTGCCATCATACTCTTAGACTTGCGCTTCCTGGTAAGACTAATCTAGTCTTACACGGAAGATTAGTAAATCCGGGGTTCAGTCTTGAAATCTATAAAAGTCTTTATGATCCCCGTTTAAAATAATACTGCAGCATAAACACACATGGTGCTGATTTAATGGAATAAGTTCCTGCTGCATATACAAGTACTAGAAAACAAATATTTGTGTTTACGGTGACAGAATCATGGAATTACTTATCTCTTCATCTCTAATAATCTAGATCACTACGATTTTCAAGTAATTTTTAAGCACATTAATGGGAATAAATGTCTTGAAAATATATCTCTCAGCTGTCCAGATTTTCACAGAATGTCCAGATTTTTGCCTCATATTTTAGTATGTTCTTTATAAAACTGTTTTTCTGGATTTTTGCAGCAAATCAGTAATGACTGAATTCACTAAATAACGACAGTCATTTAAGTATCAAACTTCATATCCTTCAGAAAATATATGATAATATAAAACATTTTATTCTAGCAACTTTCTAAGTTTATAAGAACAATATTTAAAATGAGTCCCTATTTGGGGCTTTGTCCGCCCATTGTCTTTGGCATTCTCCAGATTTTTTGTGCTAAGACGTTGAGAGCTATGCTTTAAGCACTTGAACTTTAGAAAGTTAATTGGTACTCTGAGCCATTTGTTTTCTACTTGTCCATTGCTTTATTGATATAGGAAGATTAATGCATTTCATAAATCTGGTTTCTGTTAGTTTTCTTTGCATCTGTACATTTTATAAATAATAAGGATAATCTTCTCTGTTAGATTTCACAGTGCTTCATGTTTTGGCCCTAAGTGGAAAGAAGTTCTCCAACTGTTTTGCTGCCACAGATGTGTGATTTAATCTTTATCTGTTTTAGTTATTTAATGTTTATGGATAAAATCCTAGAGTCCATCTTTAGCTAAAATCTGTTGTGGTCAAAAATAGCAACATATAGAATGCCACATCATGGACAAGAAGTGAAAAAATGAAGCTTATTTTGCAAAACATTTTTTAGAGTCTACAACCCCGTGGTATATAATTAATGGCACTGATGTGTATTTGTGCAGCATAGGTCAGCAAATCAGTGCCACATATTTTAAATATTCAAAAAAGAAGGATATTGTTTCACTATATAATGTTCTAATATTATCAGTGATGTCAAAGACAAGAAATTAGTTAGCTATAAATCCAATACTGCAATACCATCTTTTATTCGTTCATTTGTTGATCTTTTGCATAACTGAAAATAAGGAAACATCCTTAAATCAGTGAACACTATTTAGTTACAGCATAAAATGAGGGACATGTTCTGAATAATGAAGAAATACTCTTAGCTTGTAGTCAAGCATGAGTAAAGGATTTTTTCCTACCTTACTATTGAGAAAAGCATGGCATCTTGGGATGAAGAGGCTGTTATAAATGAGCTTACTGCCCAAGTTTTACAATGATGGATCAGGGGGGTTGTAGAAGGGAGGTGCAGATTTGGAAGGTGGGTGATTAGAATGAAGGGCATTATGGAACAGAAACCAGTGGGAGTGGTGAAGTAGAAAGAAGACCACTTGTGGTGCCTGTGTGGTAGGAGACATATATAACTCCTGCCCTGCACAGAGCAGATTTACAGACAGTACTAAGGGTAGATGCTTATCTACCTATGCCAAGTCACAGTCCCTTTCTTGGGGGGGGGGGTGTAGCTTGCATATGTATCATGATAACTTACCCTATAATCCCACTGACGGCACTAAGACAGCAGCATATACCATAAGAAATGTAAATAATTTTTATACATTAGTAAGTCAACTGTGCAAATACTGAACTTTAGTTATTTTAAAACCAAATCACAGTGAGTTAAGGAGGTGCATGTTATGAATAAAAAAATGCTATTCAGTTTAATTATATCCAATGTATAAAAACAAGAGTAATCAATATAGATTTTCAAAAAGGAATTTAGCTCAGAAAACATATTTTAAACATACAGTAAGTTTTCTTTTAAATATAAACCAGAAGCATAGACTTTTGAAAGCATAAAGCATTCCTTTTAATTTGTGTAAAAAGATGACTGTCTCAGAATAGTATGTCATGAACCTCAGCAGCAAAATGCACCAGTGGCAAAACAAAATCCATTTTCTGGAGAAACACTTAGGTGGTTTACTTCTGATGTACTGCAAACACAGTTAAGACTATTTTTGTCCATTATTGGAGTCTGTGTACTCAGCAAGCTCAACACAACACCCATAATAAAAACAGAGTGCAATGCAAAATGTTAGACAGTGGCATTAAGGCACATGAACTGAAAGCACTAGTGCCTATCTCCATAAGGCTATTTCTTCTGCCCCCTTTGAGATTTGAAACTATCAGGTAATAACAACAAGGTGTTCAGCTATAATACCTTTACCTCAGATTTTCATGTACAGCATACACATATATGTATATATATATATATATATATATATATATATATATATATATATATATATATGTATATATAGAGAGAGAGAAAGATCATAAGTATGGATATTGATAGATAGAGGATTTTTTTCTTCTGATATATTGACAACACAGTAAAGAAGCAATTTAGACCATTCAGTTCACTACAGCAACTCCAATTAAACCAAGTATAAAGGAATATGTCAGACCATTGCTGTAATGGCGCATGAACTAAAGCAACTGATTCTTGTCTTTGAAATGCTATGTTTCTGTCCTCCTTTGAGATTTTTGTATGACATTTACAGGTAATAAATGTATCTCATTCAGACACAAGGTCACAAAGTCCACCTAAGACTCCAAGTATAACCTAAGAACTTCCAGTAGAGCAGAACTCAGAATTTGACTCCAAAGTCTGGCCCAGTTGAAAGCATGGCATTGTATCCATGGTAGGTTAAAACTGAAAAAAATATTTTTTCTAATGAAATATAGAGGGTTTTACTTCCTTATTTTTGATATGATGAGGACTTAGTTCACATATATTTTTGCCACTATTTTCACATGGCCTTTTGTACAGAGGACAAGTAATGAAATTGCTACTGGTGTCTCAATGCTGGCAAGTTCAATATATTTCAAAACAATTATTTACATTCTTTAGTGTATTTCTTATGCCTTATGTTTTCAGATTTTATAAATATATATATATATATATATATATATATATATATATATATATATATATACATACACCCACACCCACACACACACACACACACACACACACACACACACACACACACACACAGACAGACACACACACACACATATATATATATATATATATATATATATATATATATATATATATATATATATATATATATATATATATATATATATATATATATATATATGACTTGGTTATGTTCTTTTTTACAAATATGTGTTGCGTATTGGAAAGCAGTTTTCATTTTACCTCTAGTGCTTATCCATTGTCTATTCAGCTGTCAGTCCTTTTCGTCTAATACTTTATTCATTAGAAGTACCATTATTTTGCAGATTTCCCTTATAAATTCCTAATCTCTTTATGAAGTAAGGGTTTAACTCAGTAGATTTATACTATAGCATTACTTAGTGGTCATTTTCATCCATGTAAGTATACCCTCTTAAGCCTTTATGTTACCTACCTCTGTACCCACATTAAACAAACCAACCTAACTTGGCACCAAAATAAGACTTTCAGGGGCTTGTACACATCTGCCAGTAGGAATGACAGTGCATTTTGAATTATATTTGGTCACTTAAATGCAGTTATTATGTGGCATCGATATTTCCCATATACTGTTATCTGTTTTAATGCAGATGGACCGATGTCACTGTCTGACAGCTTTGTCTTCATTGGAGGGAGTTTAAATGCTCATAGAGGGGAAAGGCAGTACTAAGATCTGCTTCAACTCCTTTTTCAAACTTCCAGGGCATGCCTGCAGAGCTCATGTCTGTGACCTATTGCTGCTAAGTCAGTTTTATTGTGGTGTGTTATTCTAGCTTCAGGAACTCCTGGTGTTCTTTTGCATCACTTTCTTCTGATGGCTCTCATTCTGGGAAATTGTTATCCAGATAATTTTTAATATTACCTATTGCCAAACTTTATGAGGATTGTGCTCCTTTTTTATCTCTCCACCTATGCCTTGCTGGTCTTATCTTCCTGTTTATGTATCCTGACTAAAACGTTATCCTCACTGCATTGCAGCAGTGATCCAAATAAAGAAAAGTGCAGAGTTCCTAGCTTATCAGGCCTTTCCTTTCACCTATCTTAAAATCTGGTAAAATCTGGTTAGAGATGACTGCATGTCACTATAACAGGAGGGAAACAGATGAAGCAGACATTTATTGAAAATACTCGCAGAGAGAAAGATATAGAGACAGATCAAACTGTCAAAAGAAAAAAAAAGTACTTTTCACAACAATTCATGATATAAGATAGCTCCCAGCTGCCAAGGGTCTGGAATGGAACAAGTAAGAAGCTAAAGTCTACATGGTCTATGAAACGCAGGCAAAAATGTCCTTGCAGCAGGTTAATTTATTTTTCCCACTTTACTTTGTAAGGGGTTACTAAATCTTGTTTTGAAATGCATGGGGAAGATTAAATGATGAACTGCTAAGAATATCCTGATGGTAAAGACCAATTAAAAGGGTTAAATGCTTTACAGAAAAGGAGAGTAAATAGAACATAAGGCACTCATAGAGATTTACTCATATGTCTTGCTGTGCGAAGCCTCAGCACGACACACGATCTCCTCAGCTGTCTTAACAGGGAGCCCTTGCTATCAGTCTCAGCAGTACACGTGTTCTTACAAATTGGGTAGCATACTTCAAAGTAGATCTATTTCAGCCATGCTGCTATCTGATTACAACTCTCTCTGGTAAGATGAGACATGTTTTCTACAAAAATAGTGGTGTGTGTTTCTTCCTTAAGAGTTATGATTATAGAAAACATGAGCACACCTTCCTGCAAAAATAAAACAGAAACATTTTTTGAAAAGCTGATGGCAAGCAATAGTGAAATGGGAACTTCTAAGGCTTTGTACAGCATGTGCTTGGCCTGAATCATTCCTCATTATGCTTCTCATGAATGTGTTTTAGTTATTGCTTGTTCATGTTTGGAAGTTGTAGACTATTATAGTCAAACAGTTCACATGAGAGTTATTTATATATGCTACAGCATTTGGTTACAGACTCAGAAGAGACAGGAATGTGGCATCAGTATATCTTTTCTCAAAGTCCTGACAAATCACAAGGACTAAAATGGGTTGATCATATGAAAACAAAAATACTAACATGTATAGCCAGGACTACACCATACATTCCATAGTATGTACTTATATAACATTTACTTTGTGAAATAAGTTGTGGTAGAACACATTTATTTTCAACATCTATGTTATTTCACTTAAATCTACATTTTCTGGGGTTGGGGGAACTTCATTTTTGGGGAAAGGGACTCCATTTCAGAAAACAGTATATTATAATGTAAGCCTTGATGAGGCCTCTGGAACTAAGCAGTGCTGTAGTTGGTAAGTGGGCAAGTAGGTACCATGCTATCAAAAAATGCTAAAGTCGAGGGTCAAAAACAGTATTAATAATGGGTGCTTAAATCATTATCAACACTTGCTTGCATTTTGCTTATCACAACTGACTTGCATTGGAAAATTTTTCTCTTGTGCCCATAGCACCGCCTAACAGTTTGCACCCTGCTAGCTTTTCCCCACACTAACCATTGCTTTGAAAGTAGGAATTAGTTTCACATCACTGACTAGCTTAAAGCTATGATTAAATAGGCATATTACTTTGCCCTTCCTAATTAACATTAAGGATACCTAGTTTTATGTTTAATATTTAGTTAGTTTAAAATGCAAATCCCTACAGTTTATTGCCCTGTACTCTTCTTAATAATTGTATCAGCAATTTATTTCTTTTGCCATCACATCTTTTCCATACATGCTAGTAATAGGATGACTACCTTTCTGGGGACTGGTAATGAATATGATGTAAGGATGTACATTCTTGGGATATTTGGTACAGAGACATCAAAAATACTCTTTGGCAGGGGTGTGTGGATTATAGCTCCCTCACTGAAATAGCATGGGAGAGGAGCCTTCCTTATGATGTTACAGAGTGTTTCAGAATTTGCTTTTTAACTTTTCTGCTGTGCATTTTTTAAAGTCCATTTCTTTTGTTAATTATTGTCCAAATACAGAAATACTGTGCAAGTTTTCAGGTCTCAGGAAATGCCACACCTTGCAGTAGATAGTGTGAAGGTGTGTCATGTTGAATCTACTCTGACATCATTGTTAATCAGAATCAGAATCAGAATCACATTTATTGGCCAAGTATGCACCCATACAAGGAATATGACTTCCGTTTCAGTGACTCTCCAGTGACTCTCCAGGTATGAATTACATAAACGACATACATAGAAATATTAAGAACAAGACAAATGACATACATACCACTATTAAGAACAAGACAAAAAAGGTTAATATACATAATACACACAAGATGCAAAGTGCAACTCAGTGCAAGAAATACTGAAATAAACTCTGATAGAAACAAGTATTAACAATATGTAAACAATACTGCAGAATCCTTGGAGGCTTGGGAAAAGGAATATCCCAGCCTAATAAACTGAGTTAACTGTTTATGAACTTGATGGCCTGTGGAAACATTTTTCTTATATCTGCTTGTTTTGGTACATATTAATCTGTAATGCCTGGCTGATGGTAATAGTTCAAAAAAATGATGGCCTGGATGTGAAGGGTCGGTGATGATCTTCCCTGCCCGTTTCATGATGCTGGAATAGTACGGGTCTTGTAAGGAGGGCAAACTAACACCAATGATATTTTTGGCAAACCTGACTACTCAGTGTAACTAATTTTGTCATTCATACTGACTGCAGTACAGCATCATTTGCAGCAAAATCTTTTTCACTGCCAAGATTTTTGGAATTCCATCCCCTTGTAATTGATGATAAGTCAAGATGATAATGAACATGTGGAAGGCTAGACATAGTCGGTACCATGCCAAGAATCCTCCCAGGTGCATGTCTTGTCACCCCTTACATCAGTAATGACTAATTCATCCATTTATTCTAACAGTTCTGAGAACTATAACAGTCACTCCTTTTATTTAGTTCAACTTGTTGGGAATGTATTTTGCTGCTTAGTATTTACTCTCCATTCTCACTACTGTAAGAGATGATAATTAGTTTTTGTTAATGCAACACTGTAAGGACAAAGCCTGAGTTCATAAATACTATGTAGCAGGGCATAAATAATTTGTTTTTTCCTGCATGGTGGAAAATTCAGAATGCTTTGTTATGATGCAGAAACATGATGCCTCAGTGTCAACATTTAGTGGACTTCTACCATTTCTTGCCATAATGAGATTCACTGGCAAACAGGTCATGCAGATGCCTTCCTCTATCAGTAGGCTTGCATTATCTATAACTCGGAGCCATTTAATCCATCTACGAGATGCAGTCAGTGGACCAAATGCCGTGAGATGTCTGTATCATGCCATAGGTAAAGTAATCTGACAGCTATTAAATCATCTCATCTCGACATAGGTCTCCTTTTGAGAACCCTATAAAATAAAGAAGAGAGAGACAGTTCTTCCGTTTCTGGGTTTTTTTTTTTTTTTTTTTGTAGCCTAGAGATTTTAAACCTAAGATTCTCTTTTTAGGAACATCTGCGGTCCTTTCAACTGTCTCATATGTCTTGTGAGGGATCTACTTCACAACCGAAAAACCACATTGTGACGACTACACCAACAAACCAGAAGACTGACATTCTGACCCAAGGTATGTAACAGCTTAGCCATCCCAAAAAAACAAAAAAAAAAAAACAAAACTAAACCCACCCACACCCCCCTAACTAAATATACCAAGTCCGAGATCGCACTACCGTGGGGGTAAGGGGCAAAGTTCAACAGGATGGCCAAGTGATTACTTACCTCAGGTCGGAATGTCGGTGTTCCAGATGTCAGTCTTCTGGTTTGTCAGTGTATTCGCCTCGGTGAAGTGAATGTCACTGATGTGGTTTCTTGGATAAGTCAAGTAGACCTCTTGTGAGGTATATCCCAAAACTGGCATTATATTCTATAATTGGTTTTATCAGTGCTGAATACAAGGCAACAATAGCCTCTTTTAATCTGGATGATATTTTCCTTGATGATCAGCTGTAATTTCCTGATAAATGTTGCTATACAGTGGTCAAAGTAGATGGAATTATCATCAGAGGTTCCCAATTCTTTATTTTGAAGTGAATTATTGTCAGTGTTGAACCCTGTGGGGATGGTTTGTCATTTCTTATCATTTAATATAAGCCCATTTTGAATACCTGAGGCATTCATAAGTGCAATTTCCAGTTAGGGAGCTTCTGTGTCAGATAGGAGGTTGTCAATGACTCTGTTATTGCAGTCATCCCACAAACTTGGTTAGCCATAGGTCTTGTTTTTTATTCTATAGGTCAGAGAAGTAAATCCCTAATGAAAGTGAATACAGCACTGAGCAGTGCAAGACAACGGTAGTTACCATTGTGTTCTCTGGTGCTGCCACTGCCACATGCACCATGTACCTTCATACAATACCTTATTGGATTAGAGAAGAAATTAATGAAGTATTTTTTTTTCTTGCCTTCCTTTGTCATCTCCATTTAGCATACCAGTCCTGGTGGTGTGCTTCAACTGAATTCTATGAAATGCTTTATGGATTTTATGGACTTATCTAACAGCAGAAAGGCTTTATACCTGCTACTCAATAGTGTGAGATGCTCCTTTGCCCCATCTGAAGCTAAATTTGCCTCCTCAACACTGCCAAAACAGTCCTGTAATACTGCATCCACAAGTCAATATTTCACACACGGTAATCAACAGTGCAGGATGCTCCTCTGCCCAGCCCAAACCTAAATTCATCTCCCCAAGACTGCCAAAACAATCCTGCAATAATGCATCCATAAGTTAATGCTGTATACCTGCTAATCAACAAAGTGGGATGCTCCTCTACCCAGCCCAAAGCCTAATTTGCCTCCTCAACACTGCCAAAAAAGTCCTGTTATACTGCATCTACAAGTTAATGTACATTACTATCTGCACATATTTCTTGCGATTACTCCATGTGTGTACAGCTGTAGGCACTTCACCAAACCAAAACTCCTGCTGCACTTCTATTCCTTTTTCTATTTATAATTGTCACCTAGTAGTTATAGTTCTATCTCGCCTTTTAACCTATCTGTACTCCTTCCCTCCTGGTCACTACTGTGCTTCTTTTAACCCATAGTTTATCCCACTTACTGTCATTATCTAGGTTATTTTACACAACAATATAACCATAGTTTCCTTTTGCCTTTACTTACGGTTCCACTGATTGTTTTTTCTTTTATCCAGTCTGCTGCAATCTGGTCTAACCTACTTTGTTTGCATGCTACCCTGCCCCAATCCCCCCCAGTACTGCTACATTTATCCATAACTAAACACTGCCACTAACCTCTCTCAACCTATCACACATTACAGATCTCCCACACCCTCCTTTTACACACACTATATATCCTTTTACCAAATTAAATCCACCTACTACTGTACATCTTCCCTCCGACAGCCATTTATCTGTTTCCAATATCTGCACCTCCCTCTATTCCTCCACTGAGAAAACAACAACAACCAAAATCTTCCTATCTCACCTCCTGGGTACTCCCCCCCTTCCATCACCAATAACATTCAATTTCCTATTTCCTCTGTCACCCTCCATCGTCAGTCCCTATTCCCCCTATTACCTACTACCCTCACCCATCCACTACCAAAGTCACTTCCGCAACCTCTCACACATTCTCCCTTTCTAAACACTCTATAACCAGAACTCTGTACTTCTGTAACTCTATCACACATAATCTTCCCTCCAATAAAAGCTCATCACTTGCATCTCTTCTCAAACAACATCACTCCAGTTTCTTCTGACACAATGTTTATCTCTACTCCTGTCTTGCACCCAAACACTATAACATTTTATACAAGTAGCTTCACCCTCTTTATACTTGCCAACCATCTAACATCATCCTATCAACATCAGCTACAAAACTACAATGTAGCCAACACCAAAATTAACCCCCTGCCCCATCAAACACTACACCCTAACTTTGAAATTGCCTCTGACCTCTACAATACCTCTTACATTGGACACTTCCTATACAAATACATCCAACTCCACTCAAGTTCTCAAATATCTCTTAGGTATTACAAAATCCTATCTAAGCACTCTAAAACCCTACTACACTTTACCTCCCAACTAAAACTCAGTGGAGATGTTCACCCAAAGCTTGGCCCCAAAAATACTCAGCAACAACCCATCCCTTCTACCCCACTTCTTTATTCTGGAATTCTTATCCCCCTCCCAAGGCTCCAACCTCTTGCTACTTAACATGAACCTAAAAAGTATAGTCAACAAGAACCATGATCTTCATGTTTTCCTGTTACTGTACTTCCCTGATGTCACTGCCCTCACAGAAATCTGGCTAAAACTTGAAATTAAGAGTAATGGAATTGTTCTCCCTGTTGGTTATAACGTACATGGATGTGACAGAAAAAACAAGCATGCAAGGGGACTAGCCATAATGTTTAAGCAACATTTAAAACTAGAAGTTATTAATCCTGACAACCCTAAATTTAGTAATGCTGAAATTCTATTTACCAAACTAGAAATCAACACAAATAAACTTCTAGTAATAATAGCTATCTGTATTCTACCCAGCAATAACTACAACACAATTGAGCAAATACTACACTGGATTTCCAAAATACATAGAAAATTTCCAGAAAGTAATAACATATTACATGGAGAAAGTTTTCATCCTTTGCACACTATCAAATCTATCCCTTATACTGAGTTTAATAGAATAAAAAGATTATGTAGTGAGAATAGAGATAGAAATGTTGAATTATATGATAGTCTTCAGAGATTTAAAAAAAGGGGGTACGATGAAATGAATTTAAAAGAAAGTTTAAATAAAGTGCTGTATAGTAAGAATGAAAAATGCAGTTGGACATCTTATAAAAATAGTAACAGAATGGAGCAGGATAAAAATATATACTTTACTACTACGTATTCAGTAATATCAGAAGAAATTATAGATATAATTAAATCCAGTTGGAATATTATAAGAAAAGAAGTAGATTGCTTACAACAGAAGAAACTTTTGTTTTCTTTCAATAGGGGAAGAAATATTAAAGATTTTATAGTACATAGTAGGTTTCAAAGACCGAAATTGGAGATATTAGAAGGAATAAAAGAAAAAGGTACAGTAGTGTGTGGTAAATGCACTATTTGTAGATATGTGACTCGAAGGTTTGATAAAATTAATAACAAGAATTTTGAGACAAATGAATGTTTTACTTGTAAGAGCCAGAGAGTTATATATGCAATTAAATGTACATGTAACAAATTCTATATAGGTGAAACAAAAAGACAATTCTCCTGTAGAATAAAAGAACATATAAGGGATGTTAGGAATTATAAAACAACTAGTCCTGTAGCTATACATTTTAATGAAATACATAAGGGTAGTTTAGATGGTTTTCAGGCTACAATTTTAGATAGTGTTGTTTGTAATAAATTTATGAGTGATGAACAAGTTAAACAATTATTAAGGAAGAAAGAAGCATTTTTAATTTTGAAATTTAATACTATGTTTCCTGTGGGATTAAATCAAGAATGCTTCTGGAAAAGTTTTGTGTAAATATGTAAATATGAATGTGTTGTTTTAAGAAGAACTGGTTAAAAGTTTGTGATATAAGTAATTAATTAATTACTTTATTATTCAATTAAGGTCTGGTATATATAGACCTGGAGCTTTTTAATGGGTGTACTCTGTTAAAGGCTTTTGGCCGAGGCGCTAGAGATTTTCTATAACTGGTGTTCTAAATAAATTCCTTCTACGAAGTTGCTGGACTGCTGTTTGTGGTTTTTCAATGCTGAAATTCTATTTACCAAACTAGAAATCAACACAAATAAACTTCTAGTAATAATAGCTATCTGTATTCTACCCAGCAATAACTACAACACAATTGAGCAAATACTACACTGGATTTCCTCAACTTTCCCTCAAGAAACCATCATTATGGGTGACCTCAACGCTGACTGGTTCTCTTACCACTCTGAAAGTGCTACTAATTTCACCAGTCTACATGGCTTCACTCTGCTTATTCAAGCATCAACTAGAACTGAACTAAAACTATTAAAACTGGCACTTTTAGGAATCAGTAAACATCTCTGTAACTGGATCCTAGACTTCCTGATTGAAAGACCACAGTGGTTGTGTTCAGGTAAGAACACATCAAAGTGCATCAAGATTAACACTGGGGTTCCACAGGGATGTGTTCTCAGCCCACAGTTATTGACCATCCTGACTCACAAATGCTATGCTAAGCACAAGTCCAAGAATATCGTCAAGTTTATTGATGACTCATCACAAAATAGGATTAAAGGGTACACAGAGGAGGTGGCATCTCTGATCATTTGGTGCGAGGGGAACAACTTTGACCTGAATGTAAGCAAGACCAGAGAGATTATCATCGACTTCAGGAAAAGAAAAACAAACCACCCAGTGCTCAGGATTAATGGTGAGAGTATGGAGAGGGTTAATAGTACAAAATTCCTGAGTGTACACATACCAGAGGATCTCTCCTGGTCAGGATACACCAGCCAACTGGTCAAGAAAGCACACCAATGCCTCCACTTTTTTAATAAGGCTGAAAAAAGCTAAGTCTCCTCCTCATATTCTCTCCACCTTCTATACAGGTGCAATAATGAGCATCTTCACCTGCAACTTCACAGTGTGGTTTGGAAGCTGCACAGTTACAGAAAGGAAGGCACTACAAAGAGTGGTGAGGGTTGCAGAGATGGTAACAGGTTCCAGGCTTCCATCGATGTAACATCTTTATTCTGCAAGAAGCATCTGAAAGGTCACCAAAATAATGCAGGACAACATACATCCTGTGCATGGACTATTTAAGCATCTGGCATCGGGCAGGAGATATCACAGCATCTGCTGCAGGACTACAAGATTCAATAACAGTTTCTACCCTACAATGATTAGACTTCTGAACACGGGCACAAGTCCCAGAAGTCTGGATACATAATAGGTCAATTTTATTTATTTGTGCAGTATATACTTACATATATTCCAAGTAAGTGCAATATCTATTTATTATATCCATAGTCCGTATTATTTAACTCACTCAAGTGCAATATTAGACAAATAACTTAGGCATTTCAATCTGTAGTGTGCTTTGTATTACTTTTAATAGGCTAGTTAATTTAATTCAGGGGATGGTGTTCTTTTCGTATATGCATGCTGCTAAATGTCTCTGCTCTTCCTTGCGTATATTCGAAGTAGTGTTGTATTTGTTAGTTATGTCTCTTCCTCTGCTTGTATGTATTGTTTCACTTTCCTGTGTAATCTCAAGAATTCAGCCAATGAACAACATTTTGTTTAGGCTGCACATGTGCAGTTCTAAATGACAGTATAGTTTACTTTGACTTGACTTTCACTTGACTTGAACTGACAAAGCCACCAAAAGGTAATCCATATCGGAGTGGATCCTCAACAACAAACCTTCATTAGCCTTCCAATTAGGCTGCCTCCCTGATAGCATTAGTGATCATCGCCCCACCTACTTGCTCAGATGTCATCTCAATCATTCCAGACAAACATATTTCTTTCTTATTTGTAACAAAAAGAACTTCAATCCCCACCCATTCCTTTCACCTTTACAACTCTGGGACTGGACACCACTCAGAACTCTTCCCCTTGACACTGTTGTGCATTACTTTAACAGCACTTTCCACAATATTCTAAATAGGCTTGCCCCCCTACAGAACTGCTAGAACAAAATCTCACTATGCACCTTGGCTAACAAAGGTCACTAAAAAATTATTAAAGAGAGAGACAATGCCTGGACACTAGCATAACAGCAAAAATCTAGCCAACCTGCTTCAATACAAACAACTTTGAAACAAAGCCAAGTCCCAAGTTAAATTTGACAAAAAAAAAATAAATAAATACTACTCCAACACTCGGCTACAGCACCACAACAATCCCAGGAAATGCTGGTCCACCATGCAAAAACTCCTTCAACCCAGTAATACAGCTATGCAACTCCTCAACCACTTCCAGCACTGTCAGCATTGCCACACAATTCAACACTTTCTTTGCAAATTCCATTCACTCTCTTACCTGCTCTCAACTCAATACTCCTCCAACTATCCCAAAACCATCCAGCAACACCTTCTCCTTCACACCATTTCAAACTCTTACCATAAAAAAAAAAATGACTCTCCAAACTCAAACCCACAACCCTTGCAGCAGATAACCTACCTCCAGAATTCCTAAAAATAGCAGCTGATACTATTGCCTGTCCCATTCCTGTTCTGATCAACCACTCTGTCTCAGAACATTATATCCCCCCAAATTGGAAAATATCTTATATTATCTCTCTGCACAAAGGAGGCAACTCTACCAAGCTCTCTAACTACAGACCCATCATTGTCTTACCACCCTTTTCCAAACTTCTAGAAAAATGTATCCACTTACAGCTTCTAAACTACCTACTAACTAATAACCTCGTATCTAACACACTGAATGGGTTCTGCCCACATCATAGTACCACAAATGTCTCCCTAAGTTTAACTAATACCACAAATCAAGACAGAAGTAAGTGGCAGATAGTCTCTTCCATATTCTTGGCTCTCTCCAAAGCGTTCAATACTGTTTCCCACCAAAAACTCCTTGATGAACTCTCAACCCGAAAACATAGCCCCTCTTCTCTTCCTTAGTTCCAGAGTTACTTATCTGGTGGACACAAGCTGTCAAATGGCAAAAGGAACTCTCTACCCTTTTGTTTGTCAACTTGGGAGTGCCCTAGGTTTCTATACTAGGTCCTCTACTTTTTAGTATTTTCACCAACAGTCTCCACTCTTCTACTCCCCTTGCCTCGGTTATTCAATAAGCAGATAACTCAGCTCTTATCTGTGCTGTATCCTCTCTAAAACAACTTGTATCCACAACACAACAGTGCTTCCTAGCAGTTGAATCATGGCTATTCATATCACAGCTAATTCTGAATCCCTGCAAAACTAAACTGATGCTCTTTCACCCTAGCAAATCATGTGATCCTAATCTGGGTATATTTTTTTGTTTACTCTTCCTTGGCTTGTTTCAGGACTCACTTGTAATGTAGCAATCCAACTATTATCATAATATTTGATACATGTGAATTGCACCAGTGTCGTGTGGGTATCAGCTAATGGAGTAGGCTTACAGTAAATACAGAGCATTTTAATTCCACCCAGTGTTAAATATCTCTGCAAAGATTACCACTGTTTCTTCCCTTATTAAAGTGCACCTAAATGTGTTCTGTGATACAGCTGGCTTACAAGGTATAAAATTAAAATACACTAGGACATTCACCCTGATGAGTGATCTTCAATGAGCACCCTGACAGCACTCTCTGTCTTATCAAAGCAGACATTTATTTTGACATTTTTACATGGTCATGTGATGATAAACAGTGGCTATTGGGCATCCATCAGTCTCTAATTCCTATATATTTTTATTTTTATCATGCATCATTTTATATGTAACTCTTTAGAATGACATGATGCTGTTCTAATCTAACTTGCTTCCATGAATACAGTTGTCTTTTGCCGGAGTCTTCAGGACACCCCAGTGTTAAATATCAACCCGAAGCTACAAAATCCTTTTAATTTAACTAAGCTAAAAATGAACTGCATAACCGGTTTAGTATGGAGACACATTCCTGAATATAAATCACGTTCTCTGTTCCCAGCAGTATGTGCTATTTTTATCAGTGTGTGAGACACAGATAATGAATCTTGAAATGAAGTGAAGGAGGGTGGCAAGAGCCTGTAATAAAGGTGCTCACCTGTGGCTCTACCTTTAACTAATGAACATGCAGCATTGCCTGTTCCTAAGACATGCATTTTCTGAATGAACCTATCATCAGAAGGAAAGGTCAAGACTTGCGTGGTAACTCCTATTGAGGACCCAGGCTTTTAGCATCTTCTATTTTTAATAGACTTAGGCATGATAGTGTGCAATGCTTCTGCTTAATTGCACCTTTCTGTTATCTTCTCAGTGTTAAGTTGGGAAACAGAGAATGTAAAAATGTTAATCTTCACCAGCATGGTGCAAACCTAAAATGAGATAGCTTGAGTTGATGGGATCACTGACTTTTAAACTCCCACAGACATGCACAGTGGCACACATTACATTTAAAAGTCAGCCTCTCACAACCAGTATTTATGTGAGTAGTTAGATTTATATTTATTAAGATGAAACACTAGGTATTTTACAGCAGACTGCTTATCACACAATGATCACATTTTAGACATGCCTTTTCTGTCTGACATTTAAAAGCAATATTTTTTTTCCTTTGATATCAATAAGTTGTACTGTTTTAGAAATCATTGGCTTTGCTTACAGTTGCTGTTACTACATAAATAAAATATGCATTATTAAGAAAGTTGGTCTACTGTAGAAGAATCTCATTGAGAAATAAAGTTAGATTATTTTTAGAAAATGCATGGCATGACAATAAACTTTAGTGATCTTTCACTGCCAGAGCTATCAGGATTATACCTATTTTAGAAGAAAGAGCATTACCTCAAGTATCGTGCTGTTATTAGTTTGCCGAGTAAGCATTTCATCTTCTAAGTTACAGCTAGCAAATTACTGCAGTAAAATAATAACTTTTATTATTTATTTAGATGCTTTTCAAGACTGGTTTGCTACATTATAGCTGTTTCATTTTCAGGTGTGCTGAACTGCAGAAAAAACATGTAGGCCAACATTCATAAATAGTATATTTAGATCATTCTGTGTAATGATCCTGTTGAGGCACTGTAGCTAGGTAGCACGTGCATATAAGTACTGAGCACATGTGAGAACAGTGCCATTTTGTACAATCAGCCAGAGTGAATGTAGGCATGAATAGAGATGCACATGCAAGTGTGTTTGAAGTAACGAGTGAATCAGTTAACTTAAGTACAGTATATGTTCCAGTAACAGTTCCTTACAATGTTTATGTACAATAAATATCTCAAACCCATACACACCAATTCATTGTCTCTTTTGAATGCATGAGACAAGCAACATGGTGCCAGAATGGGACCAAAATTGAAGCAACACACACGCTATGAGGCACATGATTAGAAGTGGAGGAATATACCTGAGTGAGCTCCCAAACAGGTCAGCAATTATTCAAAGGTACTTCGTGGTGGTGCTGCTGTAGCTTTGTCGCCTCACAGTAAGACGTTGTCCTGTTCGATTCTCAGCTAGAGCGTCTTCTGTGTGGAGACATGCATGAATGGACGTACCTTCATTGAAGGTTGTGTGTCAGGGCCGGCAACTCGGCACATAAAAATCTACTGCCAATCATTAGTGGACCGGAGTTCCGCGGTGGTGACCCCCTAACTGGGAAAATCCAAAAGACACAATAACAACAACTTAAATTCCATTAAATGATTTTTCAGTCTCTGAATAAGTGACAAAGCATTCAAAACATTCAAAATTATTACAGAGTGTGACACCACGGAAATACTGGCAGTCCAGCTAGCTGGAATTTTGTAAATAATTATGTCACTTGAAAATATTAATATGATTTATATGCTTGTCTTACAAATGTAAGAGAATTATGTGCATATTAAGCTACTGGTGTAGAAGTGTGTGTTGAACTGTATGTTATGACCTTCAAGAATGTAACCACAGTGTACCCTACTGGAAATGAACAGAAATGTATATAAACTATATACCTGTGCAAATGTATGTGTTAATAGTAGAAGCTGGAACATACACAGTTAATTTGCAAACCACCAAGAAAATAAGTGGAAATTGTGTAACGATTCTGTCAGTTTCAGTGCAGCAAGCAGACACAATGTCGAGAGCTAGAGGTTTTCCCATTGTCTTGAAACAAAAATAATTACTGTTTCAAATGTAAAAGTGCTTAACTGTTTTACAACTTCCAGTTCTAGGCAAACATCTGAGATATATGTATTTTCCACAGAGAAATGTTAAATTTTGTTCAGTTTCTGTTACCCTGTAAATTGAAGGTGGGTGACAAAGAATGATGTCATCTAGGCTAACCCAGCAATAATGTTTTGACATTAATTTGAGAACTCTCTCAGAGACTGTGCATTTTGTATCTTGTCTTGAATCTAGAAACATCTACTCATCGTCACCACTACATTTGCCTTGCTCTGTAAGTAAGTTATTTAAGGCATAGTTTCTTTTAAAGATAGGAATATAGTAAAGATTAGTTTAGATGTTTTCTGAATTTATTTGAGACTGTCCTGCAGTGTTGTTTTAAAACATTTCCTGTGATTCTGAACTCTGTAGTTACTGTGTTGTTTGAGTATTGTTGATAGGTTCATATGTGTGTACTAGGCTAGTGGCCCTGGACCCTTTACAAGCCTAGCCCATTGAAGTGCCCCGGTATTGTGCCGCCCAATGTTAGTTCCAAGTGCCTCTATCAGGTAGAACCACTGCAATGATCCCCAGGGTGAACTTTCTATTTCCCATCCACTCATCAAGTTTTCTCTTGAAGAGGCCAGTGAGGTGCTCTGCTTGACATGTATGGGAAGTATATTGCAAAGCACGTGCAGTCTCTGGGTTATGAACCTGTCCTTTCAGCATGTTCTGTTGATTTTGGTGATGAGGTTGAGGTCTCTGGAGCATGTGGTGTCTTGTTCTTTTATTATTTATTATTAAATATATTTAAACCTTTTAATTGTGGCTGATTTGTTTAGAGATATTTAAGCTCCTAGAGTACTTGCATATGTATTTGGTGACACTGTATAGGTCACTCCAATAGCCTTAGTCTTAGTCACACTTACCATTTGGATAATAGTAACATTACACAGTAAGATTAAGTACCCTTTGGTAAGGACCTTAAAAGTAGTTAAGTAGTGGCTGATGGCAGCTGTTACTATCTTATAGTCTGGGCAGAAGGGGGCATAGCTAGTAAACCTTTGCCAGCCTTTCCCAGGTGTGTGTTTGTGCTTGTGTATAAATCAAATCTCAAAGTGTGCATGTGTTAGCTACTTGGGCAGGGACATGAAGCACTGGTTGGACAGACAGTTCTTGAGGTTTTGGCTTGGACACTCAGCTGAGATCTCAACCCTATAGCTGTGCCAGTGGGGAGTCTTATTGGAGATCTGGAGAAAGAGAGAGAAAAACGCATCCCCAGACTGACTGTTATCTCTGTGTGCTCTTCAGGGAAATTGAGCTTTACTGTGTGTACTTGTAATACTTTCAATGTGTATGTCCCTCACTGTTGCAAGTGGTGAGGATTGAGGCTACTTGATTACTGGGCCAGTGCAGGGGAGTCACACAGAGATAAACAAAATGTCTGAAATCGTGACATATTGGTAAAAGTATTTAAAATAGATACAAAAGTGTTCAAAATAATTTCTGAAATGTTTATGATGTACGTAAGAGCTAAAATGACCACATTTTTTGCAATGTGCTAGTTTTTTGCAGTAATTAAAGCTATTCAAAGTTTCTGATTTTTCTGGAATGTTTGCACTGTTTGCGGTGTCAAAGTGAAGCCTTTTTTAAAAAGGTTGCTGTGCATTTCTGCATACTTATAAGTACTTGGTCTATGCTTATGCTTAAACGCATTTTGTTGTGATGGCAGAGGGATTGCACAGACCTGAACCGTTGGTATTTGATAAGAATATTGCTGAGAATTGGAGAGTGTTTGAACAAGAATATGATATTTTCATTCAAGCTGCTTTTCTGATAAAAGATGCACATACAAAGGCATGCATACTTCTTAATTTAGTAGGCTGAGAAGCCATTGATAGGGAACATTCATTTGTATATGCAGCTGCCATGTTTGCAGGGGAGGAGGAGGAACTGCCATATTGTGATACAGGCTGAAACATGGGAAGACCCTGAGTGCTTAAAATGTAAATTTAGAGAAATATGTAATACTCAAACAAATATTACAATGGAAAGGCACATGTTTTACACAAGAAATCAAAACAGGTGAAACTATATCAGCATACACTACTGACTTGAGAAATAAAGCAAAAACATGCAGATTTGGTGATTTGTGAGATCAGTTGGTAAAGGGCAGACTCGTGTGTGATGTTACTAATGATGCAATGAGAACGAATTTGCTTCTAGTGATTTAATGTTGAGCAAAGCAACAGAGATTTGTCAAATATATGAGCTTACAGAAAAGCACAAAAATATGCCTGAGAATGAGAAAAGCATGCATACAGTGTCTATTAGTATGAATGTTGACAGTGTAAGACACAAAGCTAAAATAAATAAGAGATACAAGCCAAAGAATGTGGCAGTACCCAGTTTTAACCATACATTTGAATGGAGGCAGATGCAAGTAATTTTATTATTAACTGTTGTAATTGTGGAGGCAACCATGAACCTAACTGAGAGAAGTGCTTAGCTTTTGGTCAGAAATGTCACAAATGTAAAAAGTGGAATAATTTCAAAAGCTTTTTAAGTCTAAACTAGCACATACTTTTAATAAAAGAGAGCATTCGTAGATCAGTTAGAAGGACGCGAGCCATCTTTTTATGTTGATGGTGTATCTGTGATTGATGAAACGCTTAATACATTAAACTTTCAGCTAACTGGTAATTTGGTAGCAAAAGATGACATTTTTTGTACAGTTTGCGTTAATGGAATACCTGTAGAGCTTAAAGTAGATACTGGATCCAAGGGCAATGTTATATCGGCACAAACGTTTGCCAATGTAAAAGCTGGTAAGGAACTTGATCCAGCAAAGTGTTCAAAACTAGTTGCTTATGGTGGTGAAGAGATTCAAACTGATGGCGCAGTAGTTCTCACATATCATTCTGCTGGGAACACCTATGACTTGCAGTTTTACATAGTCAAAAGACATGTGCAGTCATTGCTAGGGCTCAAAGATAATTTGAGAATGGGACTGATTTAATGTAACAAAGTTGTTCATCATATAAGTCTGACTAACCACAACAGTTTTTACACAGAATATTTTTTATGATTATGCTGATATTTTCAAAGAAAGCTTGGCAAGCTACCCATTACACATTCCATGAGGTAAAACCATGAAGTAAGCCCAGTTGTCCAACCAGCAAGAAAGATTCCAGTAGCAAAGCAGAGTAAAGTAAAAACAGCACTAGACAAAATGGTGAATTTAAGTTTGATAACTAAAGAACCAACTGAATGGGTATCCTCCATCATCATAGCTCATAAGAAAAGCTCAGATGATATTCGAATATGTATTGATCCAAGAGATTTAAACAAAGCACTTAAATGTCCTCATCATCCGATGCACACAGTAGAAGAAGTAGCAGCTCTTATACCAAACGCCACTATTTTTTCAGTCTTATATGCAAAAACTTCATTTTGGCAGATTTCACTGAATCGCATATCTTCATTGTTAACTTCTTTCAGTGCACCATTTGGAAGGTACAGATTTTGGAGAATGCCATTTAGGATAAATTCTACCGGTGAAGTCTTTCAGTGTGTGATAGAATAAATTTTTTCAAGTTATCCACGTATTATCATAGTAGATGACATGTCAGAAACTGTAACAAAGATCTAGACCGTGCATGTGAAGTCAATCTTAAACCGAATCCTCTGAATTGTAAATTCAAGCTGAGAAAAGTTACTTATGTGGGTCATGTGTTAACTAGTTCTGGCTTACAACCAGATCCATCTAAGGAAGCTTCAGTTCTTGAGATGCCAGTTCCAGACAATGTCACATCTTTACAATTTTTTTTTTGACATGGTCAACTACTTAGGAAAGTTCATCCCAGACCTGCGTGAGCTTTCAGCACTGTTACATGATTTGACATGCAAAAATGTAAACTGGTCATGGTTAAACAACAGCAAAGAGCATTTGAAGTTCTGAAATGGAAAATTGCCAGTCCACCCACTTTGAGATATTATAATGTTCACAAACCTGTGACTCTTTCATGCGGTGCTTCAAAGTATGGTCTTGGTGCAGCATGTCTTCAAGAAGGCATACCAATGGCCTGTGCATCCAGAACTTTAATCCAAACTGAGATGCAGTATGCGCAAATTGAAAAAGAGCTTTTGGCAGTAATGTTTGCATGTTCGAAGTTCAGTGATTATATTTATGGCAAACCTGTTCACATAGAGACTGATCACCAACATCTAGTGACAATTCTAAAACAGCCAATGCATTCAGTCCCAGCTCACTTGCAATGCATGATCTCAAAACTGCAAAAGTACAATTTCAATTTTGTCTACACAAAAGGCAAATATTTATACCTTGCAGATGCTTTGTCAAGAGCAGACAAACAACAGAACATGATGACAATGAGAAACCAGACTCAGAAGTTATGGAAGTCAAACATTTTTCCTCATCATATCTTGAGCAACTTAGACATCACACAGCTTTAGACCCATTTCTGCAGAAGCTAACACATGTTATTAATCAAGGATGGCCAGGGTGACAAACCAGTCTACTACTTGATGTCCAGAAATATTTTCCTTACCAAGACAAGCTCATGATGGAAGATGGAATCATTATGAAAGGTCCTGAACTAGTTATTCCTTCAGCATTATAACAGGAATATATCCAGATCTTACATCATGGACACCTGGATACTGATTCCACCAAAGGAAGGGCAAGATGCATAGTATTTTGGCCTCCTATGTCAAAAGATATAGAGAAGGAAACTCTAGCATGTTCTGTTTGCAATAGTACTAAACTGCACCAACAAAAAGAAACACCAGCTAAACCAGATTCCTGAACTATCATGGTCGATGGTTGTTACTGATATTTTTGAATGGAATGGTCAGTATTACTTAGTGTTAGTAGATTCTTACTTGAATTGGTTTGAAATTGACCTTCTTCCTAATCTAATGTCCAGCACTGTCATTACCAAATTGAAGAGACAATTTTCTGTGCATGGTAGTCCACCCAAAGTTCTTTATGACAATGGTAAACAGTTTACCAGTCAGCAGTTCAAGAAATTTGCTGAGACTTGGGACTTTATCCATGCTACTAGTAGTCCTGAGTACCCACAGTCAAATGGATTAGCTCAGTGTGCAGTCTAAAGTGCAAAATGTTTGGTAGAGAAATCAAAGAAAGATGGTACAGATGTTTTCCTTAACCTTTTCAATCTCAAAAACATTCCCCGAGATAACTTGCTTGGTTCACCTGCTCAGAGATTAATTTCTAGACAGATTAGAACAACCTTACCAATCAGTAAACAACTATTGATTCCAAGTGCAAAGAACAGTAAAGTGATCAAAACCCAACTTTTGATGAAAGGTCAGTCACAAAAGTTGTACTTCAAGAAGTCTAGCAAATCTCTTAGACCACTAAGACAGGCAGAAATCGTAGGGATGCAAACAACCAGAGATTACGACTGAGTGGGTATTATCAAAAATTTCTGTGAGGAACCAAGATCCTATATTGTTCAACTGGAGGGAATAGAATTTAGAAGAAACCGAAGACATATATTTCCAGTTTCTGAACCAGTGGCACAGATTGCCTGTGCCAAAGACTCTCTTTCTCAGAATGATTTTACACTTGTTCGCATTTCGCAGGACATTGTATTTTCCTCAAATAATCCTGATGTTATCCCTGAAGTTCCTATTGAGAAGAATTCCCCACAAACTGTCCCTGCTGCGAAACCCAGTCACAGGTTTTATATAACCAGAGGGGGTAGAATTTCCAAACCCAATCCAAAATACAGAGCGAGTTCAACTTGAGTTTGATTTGTTATTAATACTGAAATGTTATCTAGCATATACATAGTCTTGTTCTCCTATTGCATGTCAAACAAATCAAGGAGGGAGGATGTAGATCATTATGTATAATGTTCTTGTTGAGCCACTGTAGCTACATAGCATGTGATATAAGTACCGAGCATGTGCAAGAACACTGCCATTTTGTACAGTCAGCCAGAGTGAAAGCAAGCATGAATAGAGATGCACATGCGAGTGTCTTTGAAGTAATGAGTGAATCAGTTAACTTAAATATATTGTCCAGTTACAATTCCTGACAATGTTTATGTACAATAACTAGCTTGAAACCATGCACCACTTCATTGTCTCTTTTGAATGCATGAGACAAGCAACAGTATAGGTGTCAGAAATCCGTAAGCCGGAGGTGATTCATAGGCATTGTGCCCATGCTAGTCTGCAGGGTGTGCAAATGGCAACATGATGTTAAGGAAATAAGACATAGTGATTTTGTGCAGGAGGACTGATGGCATACAGGAGGTGGAAATAAGACATAGTGATTCTGAGTAGGTGGATCTCTGGCAAACATGTGATGGAAATAAGACATTGTGAGTCTGAGCAGGATGATTTTGGCAAAGAGGAGATGGAAACAAAACATAGTAATTTTGAGTAGGTGGACTGATGGCATGCAGGTGATGGAAATAAGTCATAGTGATTCTGAGCAGGAGTATTGATGGCATATAGGTGATGGAAATAAGACACAGTGGTTCTGGGCAAGATGGTATATAGCATATAGGTTATGGAAATAGGATATAGTGATTCTGAGCAGGTGGATCTATGGCATACATGTGATGGAAATAAGACAGTGAGTCTGTGCAGCATGATTTACAGCATGTAGGGAATGGAAATGGCTTACATATCTTCTAGAATGATAACAGTAGTAGCAACTGTAACCAAATAGCAGGTGTCAGTGGCCATTATGAAAGTAAATGTCCAATGACATGAGGTATCACAGCCCACTGTGCTATCACACGTTACTGACAGTGCACTACTTAACTATACTGGGTAGAGGGTCATTTAATTAGCCTATATGGAGCATGCAAGAAGTATTGCAGGTGTCAACATCACATAACCTTTACCAGTTTCTCAACATTATATTGCAGCATGTTAAGGCACATATATGGATTGCAGGAGTGTGAAATGCCACAATACTGGCATTTTTCTGTACAACAAATTTCACCATGACATTAGGAGTCATCAAATGCACATAGATTCCCATCAGACCGCAGACCATGAGATACATCAAATGGAAGTCATTCCCAGAGCAGCTATGTTGAATACCTAGGGTATCATCTATAATGTTTCTGTGCACCAATCAGGCAGTTCCCTTGATTCACACATATGACACACATCCGACCAATGCCAATGGTTCATGAAGGACATCTCACAGGGTCATCTAGTTGGTTGGTGCACATGTAGATGGGTACGGAGACCAGTATGTTAATTTATCATGCAGCCAGGTAGCAAGCACATGTCATGATGTCACTGTTGTTAGTTGCAGATCACGCTGGATTTACACTAAAGCCATGGATGCCGAATTTCATGTGCAACCACTAGAACATGACTGAGGAGGCATGCTGCATTGAATACACAAAAGCACAGTAATTAGTAGAATGCATTTCTGATCAAGAAAAGGGACACTTTCATGGGTTTGATTCCTCCAGTGAAGCATTGCAGTATGACACAGGGACATGCAGTTAGATTTTTATTCTTAGACTACCACTTGGAGAAGCAGCTACAACAAGAGGGAAACATCACAGCAGAGCCCACCAAAGCTGCAGGAGTAGCTGTTGAGGAGCAAGGTGGACAATCAGGTGATGAACTGGCAGCAGCAATAAGTATACATTCCTGTAATAAAACAAACTAGATTCCTGCTTTTATGTATATATTCTATATATGTTACTCTGTTTACTATCTGTAACACTATTTCTACTTCTGCAGCAATTAATGTGTATATTTGTTCTGTCTCTATGTTCTTGTTGGAGCTTTTCTCCTTGGGCCTCCACTGAAAATGGGCTCTTTTAGGCCCCAATAGACTTTACCGGTAAACAAATGCAATAAATAAATAAATTAATTAATTAATTAATCATGTGTGATAGATTCAGGTGCAGTACATTGCAGCACTGACAAATAGGTGACATCTCGTCCCTAACTACGGGTCTTGATGTAGACTGTACAAAATTAAATGAAGCATACATTGTGACACCCACGTCATTTGATACAGTGCATTGACAGGCCATGGTGTGTTTCATACATTATCAAAGTAAGGGGTTTTCTTACTTTGTTTTACAGTGGGCATGGAGTGGCATATGCCATTGTGAGGGGCTGTCACGGTAAGTACATCAGCCTCTCCCAGTAGCAGTATGCATATTCCACATGCACTACTGCATTGTGCAACTGCAAACATGTTTGTAATATTTTTGCATTCCAGTGTATTATCATTTTTTTCCTCTTCATTTTGCAGATTCAGCAATGGTTGAAGAAGAGGAGTATTGCTGGTCACTTTGTCACTTTGGCCTGTAATAGAAAATTCCTGTACTGCTGAGTCACTAGAGATCAGCATATGAGCCTCTCAGCTGTAGACTGAGGTCAGACTGCTGAAGGTGACCTTGAGTGTTCATAGCTGGCTACTATCTGTACTTCTCAGGAGGTGTTGCAAGTCTTCTTTTTAAGAGTGGCATGGTGTGGATCTTCTATAGTCTCCTGAGGTGTGCAAAAGGGTAAATGCACACCTTCTTCCTTTGTAGCATCCCTGTCATTGCTGGCCAAGTTGTGTGACTGTCAGCACTCAATCGTCTGGCAACCATTTTGGCAACATGCATATATCAGTCAGAGAGATGACTAATGTCTGTTTGCATCAGCCTCTTAGTAATCTTGACATCTATCATATTTCCTGCACTATCCCCCGTCCAAGTGTCATTCCTTGTATCTTGTTTTTCCCTCCCCATTACTAGGTTGTCTGTCTCCATCCAGTATGTTCCCATTCCCCATTTTGTATGTAACCATTCCTCTTTATGGCTATGTTTTAATTTTATGTTCATTCATCTACTACTGATACTTTCTCTTCCCCAACTATCCTTCACACACCCAGCCATCACTGCTTTTTCTACCTACCCTTCATCTTCTTATATTAAGAACAGAAGGCTTACCCTACTGAAACATTTGCCGTTCTCCCTTGCTTTACTCATCGTTTCTTAAGGATAACCTTGTGTGTTTTCTTCAGCTTGGCATTCCTTCTCTTCTATCCCCTCCCCCTTTTTTGTATGATGAAATGGGTTGGCACTTTGTTGCACCATCCCTGCTTGGACTGTCTGCCTTTGCACATATGGCACTAATAATGCACTTTGCTGCACATGTGTGAATGCAATACGGCTTCAGGTATGCTTGTCTGCCTTTTGTGTGACACAGCGAGCCAGATGATATGCACTTTGATACTGTGACTCCTTCTCTGAATTTGCCTAATGCTAATTCTCCCTATAATCCAGCTTGACTATTTAACGGAACAGTTTTTTTTCCTCAGACTACTAGTGATAAACAAGTCCCTGGTACATGTCATAGCAGGTTCAGGCTGTGTTCAGCTACAAGCTGCTTCTTGCTTAGCACTGCTCAGCACTGAAGTACTAGTCTATGAATGCAAGCTATAGAGCAAAGAGAGTACAGTGAATGAAAAAATATAACAGCCGTGTGAGATGCTTAAAAGTTAAGAAATGCGGATGCCAGTATGAGTATGCAGATTAGGTACCATGAAAATTATAGTGACATGGTGATATGAGTTGTAAATGTATGTAAATGAGCTGGTAGGTGCTGTCTTGCACTATGCAAGCATCATCTGAAAAACATATAGTGAGAAACAAGTGTCTGAAATGTGGTCCACATGGACTTCTGACTTCTTTCCACAAAGCGGACGGGAATAAACTAGAAAGTCATGAACTAGTTCTTCATCAGGAAGCATGACTAAAACATTGACTCTGAAGTATAACTCAATGGGACGGAATAAACACAGAGTGCAATCAGATGGAAAAATGTGCATCAAAGCTAGGCCAGAAGTAGTTTTTTTTCCAGTGTCTTTAGAGCTGACAATGCAAGCAACTTCGGGGAGAAAAAGTTTTTTTTTTTTTTTGTTTTTGCTGATGAGATGAGATGACATGTTAGTGTGGTGCAATGCAGTAGTTTGAGATGCTACCTAATATTGCTTGAATATCCTGTTTTTTTCTCATCTGGGGTGCCTTCTGCAAATATGCTACACAGCTGCTACTTTGTGTACACATTTTTTTTTCTGGTGGGTGCTCTGGTTTATATCCAAGGATGGTCTGTAGGTGAATTTGTCTGCCCCTAATTTCCTCACAGGAGTATATGTAGTGTGAAACTGGGTGCATGTGCTCATCATGCAACGCACTGCTGTTCCATTTAGGAAGACCTCTGTGCCTTGCAGTCACTGAGTGGCAGGATATACTCCATTTTCAATATAATTCTATATAGGATTAAGTGGGAAATTTACAAATGAATAAATTAATGAATGCATTATGACATAAGTTATGAAACAAGTTTTCATTTCTGTGTTATCTGCGTAAACCCAGTAGACACAAATGCATCTTTTCAGGGAAGTCTTGAGAGCCTTTTTCTGAGTAAGTGAGCTACTCAGAGTTGCACATTATGTAAATGGAGCCTGTGGGATTCAAACTCCTGACTAAACAATAAAGATGATTAGCTACTCATTGTGTTACATCTTTGCACTTAACTTCCCCAAAACATACTATGGTAAACATGAGAATTATTTAAGCAAGCCTGAAAGAGAACTGAACACAGGGCAACTGAATTTATGTGTTCAGAAAAAGCCCAAGAATTTCAAAATAGTAGTAGGAAAAGGAACTGGGAACCGTCATTCAAGATATCCTAAAAGTAAGCTTTATGCCTCTGAACAACATCTTCTTTATTTTTTGCACCTTCTCTGTTTTGCAACATTTGTTAGTCATTATCATAAACCATGTATTAGCTCACTCATGATTACTGTACAATGATTAGTGGATACATTTTTGAAAATAAATATCAGGAAAAAAATTTGAAATTACAGTTGCTCAGTTTTACATAATCATATGAAACACTGTCAGAGAACTTGATGACTCTTCAGTTTGTTTTGAGGTATGAATGCAGATGCTTTTTGGGTGTGTCTTCATATCTGTCTTTTTGTCATATTGACTTCTTTATTTATTTTACTTTATTTATTTTACATTTCAAGCTTGACACTGGGCAAGGTTCTTTCTTTCTTTCTTTCTTGTTTGATTACATCATCTGCCCTAAGTGCAAGTTTCTTAGGTGATGAAAGGTGTCCCTCTTGTGCTTTGCGTATGGACATACAACACACAAGACATACAGATATACACATGTGCACATACCTGCAAGAACAGTTTGCAGCACCATCACACCTGTAGCATTATCATGTGCTAAATTGGGAAAGTTGAATGACTTTCAATGTTTCCAGGCAATTCATATCTGAGCATGCAGAATTTTATGACTGTTTTGGGTACTGCACTGTTGGAATTTCCTCCATCAACATTTCAAAATGATTTCTTTGTTCACTTCCCTCCCTACTGTTTGCTTTTATAGTGCAGCTAACACAGTTTTATATATCCAGCAGATGGCCACAAAACCTTTCTTTAAGACAAGAAAAAGTAAAACAAAAAAAATGGATCGTCAGGCAGAGCCACATGGACAGAGATAAGTCACATTCAACAGCTGTATGTGTGTTCTTATTTATTTTTATTAAATAACTATAATAATATTGCAAAAGAGTTTTGAGCAGCAGCAGATGTAAAAATTACATAAGTTACTAAGGCAGCCTGCATTTCTTTTGTCTAAGAGGATTTTGGCCACTCAGACATTCTGTTGGAGACTGACGGATTACTTGTCTGCATTATCTCTTCATTCATTTGGTAACTGAGTCAATGAGGCCATCTTTTTAATAGAGTTGAGGGGTTTCATACTGTTTGTCAGCATTCCCAGGCATTCATGTTTTCCCATCCCAGCTGTTCCTGAGGTATAGTTAGACAGTGAGCTATGCTTTGTGGACATTCTTGCATTCTTGCACTGCATTTATCAGAGTATCTAACTTTACATTTCCTTTCTGTTCTGTTCTCCCAGTCCCGCTGTCAAGTCACCAGTTTGGGAAGAATAATTCAACAGGACTATTGTGGGAGCAGCGAACTCTCAGTATTGCACTCTCTCCTTTCATGGTGAGGCTGCTGCCATTACTGCCCTCAGTGCAGTTTCTGAGTCCCATAATATCTCCCAAACTGTTACTTGGCTAGTATGGAATACAGACCAAAGCAACAAGCAACAATCAAAATGTAGAATGCCCGTTGTTCTCACTGTGCGAAAAGCACACCGGTTTCATGGTGCATGGGTGAAATGGCCTTTCAACCAAACCTATATTTCCCCAACTATCTACTACACACACACACACACACACACACACACACACACACACACACACACACACACAAAAAAAACAAAACAAAAAAAAAGATACGTTTGGTCCAGTATTAATGTAACATCATGAAACGTAGCAAAGTTTGTTGGACTACATTGACAGACTAGGTGACTCTGTTTTGTTTCTCCCCAAGACATACCTGTTCGTATCTATTCACATCAGATCGCTTAAACACATCTAATGGAGTAGTAATAACCTCAACATTAGCTATGGTTAATGTATCGTTATGAATCTTTGCAAAATGATTATACTTTAGGAGTACATAATAAAATGTTGATTTCAAAATTTTAAAGGTAAACCATTACATATCTATTAAAGTCAGGAAAGTAAAGTCTGTAACCCATAAAATTCTAAAGGCCATGTCTAATTACACTTCCATTGATATACACTTACACCACCTTAAATACTATATTGCTTAACGAAACCTTAAACATATGACTGGAAACATTTGAAAGGGCCTAATGATGTCTATAAAGCTCAACTAGGGCACATGGTCACACAGTATGAATGGCTGGTATAGAGGCTACTCTTTGTGTTGACTGCCTCAGCCCAGAAGCATGTAAAGAAACATATTTAGCAGAAAAACTGCACCACCTGTAAAACTAAACTATGTGCAAGTTACTTACTTGTTTGTCTATGTATCTGTCAGCAAATAATGCATAGTTTCTTAATCCAAGTTCCAACAAATTCATCTTCACTTTCAGACGCAGTAGCAGATGAATTCAATGCCCTCCTCTGCCACGGCACCTACTCAGGATACCAGAGACTAGATTACAACTACAGCTTCCTTGCAGAATCATCTAGTCACTTGATAGTGAAAGCACAGACTGCAGATTAGCTCTCCACCCTAAGGCAGCAGCAGGAAGCTATATGCCTATGTTGTGTCCTTTCCAAGAAAGTAGTCAAAACAAGGTACCACAAGTGCCAAAAAAAATGTATTCCAGCTCACCGATCCATCATTGTCAAACAAAAGAACTCCCCTTCAGAATCCTGCCAACAAGGAGAATGTGCCCTGCAGTAACCCTGTTTCAATTTGTTCCAAAGGCAATAGAGTACAATGCTCCCTTTTATATGTACCTGAGCAGGCATATTCAGCAGCTAGAGCAATCTCAGAGGTTCCTTACCAAAAGAATAGAAACCATAACAAATCTGCCTTATGCAGAGCGCCTTAAAGCCCTTTCCCTCTACTCGGTCTGCTGTAGATTGCTGAGGGATGATCAATGCCTGGCTTACAAGGCATCCACAGATCCCACACTTATGAATCTCCTCCATATTCTTAATTCAAACAATACTAGAAATAAAAGGTCTAGGGACCTGAATTTTATCTTGACATGAACAGGACATGCTGGAGAGACAGATATGTGTCCCAGAGACTACCCCTCCTATGGAACAGGCTTCCAGTTCATGTGGAGCTGAGATAATCTATTACTCAGTTTAAGGGAAACCTAGACCAGTGGATGGGGAATAGGAAATTTGCACCAAGCCTGGCACCCATGTCCCTTATGGACAGATGTAGCTCATAAATCCCTGGGTCTCAATGTCTTATTCAGACACAGAACATCATTATTCTTTCGGAAAAAAACTTAGCTAGGCTTAGAAAGGCCCCCTAGGTCATTAGTCTAGTAAGAAACGTTAATCTGTGAATCTATGATGAGTCCAAGATCGGTCCTTTTCACTGAAGATGACTCCTGTGATGATGGCCTCTCATTGGCTTGTTTTCATTCAGTGCTGTGCCATTGATCATTTTCACTGATGATGACTCCTGTGATGATGGCCTCTCATTGGCTTGTTTTCATTCAGTGCTGTGCCATTGATCATTTTCACTGATGATGACTCCTGTGATGATGGCCTCTTATTGGCTTGTTTTCTTTCAGTGCTGTGCCACTGATCATTTTCACTGATGATGACTCCTGTGATGAATGGCCTCTCATTGGCTTGTTTTCATTCAGTGCTGTGCCATTGATCATTTTCACTGATGATGACTCCTGTGATGATGGCCTCTCATTGGCTTGTTTTCATTCAGTGCTGTGCCATTGATCATTTTCACTGATGATGACTCCTGTGATGATGGCCTCTCATTGGCTTGGATTGATTCTGTGCGGAACAAATGATAATCAGAGTTGTACCTCTCCTTGGTGTCTGCTTGATGTCTAAATTGCAACTTTCTGCTAAATGTGTAAGACTTAAGAGGTATGGATGTCTGTGTGGAGTATTTTGAATCAAGCCTGGGATTTTGGTTTCTGCACTTAAGTGGTACTTGGAGGCTGATTTCAAAAGGCTTGCTCACATGATTTACACAAAGAGCAAGCCTTCTGCAATAGTTCAGTTTCTTTAACAGCATTTCTTAGTTTGAGCCAAAGGTACTGCAAAACTTGAATTTAACATAGAAGGGTACACATTTCTGACATATTGCTTATCTGATTCATCATTGTATGTGTCTACTTATTATTGATATAGTTAGTCTAACTGACATGAAATTTTTTTCAGCCACATACAAATCAATAAATAAAATACTCAATTAGTCAGATGCAGCATATAATATATACAGTATATATATATATATATATATATATATATATATATATATATATATATATATATATATATATATATATATGTGTGTGTGTGTGTGTGTGTGTGTGTGTGTGTGTGTGTGCATATAAAATCTTTAACAGTGAATGACCAAAGAACTGTCTTACTGCAACCTATCAGTCACTGAGCTATTGGTCAGTAGACTGCACATATAGAAAAGAAAAAAAAGTTATTTACAACGGATAAAAGGGAGTAAAAGAAAAAAAGTAAACCATTTTCTAAACCTAAATGAGTCCAAAGAAAAATCTGCATGGTGTACCTTTCGTCTTAAACTTCCAGGTATTTTTTGTAAGTTTTTTTCCCCTCCAAGCATTAGTTTCAGCTGCATTCCAAATGCATGTGAGTTGATGAAGTGGCAATGATTATGTGAGTATGTTACTCGGAGGTGTTTGTCTTTTTGCGTTCTATGATGGAATCATGTTGTCCTGTGCAGGACAGTTTTTTTTTTCTTTTTCTTTTTTAAGCAGCTTCTGTTGCTTTGTAGTACAAGTTCTGCCTCTCTATAACTATGAATTGGATAAAGGGAGGTGTTAATACTCGATAGATAATGGATGGCCCGATGGATGGAAGAGCATAGAGAATTAGTATGTCTCCAGAAAAAAAATGTTCTTTGATAAAAAGATGCCATAAACTATTAAACTTATATCTTTATAAAATCAGCCACTGATCCTGAGATATTCACCATAATGTTCACTGCTACAAGAGACTCAGTATATGTACAGGCAGTCTCAATTTTCTGACTATTTGCATATAAGTCAATGAAAAAGGTTACTGCCTTTTACTCTGCTTGTTGGTAGATGTTTGATTTAATGAAGGCCTATCCACACCATCTTTCCTTCTTTTTGTTACATATCAGCATCATCTTTAGTCCTTTTTTAGCTGATGGGAAGAGTTCATCTGACGGCTTTGCTATTGTTTCAGTTTTTTCCAGGTTCTTCAACACTGATTACTACATATATTTATATTCTGGCTCTTGTTTGGTTGTCTAACTTTTGGGTTTATTTCATGCTTATTTTGAGTGCACTTTTTTAAGCAATGCCACCCTCAGAAATATTAAATAATTTTTCGTCATAGGTGTCAGATTCAACTTAAAGATCAACAGCTTAACTATGTTTAGTGCAAGATGAGCACAGAGTCAACAGTTGTGATCACTCTGTGACATTAAGAAAAGCACAGTTTACTAAGGCGGGATTGAAACTTGATAACTTTAGTTCATACGTTCATGGGTAAGTACTAGGCAATCAGTCTGCACACTATTGCAAGCATAGCCAATAACCCATATTCAGAAGTTCCTTCCAGCCTCAAGAAGGCTAGTACAAGGTAGGTCAGGTGAGCAATTCAGTTTACCTGTCCAATTGTCTGCATTTACTTTGAATGTAGCAAGGATGCTACTTTGCTTGACATATAGTAGAAGTTAATTCTAGTGGATGGAGATACCTTTGGATATGAATCTGTCACACCAACATGCTTTATTTACTTGTTGATGAGCCTGGTGTTTGAGAAAACATTTGTTCTGTGAAGGGATAGATGGTCAGACAGAGTTGGATCTTTTATAGCTCAAAAGGCTAAAGATAAGATCCCCACAAAGGTGTCTATCTGAAACTGAATATAGAGAGAGGACTGCCAGTCTGTTCTGCTAACATTTTAGTAACGAACCATTAAAGTCAGTCAAGTTGAGTCATTTATTCAGACAAATACACCCCAAAAGCGGCCATTATATTAATTTATAGGTCTGATCAGATAAAATAAAAAGGTAGTTATGCCTTCTTTGGATCTAGAGGAGATACCTTTGGAAATTAAATGAGACAGATAGAAGGCTTTCTTAATTACTGGTGTGACATGATGGTCAAAAGATAAAGGTTGTTTCTCCTAAATGGTATGAGACAATTATTTGTTATCCAAAATCAGCTTTGCTACATTTTCTCACATTTAATTAAAGGCTATTGGCATTGTACCAGTTGTTAGTATGTTCTTTTGTTGAATGTAGTAGTCAATTACCTTTGTCTGCTGAGTTTCCTTCTTCTAGACTGGGTGACAAATTGGATGTAGGGTGAAAATACAATACACATTAATGCAGAATAGTCTGAGGAGAGAAAGTGAATAAGTAATCTAAAAAAGCTTAACTATTATAAAAAGCTGTGAAAACTGGAAACAAATTTGGTAGAACCTGTTTTAATGCCAAACAAGATCAGGCAGCAAAATATAAGACTGTATATCTCTCTTGCAGCTGTAAATAATACATGTCATCCCTACCATTTCAAGAAATTGGAAAAAAATCTGCTTTAATCCTGGTTCTGCAAGAACATAGTTGCTACAATGGATGTCATAAGAGGAGAAATGTCCAGCAAAAACATGAAAAACTCCCTGCTATTCAATGGGGAAGTTACAGTATCTCAGAAAGAAGATATCCCTCTTCTGAGATAGTGGTTACAGGTTCATAGATTCATAGATTCATAGATTTATAGATATTTCAAGGTCTTATGAACATTAACAACTTGCTAGAACATTACCTCAGTCCACACATCCTTTCTCCAAGAAAGATATAGCAGTCAATCCCAGAGTAAATTTTTGGATACCCATCTAAATTATTGCACAAGAGAAAAAGTCCAGATGACTGAACTATGAGTAAAAGATTTAATAAAATAATACAGTTAAGCACTTTTCATTTATTAAGTACATAAACTTCTTCAGACATTAAGAAACAAAATAAACACAGCTTAAAAATGTTAACTGAGTAATCACATGAATGGCCAGTCATTGAGTCCACATACAACCAGGAAATCAGAACATATATTTAAAATTTTAAAGTCCTAGCACAAAAAACAATCTAGTGTGAATATGGAAAGTAAAATTCAGGACCCGTGTATTTGTAGATGTACAATCTGTCCAAACACACACGTGTATAAATATCACACCCTTATGTATATATATATATATATATATATATATATATATATATATATATATATATATATATATATATATATATATATATATATATATATATATATACACATATATATATATATATATATATATATATATATATATATATATATATATATATATATATATATATATATATAGATAGATAGATAGATATATATATTACTTCAACTACAAGTTACCAAACAGTAAATTAATATAAAGGTTTATTTTTTAAAAAAAGATTTTTTTATCTTTTTAAACTTTTCAGTTTAAGTGAACAAGTGATATTACAAGATCCATTAATACCTGGGTAACTAAAGGCATTAAGTCTTAATTGCCAATATAGTTCAAGCTCTTCAAGGAGTAAGGCAAACGGACCACCCCTCTCATCCTCCTGAATTTGATCAATAGCCTTAAATGTGAACGAGTGTCCCCCGTCAGTTCAAAGTGCTTCACTAAGGCGTTATCTGTTTTCTTCTTATCAATAGCATATAAGTGCCCATATATTCTTGTCACAGAGCCTACGCTCCATTTTACCTGCATAAACCACCGAGCACAATTTGCAATTAGCACTACATACTACCAATTTAGAGTTACATGTCAGTTTTTGTCTCAATTTGAATCTATTCCTATTTACTTCAAATGTACTACCAACATCAATATGTCTACAAAATGTACATGCACCACATCTCTGCATACCTATTTTCCTGTTAAACCCAAAGTTCTTAGTCTCAAACAGGTTCTTCAAGTTACAACCCCTTCAAAACACTATACTCGGGTGTGTGCCTCGTTTACTTAAAATGGGCATGTCATTCCTAATAAAGTCCCAGTTTTTAAATATTATATGTGACACAATATTGCTGTCCATGTTAAAAGTCATAATTAAACTAAGATTAAAATTAGTGTTGGTGTTGTCATGTTATTCTGTATTGTGAAGTGAATGTACAACAGTTGAACATAGTGACAAATTAGAAACGTCCTGTGGTTCTTCATTAGTTACACTGACATGCAGAATTGGAACAATTACACCATTCATCCTTTTTAACTGGACCTCCTCCTTGAGACATTCTATCAATTCCTTTGGGTAGCCTCGCTGCCTAAACACATCACTAAGGAAGTCACATTCATCAATAAAATCTGTATCCAATGATACCATTTTTGCAGCTCTAATTAGTTGACCTTTTACTGTAGAGCATTTCTGCGTAAAGGGATGACAATTAGAGAAGTGTAAGAAAGAGTTGGAGTACGTGCTGTTTCTAAAGATTTTAGATATGTATCTGTTATTATGGTTGTCCTTGATTAGATTAACATCCAAATAATCTATTTCTTTTTCATTAAACTGAAAACTGAATGCTAAAAATTCAGTTTTGGTACCAAAATAGTTGATGAATGCTGTTTTTGTTCTAGATCCCCTTTAAACAGGATAAAAATGTCGTTCAAGTAACGTGTATAAAATATAAGTCTCTCCATGTGGTTTGAGTTCTTAAAAATGTATTCCTTTCCCAATACGCCAAAACAAAGTTGGAAAAACTTGCACCACATGGAAAGCCCATAGCTACTCCTGTTTTTAGGAGGTAGTACTCCTTATTGAACGTAAAATAGTTGTTAGTCAATATCAATTCAAGTAGTTCTATTAAAGAGATTTCTGAGTGAATTACTCCTTTAGATATTAATATTAGGCTAACCCATTCACTACCCTCATGCTGTCGTATAGACATGTACAGATCTTTAACGTCTATGTTACAAAGTTGTATTCTGCATTAAACCCTAAGTTGTCGATCTTTTCCAAAAGTGACCAGGAATCTTTGCAAAGTTGGTGTTCAGGTAGCAAGTATTTCCTTAACATTGACTCCCCCACCTTCGCACAGGGATATAGAATAGAGCCCCTTCCATCAATCAGGGGTCTCATTGGTGGGTTCTCGAGGTTTTTATGAACCTTCGGGATACCGAGCAGAGTTGGCAACCTAGGGAAAGGCATTGTCATTTAATTGTATAACTCAATACTAACTTTAGCCTCTATGAATAAGTCATTCAGGTAACTCCTAATACGATTTTGTGCAGTATTCAACTCACTAACTGAGACTTTTAAATATGCATTACTCTCTAAGACAATTCTCATTCATTGTAAATAATCATCTTGTTCAAAAATTGCCAAACCTCCACCTTTGTATGGTTTTACTATTCTAACCTTGGCAAGTCTCAGCAAATTCAATGCTTGCCATTCCTAAGTTGAGACATTCTTTCTACGGTTGGCATTCAAAAATGTGTCATTAAAATCCAAAGTGTCTCAAGTCCAACTCACATACATTTTCAAATAAGTACTGGGTGCAAAGGTGGGTTGTATGTACTTGATATTCTAAATTTATTGTGCAACTCTGAATTAGTGCTCAAAAGTACTGCTAAATTCAATTTTCTAATGAAAAGTTATATATCAATAAGTGTCCTAGCTATATTCACTCGTTGGCTTGGTACAAATGTGCTACCTTTAGCTAGTACATCTGTAACACATGAATCAACTGTGCAAGAAGAGTAATTAAAAATTTAAAGTCTCTTGACCTATTAATTACAATGCTACATTGTTGTCCAGATCAGCAACTACTGTTTGTGCTTGCCGTGGTGCTGTTTGTTTTTGAATTTCTGAAAGGATTTCTGTTTGGGTACTGCACCCACTTGCTTGGCCCTGTGAAAATTTGAATTAACATTGTGTCTAGACTGTTCATTCATACCATTGCCATTGCTTTGTGAGTTGCGAATACGTTCATTACGTCTTAGACTAGTGTTATCCGCCACCCTCCTGTCAGTATCTGTCAGGTTTTGTACTGGAAGATTTTCTTCTACTAAAGCAAGTTCAATGTTAGGAATGTTGTCATTTCCACTTTGTAAAGCAGTTGGTGACCAAATTTGAGAAGGAGATGGACGTGGGTATGTTGTACCTTGGTTGTATGCTAAACTGTCCCGTCATAGTTTTTTTTCATTTTAATACTCCTCAATTTCTCAACATGTTCATCTAAACTAGAAAAAATTCTCATATAGTCATATTTGTATCTGTTAAAATCAACATGTTGTAAAATATCATTGTCCAGGTCAACTGTCTCTTTCGTCAGAGTTGTGATCAAAACTGTGTAGTGCTTAATCATAAGCTCCATCAAGTCAAACCCTTGTTAGTCAAACAAACTAAGAAGTTCCAAATGAAAAGTAGAGTCAGGGATTAAGCCTGTTGGGTATTGGTATGATAGTAAACCCTTAGGAACAATCTGCTGTCGGATACATTCATTAAAGTATGATACTTCAATCTGAAGCTTTTTAAGCTATAATAGTTTGTGATCAAATAGTTTAAATTTGTCAGAGAGCATAGATACACTGACCTGTTGGAGTCTGGTGCCCCCGGCCGGTTGCCCCTGCTGTAGTTGAAAAGAACCAAGTGACAACTTAGAGGTATCATTGAGCCAAATCAATAGTTGAGGAGCTCCAATAAGCCCTGTTGCACCTTGGTCGTCATTTGTAACCACTCTCATTTCCCCATTTCCTGGTATACTATTCCTTTGTCCAAGTTGGTTAGGTAAAGTGTCAACAATGTCGTCCACTGCGTTGACACTTATTGCTGCTGTAAGGTGGACTGGGGACAAGCAACCTGGTGCCCCATGAGGTGATGAACCATTCAGAGACTCTGACAAGCCATTTGTCACATTAGTAGCAATTCTTGGAAGATGACTCCTGTCAAACATATCAAACAGAGAAACTAAAGTGTCCACTCTCTGCATAAGAACATTAATTAAAGCATTTAGATTTACCAAGTCAGTCTGGTATTGCTGTTGACTGAAAAGACTTGGGCTGTTCAGTCTGCCGGTAGCCATAAACACAAACCAAGTAAACGAAAACACAAACAAACTGTTGCACAAGAGAAAAAGTCCAGACAACCGAACTAAGAGTAAAAGATTTAATAAAACAATACAGTTAAGCACTTTTCGTTTTGTAAGTACATAAACTTCTTCAGACATTAAGAAACAGAATAAACACAGCTTAAAAATGTTAAATAGTAATCACATGATTAACAGAATGGCCAATCATTGAGTCCACATACAACCAGGAAATCAGAATATATATTTTAAATTTTAAAGTCCTAGCACCAAAACCAATCTGTATGGACTTTACAATTCACGACCCGTGTACTTGTAGATGTTGTACAATCTGTCCAAACACACACATGTATAAATATCACACCCTTATGTGTGTGTGTGTGTGTGTGTATATATATATATATATATATATATATATATATATGTATATATTACTTCAACTACAAGTTACCAAACAGTAAATGAATATAAAGGTTTTTTTTTAAAAAGATTTTTTTATCTTTTTAAACTTTTCAGTTTAAGCAAACAAGTGATATTGCAAGATCCATTAATACCTGGGTAACTAAAGACATTAAGCCTTAATTGCCAGTATAGTTCAAGCTCTTCAAGGAGTAAGATAAACGGACCACCCCTCTCATCCTCCTGAATTTGATCAGTAGCCATAAATGTGAACGAATGTCCCCCTGTCAGTTCAAAGTGCTTTGCTAAGGCGTTATCTATTTTCTTCTTATCAATAGCATATAAGTGCTTGTATATTCTATCATGGAGGCTACACTCCGTTTTACCTACATAAAACGCCGAGCACAATTTGCAATTAGCTATATATACTACCAATTTAGAGTTGCATGTCAGTTTTTGTCTCAATTTGAATCTATTCCCATTTGCTTCGAAGGTACTACCAACATCAATATGTCTACAAAATGTACACACATCACATCTCTGCATACCTATTTTCCTGTTAAACCCAAAGATCTTAGTCTCAAACAAGATCTTCAAGTTACAACCCCTTTGAAACGCTATACTCGGGCATGTGCCTAGTTTATCTAGAAAGGGCATGTCATTCCTAATGAAGTCCCACACCTGTAGGTAAAAATGTAAAGTCCCACACCTGTAGAGTAGGCTTTGTGATAGGGAATTATGCTGTATTTCTTGGTGATGAGAGTAAGTCCATAATTAATACATTAAGCAATGATTACAGACATATATGTATTATGTATGGATTCAGAAACTCGACACTTTTAGATTTGTTGATCAAATACTGTGTATTATGAAACATTTGCCAGAAAATGTCAGTCTAAGATGCATCAGTCTGACAATTCTGAGAGTTCCATTTTGACTCTGCTGCTTAAATGTTAGAAAACATTGCTTGCTCATTGCGCGTGTGTGTGTGTGTGTGTGTGTGTGTGTGTGTGTGTGTGTGTGTGTGTGTGTGTGTGTGTGTGTGTGTGTGTGTGTGTGTGTGTGTGTGTGTGTGTGTGAGTGTGTGTGTGTGTGTGTGTGTGTGTGTGTGTGTGTGTGTGTGTGTGTGTGTGTGTGTGTGTGTGTGTGTGTATGTGTGTGTGTATTTTGATGGGCTCCTGCTGCAGGTGTATATATATATATATATATATATATATATATATATATATATATATATATATATATATATATGTATATATATTTTTATCTCTGTTATTTTCAGAACCAAAAAGGCCAGAATCTGATGCATGTTACATTCGCTGTACAGTTTGGCTTCCTCATGGTGAATACAGCATAGAATTGTAACCTTGTGCCCCCTATGTCCAGACAATTGATGCTCTGGCTGTATGCTGTCCATATAAAGAATGCCCTAGCAGTATTTGTCGTTATAATGAAAACATTCATACAATTGTACATTCAGGAACCTTTCATGTGCAATACTCAAGTCATATTCAAGCAGGTGGCTGGCCCGTACAGAAAGAATGATTAGGTTGTTGGACAGACAGGTTGTGAACAAACGATAAAGCTTTAAGCTCAGGCATGTGTTAGGTAGGAAAATTATTATTAGAGGGGGATAATAATGATATTGAGCTTTCATGGGGCTTATAGAGCCATATGTCCAATGCTTGAACAAGTAGCATTGACTAATGTTGTGCATGTTCTGTGTGATAGACAGTTACTGTACCGTGTTAGTGTATCTGTGTGATAGACAGTTACTGTACCGCGTTAGCGTACATTTGTGATAGACAGTTACTGTACCATGATAGCGTACATTTGTGATAGACAGTTACTGTACCGCGTTAGCGTACATTTGTGATAGACAGTTCCTGTACCGCGTTAGCATATCTGTGTGATAGACAGTTACTGTACCGTGATAGCGTACATTTGTGATAGACAGTTACTGTACCGCGTTAGCGTACATTTGTGATAGACAGTTACTGTACCGCGTTAGCGTACATTTGTGATAGACAGTTACTGTACCGCGTTAGCGTACATTTGTGATAGACAGTTACTGTACCGTGATAGCGTACATTTGTGATAGACAGTTCCTGTACCGCGTTAGCGTATCTGTGTGATAGACAGTTACTGTACCGTGTTAGCGTACATTTGTGATAGACAGTTACTGTACCGCATTAGCGTACATTTGTGATAGACAGTTACTGTACCGCGTTAGCGTACATTTCCGGACAGTGTACTTTTGGAAGTCAGTGAGGCTGTAGAAATGAGAGTGATAGCTAGTATTACCTTCATTCACTTCATATTGGTTGGATTGCATGCAGACTGGTTAATGGGCAGTTCTGTACTGTTTTTCCTTTTCTTTCTTTTTCCTTTTTTTTTTACCTCTGCAGGATGGATAATTCCCATAGGAAGCACATCAGGAAACCCAGCTTTGTCATCAAGTGAAAGGTTCAGGGAATATAATCAACGTTATGTGCAAGTGTGTTTAGTAATCTGGATCAAATCAAAGGGCAGTCTCATGACATACAGAGAACTTCAAATAAGTATCTGGTCAGAAACTCTTTGGGGTTCATTGCTTAGAGGTTTGTCTGTTTCTGTAGATCTTGCAAGTCTTAGAAAGATGTCTGCAGTTACTCTTCATGCACTTTATTTGCTGTAGCATAGACTAGATCAGTCCTGCTGAATCTAATTCTGTTTGTATAAACTGAGCACTAAACCAGGCCATCTTTTGTTGGAGGAGGTTCCCCTGCACCTTAGTGGCAGGAATGTGCGGTTAGAACTCGTTTGATTGAAGGGTGCTGGAACAGTGGTCAGTTTTTTTATTTGTTAATTTGTTTAAATCAGTTTGCTCTTATTTGCTACATAAGCACCACATTTGCGTGGGTTTGCGCTTGTTTTAGCGAAGTTCCACAGAGTTTGGCAACCGGCTACTGGTCTGCTGTATTTATCTGATCAATCCAAGGCATCTGCAGATCTCTGCAAAAGTTAAGTTGAATTTTATACAATATATTGAAGTTTTGTACTGTATTTTTACTATATACCTGCTTATTTGAACTGTTTTTTTTTCTGAAATTGTTGCACTTTGCTATAGCATAGCCTACATTCAGATTTTGACCTGCTGAATCTAGTTCTGTTTGTATAACTTGAGCACTAAACCAGGCCGTTTTTTTGTTGGTGATGGTTCCACTTTACCCTAGTGGTAGGAGTATGCAGTTACAACTCATCTGACTGAAGGTTGCTAGAACAGGGCTCAGTTTTTAGCTTTCTATTGGTTAATTTGCTTAAATCAGTTTGCTCTTGTTTGCTACATAAGCACCACATTTGCATGGGTTTGTGCTTGTTTGTGCAATGGACACTGCCGACCAGCGGTGGGCATCAATGACAGTTATTGACCCAAACACGTCTGCCTGCATATTTTCCCTTAGTACTTTGCTGTTGCTCCATTGGTAAGCTCTTGCAATTATCCCTCACTAACAAGGTGATGCATTCAGAGAAGCTCTGAGGTACCAACACAGATCCTACACACTAGCCCTTCTTATTTTTTGTTCACTTCTCCTGTCCTTTACTTCACATGGTCCTTCCTGTCCTCTCCCTGTTTTCTGACCACATCAACTTACCTAGCATTATGGATGAAAAGTTTCCCACAGTTTCTCTAGCTAGCCTGGTCATCATGGACATTCTGAGGCAATGTAGCAATTGCCTCATGTACACTGACAACCCACTTTTTCTAATCCACACAAATTCATTATGTTAGAGATGCATCTATATCAAGAACCTAGAATCCAGGCTCTCTCAATCACCAGTCAGTCCATCTGATATGAAGCAGGTTGTCAGCATGTACACCTCACCTACCAAGCCAACAACACATAAATCTATATATGCGGAGGTCCTTACCAGAAGCTTACTTAAACGACATCCCAAACACAAACACAAGCACTATTCACATAATACATCCTCTGCAGAACATAGTACATATAATATATCATACACCAGTGTCTCACCAGTCAAACCCCTAAAGCATAACACAAAAACAAACATCTTAGTCATAGGCGACTCAATTGTAAGACACACAGATGTCCCTCTCACCAGGTTGGATAAGGAAACAGTCATATTCAGCTGTCTGCCAGATGCCAGGATCTGCCACATCACACATGCACTCAATTCTCTCAGCCACAGGCACTGCTATGACTCCATCATAGTCCATGTTGGTGTAAATGACTTGAGATGTACCTCACTGGACTATATGAAGAGAGACATGACTGAGCTCTCTGATTATGTGTCTCAGTCACATAGGTATGCTCCTAGCCTTAAGCAGCATTTTACCTTCATCTAGGATGATACCTCAATACAAACAAAAAATGATTGACTTCAGCAATTGGCTTAGTTTCTGGTGTCATTCATAGGGGAAACCACAAAGATCAGCCAGAGAGTAGAGTTTGCCAAAACCATCCAGGCCATCAGGCTGTAAACTGAAAAAACGGTCACCTCTGGAAACGGAAAAGAAAACTTTATTTACCTAAAGCACTTTTCGTCTCACTATTAGTGAGACTTCTTCAGACAATAATACAAAGCAACCTAACCCTTTAAGTACATAATCACCACTAATTATGTCCTAATTGATAAATGGAGCAATTGATTGTTGAAACCATTCCTCAAGCTTATTAAAACATATTAAAACAGTGCGATGCTGTAAAACATTTAAAATACTTAAAATACTTTAGATACTTGTCCCAACCACCAGTCGGACACCCACTAATGTTAGTTATATAACCCTCATTACAACCTCTATTGACGGATAATTCATTTTAACATTTTATATTAAATTTGAAATTATTTAATCATTTATTTTATTTGATGTATATGAAATGTATTTAATTTATTCTATAGTAGTAAACACTAGGGAGTTGTATGTAGGTATGGACTAAAATTATTTGTTATTATTCATTTTTTATAGTTCATACTTTACATTGTTTATTGTACATGTTCTCAAAAAATAGAAAAAAATAGATAAATGTTTTTAATAAATATATAGTTTTCATAGTTGTATATGCAAAAGTAGGATGCATTTACATGCATTTCTTAATGGTTATTAACAGCAAAATGATTAGGTAACGTGTAGTTTAAGTAATTGGGTTTAGACAGGATGGATTGCTGCCAGTGACAGTGCTAATGTTTATAGCATGAGTGAAATGAATTATCCGTCAATGGAGGTTGTAATGAGGGTTATATAACTAACATTAGTGGGTGTCCGAATGGTGGTTGGGACAAGTATATAAAGTAGTTTAACTGGTTGACAGTATCTTACTGTTTTAATATGTTTTAATAAACTTGAAGAATAGTGTCAACAATCAATTGCTCCATTTATCAATTAGGACATAATTAGTGGTGATTATGTACTTAAAGGGTTAGGGTGCTTTGTATTATTGTCTGAAGAAGTCTCACTAATAGCGATCCGAAAAGCACTTTATGTAAATAAAGTTTTCTTTTCCTTTTCCAGAGGTGACCGTTTTTTCAGTTTGCATCCTAACGGCTTGGATGGTTTTGGCGAACTGTACTCTCCGGCTCATCTTTGTGGTTTCTCCAGTTTGCTATTCTTGCGTTTACCAGTTCATTCATAGGGGATCCAGTATCTGTCAGCCGAGGATGACATGGTCAACAGACCTCAATGCTTTGTCAGAGTTGGTCTTGATTTGTCACCCCCTGAGATTTTGGTTACTGGCTAAGGCTCTTGCCAGCCCTATGGTGCCTTTTTAAGCAATGTCACAAGAACAAAATTCTCAACGTAAAAATACCCTCTAAAAACAACCTCAAGGTTATGCTTCAAAATGCTAGGAGTCTAAACCAGACACTGCACTCATTGGAAGCAGTCCTCACCTTGGAAGATGCTGACATTTGTGCAGTCAATGAGAGTAGGTTTAAGGATGCAGAGACAACTCTAGCTGTACTAGATTACATTTCCTTCCAAACATTCAGACCACAAACTGAAGGCATGAGAACTAAAGGAGGTGGTGTATTAATATTCATTAAAGATAAATACACCTCTAGATTGGTTAAACAGCATGATTCCCTTGAATTACTTCAGGTGCATTTGACTGTAGGTAAGACCCCTCTTCAAGTTATTGCCAGCTATATAACCCCCTCCATTAGTCATGACATACACTCAGCTTACTTGAATCTACTTGACTCAGTTAAGATACAAACACCTTGGTTTTGGGTGACTTTAATTACCCATCCATTGTCTGGGTAAATTATAAGTGTTCTAACTCACTTGGCCAAAGGTTCCTGGATTTTAACTCCAATGCGATGGATTTGCAGATATGACACATCCACAAGGGGCTCAAACATCCTGGATCTGGTACTTACCAAGATAGGGGACCGCTGCACCACCCCCAGTGTGTAGCAATCCCCGGTGTGTTCTGACCACAAATCAGTCTTGCTAGTAGTAACTATAACACAAGTCCCCTCCTTAGCAACAACTAGACTAAAAAGCTTCTCCAAGACCAATTACAACCTCTTGAGTGACAGCATAAATAGCTTTATTACCCTCCTCCCACTGATGGAACAGACACCTATGCTGAGTTAAACACCAATGCTTTATACGAGCACCTATACAGTTGTATTGACTGTGCCGTATATGATAGAACCAAAGCAAGATCTTCAAGGGAAAACAAACCTGCCTGTTGGACAACTGCCATTAATAGGCTATACAATAGGAGAAAGAAATTGGTGTCTAAGAGTAGGACGGAATGGTCTCGAAACTGGAAACCCTCCCTCCTCAACTTAAACAATCAAATAAGACTTCTAGTGAAGTTCTCCAAAGCTAACAATGAATCCAAATTAGCCTTCCTAACTAAGGATAACCACAAGGTGTACTTCAGTTACATCTGTAACCTCAAAGGTAAGGCCCAGATTTGCACTGAAATTCTAGTTACTACATATGCAGAACCTGTGGATATAGGAAATCTGGCTGAATAGTTCAGTGAAAACTTCACTCCCCAGTAACCACTACATATACCCCAAAGCATCCCTAACACCTCTCCCCCACCTAGTATCTCTAAGGAGCGGTCTTTTACACCCTTTCCAAGGCCAAAAATACAGCTTCTATGAGACCAGACAACATCCCAGGCTGTGTTCTACATGGGTTAAAACAGGAATTAGCATTACCACTGGGCACACTTTTCAATCACAGCCTAAGCACTGGCCTCGTCCCAGAGGAATAGAAAACAGCTACCATCATTGTTTTGCACAAAGGTGGTGCATCAATGGACCCAGGGAACTATAGACCCACTAGCCTGACCAGCCTTATCTGCAAAGCTATGTAATGAATCATCATGGACTTTATTAACAAAGATATAGGAAATCTCCAAATGCATGAACCCATCCAGTTTGGCTTTGTCAAATGGAGATCATGCTTATTAAACATGGTGAACTTCTTTGAGACAGTCAGCAAAGCCCTAGACGAGGGCAGATCTGTGCATACAGCCTACCTAGACTTAGCCAAAGCCTTTGACACAATCCCCCACTCAGGCATCATTGATAAAGTCACCCAGCTGGGTATCAACCCATATATTGTCATGTGGGTTGCAAACTGGCTCACTGATAAAACTCATATGGTCAAATAGGGCACTCCACCTCTTCCAGCAGACCAGTAACCAGTGGTGTTCTACAGGGATTGGTTCTGGGACCCCTACTGTTTGGAACTTACTTCTCTGAAGTACAGGCTAAAACAAAAGGACTCTGGCTGACAAAGTTTGCTGATGACTGCAAATGGGTGCGATCATTAAAACCCCTAGCAATGTCAACATTCTAAAAGAAGGTCTTAAGCAGACAAATGACTGATGCCAAAGTCATGGTCTTAAACTTAATGCAGGAAATGCATTATCATCCCCTTGATGATCCTGCAAACTACCACTTCAGTAGCAATACCCTAAGCACACAGTTAGTGGTGAGAGATCTGAGCACACAGGTCAACAGCAACCTTAACTTTGATCACCATGTCTACACAGTGGTAAAAAGGGCAGTTTATCTTGCTCATTTTATAAGTATGGGCATTGCCTCCAGAAAAAAGTGGTTATAACCCCCCTGTACTCTTCCCTCATCAGTCCAATAATAGAGTACAACAATCCATTTGGTATGTTCCTTTCCAAACACCTGCATCAATTGGAGAGTCCACAAAGGTTCCTTGCAAAGAAAATTCAGGGTCTTCAAGATCTGTCTTATGTGGACAGTCTGAAATCATTGTCACTTTACTCTATGTTTATATGCATATAGAGCAATCTCTGACCTAGCTGTAATGGAAATGCAGCACATTTGCAAGTCAAATGGCACACAGGTGACTTTCTTAAAGGATCTTAACCTGTTATGTGACATCAACAGAACTTTCTGGAGAGAAACATTTGTCTCACAGTAGTTGTCCAACCTTTGTAAAAAGCTTCCTATTCATGTTAAAAAAAGCCTCTCATTGGCCCTATTTAAGTGTAATTTGGATGATTTGATGGGTAACCAGAAATTCACCCTGGGGTTCCACATGTGTCTCTCTCAGACAGGGGCAAAAGGAGTTGATTTTAGTATCTGTTTGAACTAGACACCTTGAGAACAGGGGTTAAACTTGGCTAGGCTTTTAACGGCCCTGAGACCATTAGCCCAGTAACCTCCTATGATCCTACGATCCTATGATATCTTTAAGGCGGTCTCAGTCACTATGGTCACAAGAGCATTTGAAACTGTACCAGACTACATCCCTGTTAGTATCACGCATGATCTGAATTCTGGGGTTATTCACTTCCTCCATGGGGATCATTGAAATCTGATCACATGCTCAGCAGATGACTGTAATGTCAGTATCTGCATCACACTGAAAGTACTTATGTTTGCATTTAAGAAACATTTGTAATTTAAAGCACCTTTTTATCTGAAGATGATCTGTCAGTAATAGTTCATGCCTTAGTTTCATTGTCACTAGATTACTGAAATGCACTTTACCTGGGACACCCCGACACTGAACTGGTCCTCCTGCAGCTAGTGCAGAGTTCTACATAATGTACCTGTTGCTACCAAGATATCACAGCTATCTGCATGTTCTAAATTGGGTGCCAGTTTGTTATCACATTATCTTCAAAGTCTTGGTGTTGGTTTATTTGTCTCCTCATAACTTGGCTCCATCTTATATGAAAGAGATTGTGGTGCCTTCTACTCCAATTAGGGTTCTACATTTGGCCACTCAGGCACTGAAGGTGACACCTGCACATTGCATTGCTCATTTTAGAAGGTCATAGTAGTTAATGGATGGTTCTTAACAATTAACACCTACATTGCATTGCTCTTTGATAGAAGGTCATAGTAGTTAATTGATGGCTCTTAATAGTTAACACCTACTCCAGAAGGAACTATGTCAGTCAGGAGGGGGCAGCCTTCACATTCTTTTTGACCCCTAATGCAGAACTCCTGGGATGAAGTGCTGGGCATTACAAATTTATACAAATGAATGCAGTAGACGATGAAGTCTGTATTGTATAAAAAATTACAATTTATAAATAAGAGAAGAATCTGCTTCGATACAATGCTGTACAGATTAATAAGACATACAAAATCCTGATTTTTGACCTGCTGTTTACATTTGCTTCACTGAGTCAGTATACTTTCGATTGTATTATAATTAGCATGATATGTTGCAGGCTTTTGTGGTATAGGAACAGCAGCCGCGTACATTTTTCGTTGATGAGTGCTTATTAAGAGAGTGAATGTTTATTTTGGATTCTGAAACTGTAGTGAGTTACAGGCTATAAATATAGCTTCACATTTCCAGTAGATGACACTTAAAATGCTTGATGCATTCATGAATTCAAAATGTATCCCACATTTAACTGGAATTTATAGGTAGTCAAGGCATTGGTTAATTCTAATGTCTTATTAGTTGAGAGAAGGAGGTGGGGAATATTGACTCTAGTTCCTGAGTGTTTTACTTAAAGCAACAGGTGAGTGATGAGAGTAGACACCTGTGAAGTCCACAAAATCCTCAGCCATTAAGTTATGTAAATGTCTTTGAAGAGGCCTGTTTCTTGGGTGTGGGTGTTCATGTGTGGGTTGTGCAGAATGGTCTGCATTCCAAAAGGTTTACCGAGTGTTTGTCAAACTCAACATCTGTCCTTTAGGAAGGAAGTTAATGGATGATCAGAAAAAAATGCAGAACATGTAATAACAAGATGTAGATAGTGCTTACCTCTGGCAAAAGGTACTGTGCAAGTATGTTGTCCTGTATGTGAGCTCACTGCATTGACTACGATGGTGCTGTAAGCAGCAACAGGGGCAGCAGCATTTACCTGTAGTGAGTAGTACAGGTATATTTCCTTACATGTCAGTACACCATGATGATGATGATACAAGTGTTGGTGAAATGCCCATCCAATACAAACAGTACCAGAACTGGCAGGACACTGACAAAGCAGTAAAGTATATGTATTTCTTGACAAAGGTATTACAAGGAAATTTTGGAATTCAGAGTAGCCAGGTCAGGGTTCTTTTTTTTTTTTTTTGTCATATTCTGTGTGTGCAGAGAAAATATTTGACTATAGTTGCACAAAATATCTAAATGTGTCATATCTGGTTCCAATGAAATTCAAGACCTATTGAGTTGCATTAGCAGCAATTGACTGATTGTCCTCAAATGTTTTGTCTAAAAAGTCAAATACCAAAGAATCTGCCAATAAATTTGTAGTCTGTTCAAATTAGCTGAGACTGATAAACAGAGTGGCTTCTGTCACATACTGGCTGGACCCAGGACCAGTTCTGACATTTGATCTAAAGCGCAGACACCACTCTGGCAAGCACAAGAAAGCAGGTCAGTGGGTTAGCTTTTGTGATCAGCAATAGCTTAAATATATCCATGGTTTTGCCAAGTTCCTGTTAGCACCATGAAATATTTTATCCTTTATCTGCTGACACTTTTTACAAAGCATAAACAGCTTTTTTGTAAAGTATGTACACATGTACTTATGTGATATACTTATAGCAACAGACAGTTCAGTGCAGCAAAGCAGTTCAAAGCAGAAGCAGTTTGTGTCTGCCCCTCTACAGACCGTTGCTTCATAACTGCCATCCATTGAGCTGGAGTCTCAAACCTATCTTGCAACATCTGTAACTTGCTGCTAGCATTACTCATTTGTATATGTGCTTGGTAAAACATACCTGATACTACATATATGGTGGTGTGTGTGTGAGAGAGAGTGTGTCTGTTTGTATTGATACGCTCACCTGTATACATTTGTATAGTGTTTGTGTGTGTCTGTGTGTGTTTGTGCGTGCGCTAGAGTGTATGTGTGTGTGTGTGTGTGTGTGTGTGTGTGTGTGTGTGTGTGTGTGTGTGTGTGTGTGTGTGTGTGTGTGTGTGTGTGTGTGTGTGTGTGTGTGTGTGTGTGTGTGTGTGTGTGTGTGTGTGTGTGTGTGTGTGTGTGTGTGTGTGTGTGTGTGTGTGTGTGTGTGTGTGTGTGTGTGTGTGTGTGTGTGTGTGTGTGTGTGTGTGTGTGTGTGTGTGTGTGTATGTTGCAGGGCATCATGTTGTTAAAGATTTGCTTAGATTCACACATTACATAAACGTGGTCTGACCTTTATCAAACACAAGAATCCTGTTTGCTTTCTAGCTACCTTACTCATTCTTTTGTCTCACTTAAGCTTCCATACCAGACAGCACATATAATAAAAGTAGCTGTTATATGTGTTGGCTTTCACAGTGTAGTAATATTTAAAATGGATGTGGTTCATTTTCATAGAGGTTAATAAATGCTGAAATGACATTGTGATAAATAGTATCTTTATATAAGAAGAATGAAGAGAAAGTTGATAGTGTAGCCAGTTAAAAGTCTAAATCACACCCATTTTCCAAACTACTGCTTTAACCAGCCTCTCATTAGGGATTCGTTCAAGCTCAACCATTGATTTAGCTAAAAAAAAAAAGCTGCCTTGTGGCAGACCTAATATGGATAGTTCTTCTGCTTCTACAAGCATAGCTAATTGGTATTTGAGCAGCAGCCTAACAAAGTGGTGCTGTCTCCGTATTACTGCTGTCATTCTATTGATTTCAATCTGAACAAGAATAATGAAGCCCTCCCTGTGTATGTACCATCAGATTCATCGCATGTATCGATTAAACAGCAAATGCCTGGATGCCTTCCCAGGTGTTAAAATGTATTGATACGTAATATTGAAGTTACCCATCAGTTGGTGCATTGGCTTACTGTACTAGCTTGCCCTAAACATCTCTGTATCAGTGTCTTTGAAGCTCAATGTACCACTCCTCAGACAATGAACCTGAGCATTGCATAATATTACTATTTTTAGCTCACAGTGTAAATGCAAAGTGTCTGTCTACTCCTATGAAGCATGCTAGCTCAACTTGTGCTTTTAACAGTGGCGTTTTTTGTTACAGTATAGCAGCTAACTATTATCTATATATCTATTCTGTATATCTATCTTTATCTTTGTTCAGAATGATGTAAACCTCAGCTTCAATTTATTTCTTATTGGGATGTTGGCAGAGGTTATTGCATTTTATATTGGATTGTCCTAGTTATTTGTCATGACCTGCTCAATCATATCATGTTTCCATTATGCTCACTTGAGCAGTGGTTACTGCATATGTTGCAGCTCTTTCGGATGAGTGAAGCGGAAATGACAGCACACTTAGCAACAGACTGCTGTTCCATGAGCTGTGTCATCCTTTCTCTGCACAATGTAACAGACAAAGTCTCACGGGATTAATTTCATTGTGTTAAACACATTGTTACCAGCCAGATAATGATTCCTCTCACTTGTTTTCATGCATTCTTGGCACATTTTCTAGTGCTATTAGATAATGTTTAGAATTTTCTGGAATAAGTATATCCAAGTAATTAATGAAACCATGGCAACTGTGTAGTATCAAAAAATTGCCACACATTTTAGAGTTTGCACAAGTAAATTCTTTAAATCTCTGCCCACATTACTCTAAATGTGTACACCACCTACTTCTTAAATGCCATTCAATATTTCTTTCATGACAGTACCTACCTACTTACTTTTCTTTCTTAAAGAATTCTTAAGTACACGCTTCTTAACTTTTTTTCATGCCTACATTGTTTTTCATGTCTTCCAGTCCTGCTATGACTATGATCTATTGATGTGCTTGCGTTAATGAAACACCTCCTCAGACTTTGCATATATTAATGAAATTGTGTTGCTACACCATCACATCTAGAAAGAGTTTGAGATTTGAGATTATCCACCATCAAAATCTTAGGGAAAGTTATTCCTTGTCAGCAAAACCCTTCCAGCCAAATACCATGTTCTTTAGTCCAGTACATGTCTTAGTTTTTAATCGATCTTCATTATTTAGTGCTACAACTAAGGCTATCTGCTTTTTTCCTGTGCTGCCCCTCCTTCGTATTCTTTGATAAAATATTCCGTGCTGCTGAACCACGCAAAGACTGTTCCTGTAGTAGATGATTTCACGTCTTAGTCAGGTATGAAACACACCATCACATATGAGTTCTTGCCATAATGTTTCTTATAGGGTGTATATATTTTTTGTGCATGTGCCATACAAGCACATAGTAATCTAAACAAACAACTGCATAGTTTTTCCAATAGCAGAAACGGACTGTGAATTACATCCCAATAACGATATGGAAACTATCCTAGACTGACATTTAGGTTTACATTACAAGCCAAAACTCTGTAAAATAAATGAAATCTGCCAAAAAGGATTTACATGTAGAATTTGTTCTAAAACAGCAGAGTGGTGGAACCAAGTGTACAATGTTTATGAGATATGATACATTGTGCACTATCTGATTATGAGCATATTAGGAAAGGAAGGAAGGATTCTGGCTATTTAGGTGAAATACCTGTTTTACTTGTTAGGCAAAAACAGTCAAAGAAAATGTATTTAACGAGTAATTATATTTTAGTAGCAATTAGTAGATTGTCATTTTATTCTCTGTTTAAATAATAATCAGCTTATACTTTTGGTTTGCAAATGGCAAGTGATTATTAATAATGGGCATACAATTTCACTGCATTTCACTGCATGCATGCATGTATTTGATATTAAACAAATCCACTGTATGCACATTATAAACGTGGTTAAAATTCAACTGCTAGGCACAGGATAATTTGCATACAAGATCAAGCACAAATTCAGATATGTAGTGTAGTCCTTTTTTTCTCTGCAAGTCAAATATCGCAAATAGTTCAATGTCAAAATTCCATTCAGGCATATTAAGTGCTGCGTTGAACTGTTTCATAACTGTAGACAGTCTTTAAAAAGGCGGGTACTGCTCTTATCTGTTCAGATTTTTCAGAGTGCATGCATGTAAACATGGTTTGTTTTTAGTGTCATTGCCAGACAGTAGACACGGAGACAACCTGTTTACCAGCAGTGCTGACATCTTAGAATCAGAACAAAACTTTTTCCTCCCTTGAACTGTTAAGATTGGCTATTACAAATAACATGCAGTGGTAATGGCCCCTTTTTCAGAAATGGAAGCTCTTAGTTCTGTTGTCCTGACCCTAAAACCAAAACGAGATGAAGGAATATTACCTTATGAGTAGGCCACTAAATTGCATGTGCTTCTTTAGCACCCTGTAAGGAGGAATTTTGGGCACTATCCATACCAAAGATGATTGCGATACATACATTTTCACGTCTGCATGTGCTAGTGTAAATCAGTATGTGACTGTGTATGGATGTGTTACCTCTGTAGTCATGGACAGGAATCTGTGAGACTATGAATAACATATAGAAACCTATGTATTTATTTCCTGAATCATTTCTGTAAAAGAAAAAGGGCTGTGGTCCAACTTTATGACATTATGTTTAGTTGCATCTTTAGGAAATACAAAGCTAAATAATTAATAGGTATATGTCTGTTTTATGTATTGCAGATTGTATTTCTAATATGGTGTAATACAGACACACACACACACACACACACACACACACACACACACACACATATATATATATATATATATATAGCATGTATGAAGAAAAAATGTTTCCCACATCCTCTGCTAATTATATAAACCATCTGTAAGCTCACACACAGTGGGGAAAAAAAAAAAAACTGATAACTACTTGTACTACTATACAGTTACAGAGATTACAGAAGAATTTGTTTGCATTTACTTTGCATGTTGGTACACACACACACACACACATTATACACATACAATCTATATCTATATCTATATAGATGTAGTGTGTGTGTGCGTGTGCGTGTGTGTGTGTGTGTGTGTGTGTGTGTGTGTGTGTGTGTCTGAAAGTATATATATATATATATATATATATATATATATATATATATATACACACACAGTGGACTCACCCCTGTTAAAATGCCAGGTTTTTGTGATATAAAAAAATGAGACCACAATAAATAATTTCAATACTTTTCCCACCTTTAATGTGATCTATAACCTGTACAATTCGATTGAAAAACAAACAAATCTGTTAGGGGAAAAAATATAAAAAATAAAAAATGTGCAATAAGCTGGGTGCATAAGTGTGCACACCCTTAAAGTAATACTTTGTTGAAATACCTTTTGCTTTAATTACAGCATTCAGTCTTCTTGGGGAGACACCTGCCATAAATTAATGAGACTCTGATTAACCCCAAGTAAAGTTCAGATGTCCTAGTAGGATTTTCCTGACATTTACTCAGTTGCCTGCTACAGCAAAAGCCATGGTTCACAGAGAGCTTACAAAGCATCAAAGGAATCTCATTGTTGAAAGGTATCAGTCAGGAGAAGGGCACAAAAACATTTCCACAACATTGTATATACCATGGAACACAGTGAAGACAGTCATCAAAAAGTGGATAAAATATAGGACAATAGTGACGCTGCAAAGAAATGGATGTCCTTCCAAAACTGATGAAAAGACAAGATGAAAACTGGTCAGGGAGGATGCCAAGAGAACTACAGCAACAATGAAGGAGCTGCAGGAATTTCAAGCAAGTACTGGTTGTGTACTACATGTGACAACAATCTCCAATGTTATACATATGTCTGGACTATGGGGTAGGGTTGCCAGATGGAAGCCTTTTCTTACACAGAAAAATATCCAAGTCCAGCTTAAATTTGCAAAACAATACATCAAGTCTCCCAAAAGCATGTGAGAAAATGTGTTTTGGTCTTATGAGACCAAGGTTGAACTTTTTGGCCACAATTCCAAAAGGTACGTTTGGTGCAAAAACAACACTTTGCATCACCAAAAGAACACCAACCTTATGGTGAAGCATAGTGGTGGCAGTATCATGCTTTGGGGTTGATTTTCTTCAGCTGGAACTGGGGCTTTAGTCAAGGTGGAGGGAATTATAAACAGTTCCAAATGCTAGTCACGTTTGGCCCAAAACTTTCAGGTGTCTACTAGAAAGCTGAAGATGAAGAGGAATTTCACCTTTCAACATGACAATGATCTCAAGCATACATCCATATCAACAAATGAATGGCTTCACTAGAAGAAAATTAAGCTTTGGAATGGCTCAGCCAGAGTCCAGACCTAAATCCAATAGAAAATCTGTGGGGTGACCTGAAGAGGGCTGTGCACAAGAGATGCCCTCACAATCTGACAGATTTGGAGTGCTTTTGCAAGGAAGAGTGGGCAAACACTGCCACATCAAGAGTTGCCATGCTGATAGACTCCTACCAAAAGAAGACTGAATGCTGTAATTAAATCAAAAGGTACTTCAACAAAGTATTAGTTTAAGGGTGTACACACTTATGCAAACATCTTATTGTACGTTTTTTTATTTTTTATATTCCTTCACTTAACAGATTTGTTTTTCAATTGAATTGTACAGGTTATAGGTCACATTAAAGGTGGGAAAAGTTTTGAAATGATTTCTTGTGGTCTCATTTATTTATATCACAAAAAAAATGGCATTTTAACAGGAGTGTGTACCCTTTTTATATTTTATATATATTAAAATCCAACACTCACAAATAGATCAAACCTTATTATATAAAGTCCAAGACGAAGGGACCGAAAAACACTTCAATAAGTGTATTAAAGCTTTATTCCAGTAGAACAAACATTCAGGCAGCTTATGTAATGGCCATTCGGTTCCAACAACACTGACCTGTGACCAGTTTCACCCCCTGGCATCATCAGTGTGAATTTACCATAAAGCAACCACCAATATTTATATGTCATGACCCCTGTTTTAGTTAAAGACAGAGGTTTTAAAGTGCACATTCCAATATACGGAACAATGTCCAAAAAGACACATATATTTTCAAACATATATATTATTTGAAACCAGATAAAATATATGTATACACATAAAAAAAAAAAAAAAAAAACAAATATATATATATATATATATATATATATATATATATATATATACACACACACGTATTATTTGAAACCAGATGAAATGTATGTGTACATATAAAAAATATATATATATATATATATATATATATATATATATATATACACGTATAATTACACATAAGTGTAAACATACCTACATAAATACATATTATGGAAGAGAGACAATGAATCAAAAAAACAATTCAGACATTACCAATCGTCATTAAGACCAGGTTTATATAAGGTCCCTAACTTCACCATCCACAGTCTTTCATTGTTATCTAAAATCTCATGTTTAGTTATATCGGACATCCTGTTACCTTTCACTACATCAGTTCCAACAAATAGAAATTGTGCTGAAGCATGTTCCAGTTTGTGTTTGTAAAGCGCACTTCTTTGACGTTTACAACTTATATCACTCAAGTGCACTGCAATTCTGCTCTTTTAATTTCGTACTTTATTTCTGAGTTTGATGTATGCTTAGGTGTTAAACAATTTTGTAGAAACTTGAATTTGAAGTATTCGTTTAACATCAGAACTGATGTCAGTAATGTTTCCATGGATGTTTTCCATTTTAGGAAATCTAGTTTTCAACCGTCCTACCATCCTAGGGTGAAATTATTTAAGGATATGGTACTGCATGATTTTCATATAAACCAGAATGTCATTTTCAGAGATTTTGGTGACAATTTAACTAAGCTGGAAAGATGTGCTTTAATACAGATGAAAAACAACAAAAACATAGTGATAGTTAAGGCAGACAAGGAGGGTGAAACAGTAATATGGGCAAGAGCTGATTATGTGGGGGAAGCATTGGTAGGTTTTATTATAAACTGCCACTTGATCCTACTGTGGATTTCAAAAGAAAAATAGATGTATTTCTTTTAAATACTATGTCTTATGGAGATATATCAGAATCGCTATACAAACAACTTATAGTGGATGAGCCCAAACCTCAGAGATTTTATCTCCTGCCAAAGATACATAAAACAGTTATAAACCCTCCAGGTAGACCTACAGTGTCAGGGAGAGGTTCCCTGACAGAACCCTAGTCAGTATGCCTCGAACATTAGCTAAAACCACTATTGTATTTGGTTAGAGCCAGATTAAAAGACTCTTAATGATTTCCTGTGTTTGATGAATGACTTGCAAGTGAGCTGTGATTCTTTTCTTTGTACCCTGGATGTTCAATCCTTATACACGAATATCCCACATAGAGGGTGTATTCGGGTCCTTAAACACTGGTTTGAAGCGTATGGTATGTATTCATCTAACCATGTTGATTTTTTTGATTACCCTTGTACAATTTGTATTGGAACAGAATGTTTTGTATTTTTGTGGCGACTGTTACCGACAAATGAAAGGAATGGCCATGGGAACTACATTTGTATCAATTTACGCGGATCTCTTTATGGGGTATTTCAAGTGGCAACTAATATATAGTGACAAGAATCCTTTCAAAAAAGAGATGGTCATGCAGTGTTGTTATTGGGATGACTGCTGGGGTATCTGATCAGGAACTATCACAGTTTGGTCAGAGTTTGTTAACTATCTGAATTTCAATGAGTTTGGACTTGTGTTCACTGATAGAATTGAAACAAACGGTATTGACTTTTTAGATGTCAAGATAAGTAAGACAACAGATGGTTGCATGATTACCAGTTTGTAGAGAAAACCCTTCACTAAAAATGCAATTTTAGTAGCCAGCAGCTGTCACCCCAAGCATATTACTTCTAATATACCGAGATCAAAATTTCAGAGATTAAGGCATATCTGTAGATGAAGATGAAGGATATAGAACTGAATTAGTTGATATGGGTGATAGATTTGTGAGAAGCGGTTATCAGAAAAGTAACATCATGAGGGAACAAACTAGGGCATGAAATTATGATAGAGTTAACTTCTTAAAAAATAGAGAAACATGTAGTACAGGATGATGGGGTTATACAAACAGGCACAACTAGTTCAAAAATCAGATTTGTTGTAAATTATGGCACAAACATTTTTAAGATCAGAGAAGTGGCTGCTAAACATTGGGAAATATTGAAATCTGACCCCTTTTTTGATCAATGCTTAGACACCAGATGTTGCTATAGCTATATACATGGAAGGAACACTTGTGAGTCACTCTCATAGGTTCATAGGTAGGTACTAGGCTATTGACCCTAGGGCCTATATAAACCTAGCCAAACCATACCATGGCTTTTGCCACCCAAGAAAATAATTTTCCTGTACCCCTGTCAAGCAGAGCCACAGAAGTGATCCCCGGGGTGAATTTCCTACCTCCCATCTAATCATCAAGATTTTTCTTGAAGAGTGCTAATGAGGAGCTTTGTTTGATATAGATAGGTAATTTATTCCAGAGTATGGGAAGTCGCTGGGATAGGATATCATGGTATAAAAGGATTAATTGACATAAAGATAATCAGTATAATGATACACCCAGGGGCAGTAATAGGTTCATAGGTAGGTACTAGGCTATCTGCCCAAGGGCATTTATAAGCCTAGCTAGAGTGGGTCGGCTTTTGCTGCCCCATTGATTAATTAACTGATCCTCTGTGTATTTTCTGTTACCCATCCACTCGTCAAGGTTTCTTTTGAAGAGTGTTAGTGAGGGGCTCTGCCTGATATAATTTGGAATTTTGTTCCAAAGCATGGGGAGTCTCTGTGACATGAATCTATCCCTCCAGCATGCTCCATTTATTGTTGGGGTGAGGCTTAGCTCACTAGAGCGCATGGCTCGCAGTGACTTGGATTTCTTTAGGTGGAGCATGTCCATTAATTCTGACCTGGACATGGCTTTGTAAGTGAGGCAGAGATCACCTCTGAGTAAGCGATATGCCACTGACTACAGCCAGAGTTTTTTCAGTCGGGCTGCATAGGACATATGTTTTAGGCCAGTAATCCTCTTGGTGAGGTACTTTTGTGGTCTTTCCAGCTGTTAAAAGTGTCTTGTAAGGTACATCCCAAATGGGGCATTGTACTCTATGATGGGTCTAATGAGTGACGAGTAGAGGAGCACTATAACCTCTTTATTTCTAGATGTGAACCCTTTAGTAATTAGATGGGCCACATAGAAGGATTTCATAACTACTTTGGCAATATGATTGTCAAAGGAGAGATTACTATCTACCTGGGTTCCCACATTTCTTATTACCTCTTCTGTATTATGGGGGCTGCCACCTATGTGGTAATTTGTGGGTGTTTTGTTTTTCCCAAACGGGATGACTATGCATTTTTTGGCATTTAGCTTGAGGCCATGACTTTGACACCAGGTGTCCATTTCAGTAAGGCCCTTTTGGAGGATGTCTGTGTCAGCCGGAGAGTCAATTATGGCTCCCAGTTTGCAGTCATCGGTGAACTTGGTTAGCCATAGTCCTCCTGTGTTTGCCTGTACTTCTGAGAAGTATATGTCCAACAGTAGGGGTCCCAGGACCGAGCCTTGCAGGACACCACTTGTGACTGGTTTAGAGTTGGACCTGGAGCTTGCTATTCTTACCGTGTGAGTTCTGTCTGTAAGCCAGTTGGCAACCCATCTCGTGATGTAGGAGTTTATGTTCAGGCTGGTGAGTTTTTCTGTAATAGCCGAGTGGGGAATGGTGTCGAAAGCCTTGGTGAGGGCAAGGTAGGCTGTGTGAACCACCTTTCCCTCGTTTATGGCCTTGGTGACTGTCTCGAAGGAGTCAACCAGGTTTAGTAGGCATGATCTGCCCTTAACAAAGCCAAACTGGGTCAGGTCAAGTGTTTGGAGGTTCCCAATGTCTTTGTTAATGAGTTCCATGATGATGCACTCCGTAGCTTTGCAGACCAGGCTAGTCAGGCTTATGGAGCGATAGTTACCAGGGTCAGTTGTGGCCCCTTCTTTGTGGAGAGAAATAACAGTTGCTGTCCGCCATTCTATGGGCATGTAGCCTGTGGAGAGGCTGATGTTGAACAATGTGTTTAGGTGGGGGGAGTTAGACCATAACATAGTTCGTGCAAGACGCAGCCTGGGACACCATCTGGTCCCATTGACGCTGTGTTTTTGGATTTTAAAAGGGCTGTTTTCACCTGTGCGTCTGTGATTTTTGGGACACAATGCTTTTCCGGTATTGTTGTGGGCCCTTTTGGAGGTGAGAGGGGGGTGAAGTTTGCACTGAATCTATTTGCCAGGATGTTGGCAATATCAGTAGGTTCACTATATTTTGTGCTATTTTGCACTAGTTCAGTGCATATCTGTGAGTTGCCACTTAGATTCTTAACATAGCTAAAGAAGGCTTTCTGGTTATCTTTTGAATCCTTGGCTATTTTTCTTTCGAAGTTAGCCTTGGATGATTTCATGAGGGGCCTCAGTTTCTTACTGATAATGATCAGCGATGTCTTTCCTTCTTGGGATTTGCTTTTTTTCTGAACTAGTTTCCTCCTTCTATTGTATAGCCTGCTTATTGCAGGGATCAACCAAACTGGTTTCCTTCTCTAAGAGGAGTGAGTCTTGGTCTTGCTAGGGATTGCACGATCCATGCATCCTTGTAGGTGCTCATAGAGTGCATTTGTAAAGGTTTCTAAATCTTGGGCAGCGTTATCCTTCAGCGTGGGGGCTGTGAAACTTACCACCTCTGTCTTAAGTTAGGTGAAGTTTGCTTTAGAAAAGTTTTTTATTGTGGTTTCCTTCGCTAGGGGTGGTGGTGGGGTGTGGACATCCAGAGTGATTAGTTTATGATCTGATCTAACCAGTGACGGGTTCATCTCCGGTGTGGAACACCTGTCGCCCATGTTGGTGATGACCAGGTCCAATATGTTTTCACCTCTGGTAGGGGAGTTTACCAGCTGATCCAGGGCATTTGAGTTGATGAATTCCAGGAAGCACCAGGCCTTGGAAATTGTACTCGAGTAGTTTTCTCAGTGAATGGTAGGGTAATTGAAATCACCCAATATCAGGGTGTCTGGTAGGACCTTCATGTTTTCTAGTGTCTCCAGAAATGTGGAGTGGTGGTCCTGGGTCATGGAGGGTGATCTGTAGCAGGCCACAATTTGCATTGCAGATTTGCCTGATGTTAGCTGCACATGCATGATCTCAGAGGTATCATGCTGTGCCACTAACCTGGAGGTGTAGGTATCCTTGATGAATATGGATACACCCCCTCCTTTTGTGTTTCGGTCCACGTTCTGTGATCGAAACGTGTGGTATGAATTGTAGCCTGGTAGTGTTGTAGTGATCTCTGGAGCCTTGAACCAGGTTTCAGTTACAGAACAGATGTCGACGTTCTCCATACTGAGGAGTGCTTCGGTTCTTCGAGCTCATGCATTTTGAGATTTAAACTTCTGGTATTGAGTAGCATAACCCTCAGTTGTTTGTTAATTGTGCTGTTTACGGAGGTGGGTTTGACTTTTGAGCCTTGCCTAAAAAAGGTACTATGGGGGCAGCAAGAGCCTTGGCCAGTATTCAAAAGCCTAGGGGTGACAGGTGCAAGCCATCTCTTGCAAAGCAATGTGGCTTGTCGAGCATGTCGTCCCAGGCTGACAGACACTGGATCCCCTTTGAATGACACCAGAAGCTTAGCCAATTGTTGACATTGATCATTTTTTTCTTTATACTGAGGTGTCATTCTTGGTGATGGCAGGATGCTTCTCAGGGTCAGGGTCATACCAGCCTGGGCTACATGATCAGAGAGCTCTTCCATGTCTCTTTTCATGTAGTCCAGGGAGGTACGTCTCAGGTCATTCACACCAACATGAACAATGACAGAGTCATATTTGTACTTGTTCTGGAGTGACCTGAGTGCTTGTGTTATGTGGTGGATTCTGGCTCCCGACAGGTAGCTAACAGTAACCTTCTGCTTGTCCAGCCTAGTGAGTGGGACGTCAGTGTGCCTGACTATAGAGTCACCTATTACTAGTGTGTTAGGTATGTTATTTCGCCTTAAGGGCTGTGATTGTGCAGCACACTGATTTTGTGTTTTATGTGTTGTCTGTTTTGTGACAGGAAGTGCAGGTAGTTTGGGTGTCTGATTTGGAGGTCTCTGATGCTTTTGCAAGTTTTTATTTAGAGCCTCCGAGTATGATTTTTGTGTATTTATGTGTATTTTTTGCCAGTGCTGTTTTAGTAGGTCTGTTTGTGGCTGAAGTTGTGGTGCAAGTGTTAACTTTCTCCTCTTGACTGTCTGTTCCAGTTTTGGGTGGAGACAGCTTAACTTCCAGTTTGGCTGTATAATTGCATCTCTCGCACATGTTAGTGTTTTGTGGTAGGAGGAGAGGGTTGTCTGTGTACATGAGGCAGTTGTAATATTGCCTCAGGATACCCAGATTTACCAGCTGGACTGGAGAGTGCACCTGAAGTTGCCCTTTGGTCATGCCAGAATAGTAGGGTGAGCTGCTTAGTCGCTTGGTTGGTGAGGGGTGAATAAAGAGCCTTGCCCTTCTGGGCAATCAGTGTCAGGGTATATTAGTGTTTGCTATTAGGTCTGAGCAAGTGCTGGGCTGTAAGATGCTTTTTGAGTGCTTAGGTTGAGAGTTAGACTAGTTTCAAGGGAAAAACCGAAGGGGGGACTTAGTGGAGCCAGGAATAATTTAACCATAGCTAACCGGAACTGCCCGGTGCACAAAACCATACAAACTTGTTTTTTATAGTAGGGAAATGAAAGTGATAGAAATTAGGCCAAAATAGCCAATAAACTACTAACTTCTGGGCTGGAACCACTCCTCCAGGGACAGATAGGCTGCTTAAAGCTCCCCTCTCTCACAGGTGAACAGAGAAACTTCCTTCTATCCAAGTAAGTTATGGGCAACTCAGAAGCTAGTATCACAGCCCTGAATTCAGCACTAGCCTGAAAACTGCACTGTACTAGCTTAGAAAGGCGGGAAACAAGGAATTTTTTTTTTTTTTCATTTTTTTTTTAAAAGATAAGGCAAAAACAGTAAAAAAATACACTTAAAACAGCTTTAAATGACTACAAACAGTCAGAAAATGCTATTGCACTTTAGTGTGTAGCCTACAACAGTTAAACAAGTTATTTAAATGAAAAACAACTACAGCAAGAAAGTACAGAAAACTGATACTTAATCACTCCAAAGTCTCTCTCCTAAGCTAGAAGGCTTGTATCAGTTTAAGGCTTTCTAGTGCTACCCAATAGGTTAGTTACAGGAAAGATGGGAAACAAGCGCAGATGTGGTCTTTTGAACCAGAAAGTTGAAAGAGATGAACAAACTGTCCAAATGGTCAATAAACTACAATTTCTGGGCCAAGAACCTCTACTCTCATGGTAGACAGGCTACCTAGTGCTTACCACTCCCACTGATAAGCTAGAAGGCAGTCCTGGATACAGCAACTCTGTATCTGGACTAGGCTAGTTACAGGAAAGGTGGGAAACAAGCACAAGTGCGGCTTTTAAACCAGAACATTGAAAGAGAAAGAAAAAAACTGCCCAAATGGCACAAAGCTACAATTTCTGGGCCAGGAACCACTCCTCTTGTAGTAGATAGGTTACCTAATGCTTACCACTCCCACTGATAAGCTAGAAGGCTTCCCTCCAACACAAAAAGGCTTGGGGGACTCAGAAGCTTACAAAGAGACCTGGAATATAGCAAATCTGTACCTGGACTAGACTAGTTACAGGAAAGGTGGGGAACGAGTACAAACGTGGGCTTTTAAGCCACCAAGTTGAAAGAGATGGAAAACTGCCCAAATGGCCAAATAAACTACAATTTCTGGGCCAAAACTCATTCTTCCCATGAAGGATAGGCTACCTAGTGCTTACCACTCCCATTGATAAGCTAGAAGGCTTTCCTCCAACACAGAAAGGCTTGGGGTCTCAGAAGCTTACTAACAATCCTGGATACAGCAACACTGTAACAGGACTAGGCTAGTTATAGGAAAGGTGGGGAAACAGGCGCAAGTGCGGCTTTCAAACCAGAAAGTTGAAGGAGATGGAAAAAAACTGCTCAAACAGCCAATAGCTACAGTTTCTGGGCCAGGGACCACTCCTCTTGTGGTAGATAGGCTACCTTATGCTTACCACTCCCACTGATAAGCTAGAAGGCTCCAACACGGAAAGGCTTGAGGGACTCAGAAGCTTACAAAGAGTCCTGGATACAGCAAATCTGTACCTGGACTAAACTAGTAACAGGAAAGGCAGGAAACAAGTGCAAACACAGGCTTTTAAAATCAGACGGTTGAAAGAGATGGAAAAGCTTCCCAAACGGCCAATAAACTATAATTTCTGGGCCAGAAACCACTCCTCCTGTGGTAGATAGGTTACCTAGTGCTTACCACTCCCACTGATAAGCTATAAGGCTTCTGTCCAATAAAGAAGGGCTTGGGGGGCTCAGAAGCTTACCAACAGTCCTGGAGGGAGGAAATCTGTACTTGGATTACACTAGTTATAGGAAAGGCGGGGACCAAAAGCAAAACGGGCTTTTAACCAGAAAGAAGAAAGAGATGGAAAAACTGCTCAAATGGCCAATGAACTACAATTTCAGGCCAAAACCCACTATTCCAATGGTAGGTAGTATACCTAGTGCTTACCACTCCCACTGATAAGCTAGAAGGCTTCCCTCCAACACAGAAAAGCTTGGGGGGCTCAGAAGCTTACCAACAGTCCTGGATACAGCAAGTCTCTATCTGGACTTGACTAGTTACAGGAAAGGCAGGAAACAAGCTTAGAATTTTTATTTTATTTTTTTTTTGTTACAGAAAAGCAGCTAAAACAGAAGTAAATACAATTCAAATTGTAGTGCAGGCCAGCACAACACCCGAGCGTCTAGCAACACTATGGCAAATACAGTTCAAATAAATGCAATTAAATTAACAAATGACGACTAACAAGCAGTAATAAGTGCAGAGTAAGAGCGACTGAACAGATAACAGCATGCAGAAGAGCAACTAAGACAGTTACAGTAAGAGCAGATGAATAAGATATATATATATATATATATATATATATATATATTTTTTTTTTTTTTTTTTGAGGGAAGGAGCAGAGCAGGATTAAGAGGCTACAGGGGTTGTCCTTCCCAAATGCACTTTGTACATAGTAGGAGTGCCTGAAATCAGAATATGATCTCACTGCACTCAGTTGATGCCTGTGGGAATTGTGTTTATTGTAGGATGGTATCATGGACCAAGTCATTCACATCAATCAACACATCTAAAGTTTTTGATATCAGATATTTGATCACTTGTCATACAGAGTGGGTAATCTATATGGCTGTATGTCAATGTGGGGCATTTTATGTTGGACAGACCTCAAGAAATTTAAAGAGCAGAATTGCAGTGCACTTGAGTGATATAAGTTGTAAATGTCAAAGAAGTGCCCTTTACAAACACAAATTGGAACATGTTTCAGCACAATTTCTATTTGTTGAAATTGATGTAGTGAAAGGTAATAGGATGTCTGACATAACTAAACATGAGATTTTAGATAAAAAAGAATGAATGTGGATTGTGAAGTTAGGGGTCTTATATAAACCTGGTCTGAATGACCATTGGTAATGTCAGAATTGCATTTCTGATTCAAATGTCTCTCTTCCCTAATATATGTTTATGTAGGTATGTTTACACTTATGTGAATGTATACATGTGTATACATGTATATATATATATATATATATATATATATATATATACACATACATTTCATCTGGTTTCAAATAATATATGTGTATTTATACATGTATATATATATATATATATATATATATATATATATATATATATATATATACATATATATGTATATAGATATGTATATATATATATATATATATATATATATATATATATATATATATTTATTTATTTATATATTTTTTTATGTGTACACGTATATTTCATCTGGTTTCAAATGATGTATATGTCTGAGTATATATGTGTCTTTTTGGACATTGTTCTGTATATTGGAATGTGCACTTTAAAACCTCTGTGTCTTTAACTAAAACAGGGGTCATGGCATATAAATATTGGTGGTTGCTTTATGGTAAATTCACACTGATGACACCAGGGGTTGAAACCGGTCACTGGTCTGTGTTGTTGGAGCCAAATGGCCGCTATGTAAGCTGCCTGAATATTTGTTCTACTGGAATAAAGCTTTAATACACTGATTAAGTGTTTTGTGTCCCTTCTTCTTGGAATTTATATAATAAGGTTTGATATATTTGCAAGTGCTGGATTTTGTGATTTTCTGAACTGTGTGTGTATTCCGAGCACCGCATTCATTTTGGCATGCACCATTGTGTTCTTGGGGTTTTATATATATATATATATATATATATATATATATATATATATAGATAGATATATATATATGCATATATGTATGTATGTATATAAAGTAGAAAGGCTCCGTACGTCCACCAACTTGAAGGTAAAAATATACTTTCTTATTAGCAACAAAGTAAATAAAGCAGATGAGCGCTTTCAGACCTGAACGGTCCTTTTTCAGATCTAACAAAACACACCACTGAATGAAATGTAAAATGTTCAGTAACCAATAGGTGGCTTGTTTCAGTCATCCAGCCAATGAAAACACGTATGGCAGTGTCTCTTGACTAAAAATGGTAAATCATAAATATAAAAAGATAACGGGTATGCCATAACCTATAAAATGGTGACATGAATCATAGGTTCCACTAAAATGCAAAACTAAAATCAATGGTTATCAATCCAATAATATGGAAATCTAAGCATAAAAAAGAAAAAAACCTGTCCTGAATCAGTTAGTACACACTAAAAGTTAAATCAAAAATCACAGTAGTGATCAAAAATGGCCACAGGTATAATTCATGACATTTCCACGAATGAAAGAATTTTTCTATTGACTGTATCTTGGTGTCTCTGCTTATCTTTCCAATAAAACTAGATTTCCAAATGGTATAGCAACATTTATTATTCATTTATTAGATTGTGTTATTTGGTTAGGTGGACCATTCCAAGGAGTCTTCAACAATGGTCTCAGCCATTAGGTATTCATAAAAATACAGATAATTGACAGTTACAATTACTATCATATAGTTGTTAGCCATTTAAAATACAAATGTAGATTTTATCACACTTACTTGAATATTAAAATATCATATCATTATCCACTACAAGCCTGAATTACACTTCAGCTAAGGTGCACCTTTCAGCCATATTAGAATATTTAAAAATTGATCCTTCTTTAGTTATGAACACATTTGTTAAGCAATTTCTATAAAATGCTTTACATTTATGAACTCTTGACATCCAGTTATTCTAGCCTGTGATTCAAATGTTTTCAGCGAAGATGACTTTGTTTGCACTGAAAGATGTATGTCTTGAAATGTTTTGCGATGTTAATTCTTTTTTTCTTGAAATATTTGTAAGCTACAGACTCTAATACATAAGGAACCTAATAGGTATATTCACAAAAAAAGAATTTCTAAGAATAGATTCTAAAATCATTCTTAAGATGGCCACTTAATTTATCAAGAATCAGTCTGTCCATAGGGCCTTCAAAAAGTGCTAAACACATTATGAGTAATTTGTTTATTTTCTTTTTGATGACTAAAGAAGGTCATCCAGTAGTAAAACAGACCCTTTCCAAGGGGTTAGTTAGTTAAATTGTTTTTGCTGTAATAATTATGTAAGCACACCTCTCAACTGTCCAGATTTTTACACAATCCAGATTTTTGCCTCATACATTGGGCACGTTCCTCTTAAAATTTGTGGTTTTCTGCAAACCACTGGCGACTGAAGTCACTAAATAATGAAAATAGTTGAGTTTCTGACTGTATCCCTCGGAAAATACACAACGCCTGTTATTCTTGTAACTTTCCAAGTTTATAAGAGCACTATTGAAAATGTGCCCCTATGTTTGGGCCTTTGCTTCCCCATTATGTTAGGCTTTGCCCTGCTTTCTTGTGCTATGAAGTTGAGAGTTATGTATGCAAACCATTGCCAGAAAATGGCACTGCTTTCTACCAGATCATAAACTCTGACTGATATCTTTTTAGAAATGTATATCCCAAAGTATTTATAGTGCTGTCACATAGATGATACACTGTTTTACAAATAATTAAAAGAAGAATGGTTGCTATCGCTTTACACAGTGTTATAAACCATTGACACTCATGCAGCCTATACACTGAATGAACTATTATTTTTTTTCCTTTTAGTTGTATAGTGAATCTCATTGCAGTAATTGCTATAGTATGCTTAGTAAAGTTGTGAGAAGTACTTGATTATAGCTATTTGAAGTACTTGTCATAAAGTTAGGTGTACAAATAACAAGATCATTGCTAAACAATAGCTTCCCTTCCTCTTGTCCCTGTTTTAGTCTTTCTTTTCTTTTTTCTTTGGTATAATCAAAAGTAGTTGTTTTTTAATGACGGAGATTTAATTAGTTATGTATGAAATCAGTGTGTTCATATGTTTCACATTTTAATGTCTTTAGTTTGTTGCATATAGCTTCCATATTTATATACTTGCCTCTCATGGCTCATAGCCTGCCTCAGGGAAAATTGTTGGGGCATTCTTCTTGATTATTTTCAACTTTGGGCAACAAAAAAAGTATAGGCGGGAGAGCATTGATTGTTTTCCTTTAGACTTAGAAGACTGCATTCTTATCAGCCACAACATTAGAATCTGATTCTACATTGGCAGAAAATATCTATCTGCATAAAAATCTGACCTAGGCCCAGTATCCTTCTCTCACATATTGGTATAAATTCAGTGAGGCATGCAGAAATTACCTTATTATTGTTAATCATTTAGTTAGACACAGATAGCTAGATCGCTAACGGGCTAGATAAATAAAGGAACAAACAAACAGATAGATGATTGATCATAATTCAACCTCTGCCTTTTCTCCACCCTGTATCCACTCATCTCTGGTTAAATCTAACCACAAACCAGTAATCTTCTCTGTCATGCTAGTGATACCACCCCACAACCAAATGGGACCATCATTAAAGACTTCACCAGGGCAAACCTACTTCAAATTGTAGAAACATTTACACAATTCTGAACAATTCCCTGCAAATTAACCCAGTTGAGAGGGCTGACACATTTACCTCCAATGTATACCAGCACCTAAACAGCTAAACAGAAAAATTGGTAACGACTAAGCATCATGGTAAGTGTAGGACTAAACCTTTCTGGTGTAACTCCCTGTATAACAAAAGAAATAAAATAATGAAAAGTTCTGTGAACTTCCCATTCTTTTGTCTCAGGATCATGACAAAACATGCCAGCAAAGGAACTTGAGTACCATTTGAAAATCTAAAGCAGAGTAAAAGCTTAAGGTTACTATAAATGCCAAAAGAAACCATAAGACTTGCTTCACATATTTCAGAAAATTAAGGAACAATGCCCATCATTTCACTGAGCTCATCTATAATGATATACCATATTCAATCCCAAGAATACAGCTGGTATATCAACAGACTAATTTAGTGCTAACGTTACCCTGTCTACATCACTGATGCCCACTGTCCTCTTGAAAATGTAGTTTCCCCTGAAATCACTTTGGAACAAGTCCTGAAATCCCTGTCAAAAACTAAAAGTAATACTCGCATGGGAACATTCCAGGCTGCATTCTCATCAATGCCAAGTGTACAGTATCTGAGCCTTTACTTTAACTCTTCAACCTCAGCCACAATTTATGCCTGTTGTTTGGAAAATAGCCACTTAACTCCCCATAAAAGGGCACTTCCTCTACAGACCCAGGTAATTAGAAGCCCATCAGCCTCAATGGCCTTATATGTAATGCTGTGGGATGTATCATACCAGACCTCACTGATACAGACACAACGACTTAATTGTTCAAGAATCTAATCAGTTTGGGTGTTGTGAAGGATGTCTCCTGAAGCTGACAGGCTTCTTTGAAAAGCTTACAAAGGCAGTGGATACTGGTCACTCAGTGCACAGTGACCATCTTGAGCAGGTCAAGGCTTTTTGGCACTATCTCACATCCTTGTATTGTTCAAAACTTGGACAGACAATGTAAACAGTTCTGCATTCATACCTTGAGACACATTCATATGTATGTATGCATGTATCTAACTATGTATATATTTATATATATATATATATATATATATATATATATATATATATATATCTTTGAACATGGGTCAGGCACAACACACTCAAACACACACTCATACCTATGGCCAATTTAGAGTGTCCAAGTCACCTAATGCATACCTTTGGAATGCGGTAGGAAACCAGTGCATCCCGAGGAAACTCATGCCAACACAGGGAGGACATGCAGACTCTGTACAGAAGGCACCTCAGCCAAGAATGAAACTGAAGAACTCTTGCTTTGAGTCAGTAACACACTGCACCACCCATCTGATGCAAGAGAAATGTGCAAATAACACTTAATTAATACTTAAGATTAATTTTATTCTTAAGAAGGAACAAACAGACATTAAGTGTATCTTAATACTGTCACTCAAAAGTATCCCACAGTGAAACACAAACTAAATTACAGAAAATCTGTAATGTATATGTTCAGTGGTAAATGTTACACAGAGAAGAGTAAATGTACCAGGTACAAGTCAGTAGTGTTTACACATGAGTACAAGGTATATGCATACATCTGGTTCATTTGATCTTTGTTAGTTGCATCATAGAACCCTCTTCATATATATTTTCATTATTGCAATTAATCTATGTTATAAAGTGATAAACAGGATCAATAGCTTTAGAGGGCACAAGATTATACTGAAACTTGCCACATTTTCTATTGTTTAGTATAGCAAAATAACAAAATACACAGTCTGTTGGATTGATGAGAGTAAAACAGTTTCAGTTAGGCACTGGCTAAGAATACTTTTGAAGGGATATGTCATGACTGAATAAATGCCATGCATGTAGACATGCTATGTTTTTAGGATGCCTATGAAGATTATAGAAAAAATTCAGCAGACTGTATTCAACATGTATGATAACCCCTATTTGACATTACATCTGGAGGAAAATAATACACGACATCTTGCAGTGTATCTTCTAGTTCTGCGTGCAAGGCATGTGCACATGTGGAACATCAAATCTGGAACATCCGCTTAGAACAGTGGCCTGTACCAGTGATGTTTAATGTTGGCATGTTTAGCACAGCATCTCTGGGGTATTAACTTGTATTAGAGAGTAGAGACTAGCATTTGATTGTATTAACACAAGACAATGAATGCATGCTTGAATGAGATTTAAAAAACAAAAATTCTTGACTGAGTTATAAATGAGTAACCTGACAAACTATGTGAAGTCAATCATGCCCATTAAACATGCATGCCTCCCCAGAGTTTAACATGAAGGACATCTGGAAGTCCATTATGTCAATGTACTGACAGATCTTTCAGGGTCACATAAGTTGATTTCTGATACAGGACCGTTAAAATATATAGTTCTACAGAAGCACATCTCAAAGTGACAAAATCAAAATTTGAAAGATGTAAAAAACTATTAATCTGTATTTTATGTAATAGCTGAGAGACAGAGAGAAAAAGGTGAACAAATGGCAGATAAATAGGTTGGTACACTAAGGGTATGCATTTATTTGTGCGTGTGTGTGTGTGTGTGTGTGTGTGTGTGTGTGTGTCTGTGAATATATGTGTATACAGACAGACACACACACACACACACACACACACACACACACACACACACACACACACACACACACACACACACACACACACACACACACATAAACACACACACAAACACGCACAATATAACATGGCACAGCATGTAGTGGAATTTCACGCTAAGACTGCTGTGGTTTCAAACTACAGACTGACTTCTAAATGCTAATTGCCAATCAAAAGAAATATGTACTTCATATGGAATGAACAACATACTGGGACAGGATGGATGACCAAAAAGAATCTAAACTGGATAGGCAAAAAAGTATCAAAGTTTGGGTAAAGGTTAGAATACGGTATAGATGCTGTACCTTGTGTTTGTGGTGGCATGTGTATATGTGTGTGAGTGAGGGTTAGAGCTGGTATAATGGGTAAGGTAGGTGACACATGTTAATAAGGGTGAAGTACATGTGAGGTATGTAATGTGGAAGGGGACTTATGTTTATAAGGGTGAGGCACCTGTGAGGTACGTAATGTGATAGGTGACATATGTTTATAAGGGGAAATGTACATTTGAGGCATATTATGTGGAAGGTGACATGTTTATAAGGGAAGTAGTACTTGTGAGGTATGTAATGTGGAGGTGACGTGTTTATAAGGGTGAGGTACATATGAGGTATGTAATGTTTAGTTTAGAGCTGGTATAAGGGGTGGGGTAGGTGACATATATTTATAAGGAAGAGGTACATGTGAGGCAAGTAATGTGGAAGGTGACATGTTTATAAGGGTGAGTATATATGAGGTATGTAATGCAGAAGGTGATATATGTTTATAAGGGTAAGGTACATGTAAGGTATGTAATGTGCAAGGTGGCATATGTTTATAAGGGGAGAAGTACATGTGAGGTATGTAAAGCAGAAGGTGACATATGTTTATAAGGGGAGAGGTATAAGTGAGGTATGTAATGTGGTAGGTGACATAATTTATATTTATAAGGGTGAGGTACCTGTGAGGTATGTAATGTGGAAAGTCACATGTTTGTAATGGTGAAGTACATGTGATGTATGTAATATGGTAGGTGACACATGTTTATAAGGGGAGAAATACATGGGAAGTATGTAATCTTTAGTTTAGAGCTAGTATAATGGGTAGGGTAGGTGACATATGTTTATAAGGCTAAGGTACACGTGCAGTATGTAATATGGTAAGTGACATATGTTTATTAGGTGAGAAGTACATATGAGGTATGTAATATGGTAGGTGGCATATGTTTTTAAGGGTAGAGGTACACGTGAAGTATGTAATGTGGAAGTTGGCATGTTTATAAGGGAGAGGTACATGTGAAGTATATGGTTTACTATTACATGTTTATTCGTCTTTTAGATAAACGATGGGTGAAAACCACTTGGCAGAACCGGTAGGGCGATCACCACAATGCCAAAGCTGATATGAGCGAATGGCTGCTGTTGTCAGCTCCAACCTTGCAGTGCAGATCACACTATAGTGGGGATGGGGAAATGTACCCTTACCCTCACTGTAGTGTGATCTCGGAGTTTGTATTTATAAGTGGGGGGTGGGGGGCACAGGTGCAGGGAGGCTTGCCCCCCTGCAAAAACTGGTTGTAGTATGTTGTGTAGGTAGGAGCATTTCAGTGTAGTCGATATTTGCGACATTCGACTGCACTGAAATGTTCGGTTTGACATTAACACTGTTCGGTGTTCAGATTTCCGAACATTTGGTTCGGACATCTGTACAGTTGAACAATGTTATGTCGAACATGTGATAGTACACCAAAGTATATAACATGGAAGATGGAATATGTTTATAAGGGTGAAGTACATGCGAGTTATGTAATGTGGAAGGTGACATATGTTTATAAGGAGAGAGGTACGTGTGAGGTAAGTAATATGGAAGGTGACACATGTTTATAAGGGTGAGGTGCATGTGAGGTATGTAATGTGGAAGGTGACATGTTTATAAGGGTGAGGTACATGTGAGGTATGTAATGTGGAAGGTGGCATATGTTTATAAGGGGAGAGTTACATGTGCGGTATGTTATGTTTAGTTTTACTGTTAAAGAAAGGGTGATTTTGAAGGCAATGTGTAGGATCAAATTAGGTTATGTCCAAGTATTATGGTATTATACAAAACTCCATCTACCTGAGGTTCAATCCGGAAATGTTATCTTTTTTCTTTTTCCCATAGGGTTTCAAACTAGTTTTCTGTGTGGCAGAAGAATCTAAAGCTACTTGCAAAATATATTCTTACATTAATAAAGCAATATTTTTTTTCCGTTAACTAAACTTTATCTCAAAATGCAACAATAGACCCCGCCATAAACTCTCTTTCTTTGAGTTTGTCAGTACCCTTCATATACTCATTGAATCTGTAATACTCATTGTAGCCTCTTCAGGGTTATCAAAAAACTGGTCTCTATCCCAAGCAAGAAATGTGAGCGATGTAGAAAAAAAAAGCAGTCCTAGAGGGGATGCTGTCATATTGTAGAGTGCATATGCTCTATCTCCACACACACACACACACACACACACACACACACACACACACACACACACACACACTACTGGCTTGTCTTTTGGATGTGAAAAAATGAGCACTTTGCAAAAAGCAAAATAGATAGAGGGAAGATACTTGTATTCCAGAGTGAAAACACCGCAACTGAGAATGAAATCAAGGAGTCAACAGCTGTCAGGCAGCACTGTTAGCCTCAATAACTGTACTGAAAAAAGTACCCTACCAAGCCTATTTACTTTCCTACATCCCCTACACATGTGCTTATTGTTAAGGTAGTCAAGCAGTTTGAATTCCTACTCATTACTACTAATGCTTGTCCTGTGTTAATGAACCACTCATGGATGGCATAAGAACATCTGTATTAGCAATAATAAGGAAAAATAAACCTAGAAACATGGCAGAACACACCCTTTTTCTTTTCTTCTTTTAATTTTCTAAGGACAACTCTTATATACATAGACAAAATACAACAGGACTCACATGATACTGTTGCTTGACATGTTTTCACTAGTGCTTAAATGCATCAGCAATGTAAAGGTGAATTAGTTCCATTACATATCATCAATGGAAAGGTCCATCAGTTCCATTACGAATTAACAATGTAAAGGTGAATCAGCTCCATTACATATCAACAATGTAAAGGTGAGTCAGTTCCATTACGTATTAACAATGTAAAGGTGAATCATTTCCATTACATATCAACAATGGAAAGGTCCATCAGTTCCATTACGTATTAACAATGTAAAGGTGAGTCAGTTCCATTACATATCAACAATGGAAAGGTGAGTCAGTTCCATTACATATCAACAATGGGAAGGTAAATCAGTTCCATTACGTATTAATAATGTAAAGGTAAATCAGTTTCATTACATATCAACAATGGGAAGGTTCATCATTTCCATTACATATTAACAATAGAAAGGTAAATCAGTTCCATTACATATTAATAATGTAAAGGTAAATTAGTTCCATTACATACCAGCAATGCAAAAGTAAATCAGTTCCATTACGTATCAACAATGGAAAGGTAAATCAGTTCCATTATATATCAACAATGGAAAGGTTTATCAATTCCATTACATATCAACAATTGAAAGGTACATCAGTTTCATTAAGTATCAACAATGGGAAGTTTCATCAGTTCCATTACATATCCACAAAGGAAAAGTAAAACAGTTCCATTATGTATCAACAATGGAAAAGGTACATCAGTTCCAGTGCATATCAACAAAAAAAAAAAAAAAATGAAACAGTTTCATTATGTATCAACAATGGAAAAAGTACATCAGTCCCATTATGTACCAACAGTGGAGAGGTACATCAGTTTCATTATGTACCAGCAATGGAGAGGTACATCAGTTTCATTATGTACCAGTATTAGAGAGGTACATCAGTTTCATTATGTACCAACAATGGAAAGGTACATCAGTTTCATTATGTACCAGCAACGGAGAGGTACATCAGTTCCGTTAACTATCAACAATAGAAATATACATCAGTTCCATCATATATCAGTAATGTAAAGTTACAGCCTGTTGAATTAGCTATCGACAATGGAAGGTGACATCAGTTCCATTACATATCAACAATGCAAGGATATATCAGTTCCATTACATGTCAACAGTGGAAAGGTACATCAGTTCCATTATGTATCAGCAACAGAAAAGGTCATCAGTTCCATTATATATCAACAATGGATGGATACAGCATTTCTACTGCATATCAACAATAGAAAGCTGCATCACCTCCATTATCTGTCAACAACAAAAAGGTACATCAGTTCCATTATCTATCAGCAATGGAATGGTACATCAATTCCATTATCTACCAACAATGCAAAAATATATCATTTGCATTATCTATCAGCAATGGAAAGGTACATCACTTCCACTATCCATCAACAATGGAGTGGTACATCACTTCCACTATCCATCAACAATGGAGTGGTACATCAATTCCATTAGTTACCAACAATGCAAAAGTACATCAGTTCTATTATCTATCAACAATGGAAAAGTGAATCAGTCCCATCATCTATGAAAAACAGAAAGGTATACCAACTGAATTAACTATCAACAAATGGAAAGCTAATTCAGTTCCATTACCCTTCAACAATGGAAAAGTATATCTGTGCCATTATCTCTCACCCAGGAAAAGGCACATCAATTCCATAGTCTGTCAACAATGAAAAGGTATATCAGTGTCATTATTTGTTAGCAATGATAAGGTCCATCAGTGTCATTATGTGTCAACAATTTAAATGTAAACCAGTTACTTTAACTTTCAACAGTGGAAATATACATCAATGTTGTTAGTTTAGCTAGCTGCCAATAACAGAAAGGTAAATCTGTTCCTGTATCTCTCAGCAATGAAAAGGTAGATGAGTAGGTTTACCCTTGAAAAACTGAAAGGTGTATCAGTTCCAATAAGCAGTGGAAATGAGCGTCATTATCATTATCACTCAAAAGGAAGGCACACCAGTTTAATTACATACCAGCAATAGAAAGGTGCATTAGTCCCATTACATATCTGCAATGGAAGGCACATCAGTTCTATTACATACCAGCAATAGAAAGGTGCATTAGTCCCATTACATAGCTGCAATGGAAGGCACATCAGTTCTATTACATACCAGCAATAGAAAGGTGCATTAGTCCCATTACATATCTGCAATGGAAGGTACATCAGTTCTATTATATACCAACAATAGAAAGGTGCATTAGTCCCATTACATATCTGCAATGGAAGGTACATCAGATCTATTAAATACCAGAAATAGAAAGGTGCATTAGTCCCATTACATATCTGCAATGGAAGGCACATCAGATCTATTACATACCAGCAATAGAAAGGTGCATTAGTCCCATTACATATCTGCAATGGAAGGTACATCAGTTCTATTACATACCAACAACAGAAAGGTGCATTAGTCCCATTACATATCTGCAATGGAAGGTACATCAGTTCTATTACATATCAACAACAGAAAGGGGCATTAGTCCCATTACATATCTGCAATGGAAGGTACATCAGATCTATTACATACCAGCAATAGAAAGGTGCATTAGTCCCATTACATATCTGCAATGGAAGGTACATCAGTTCTATTACATACCAACAATAGAAAGGTGCATTAGTCCCATTAAATATCTGCAATGGAAGGTACATCAGATCTATTAAATACCAGAAATAGAAAGGTGCATTAGTCCCATTACATATCTGCAATGGAAGGTACATCAGTTCTATTACATACCAACAACAGAAAGGTGCATTAGTCCCATTACATATCTGCAATGGAAGGTACATCAGATCTATTAAATACCAGAAATAGAAAGGTGCATTAGTCCCATTACATATCTGCAATGGAAGGCACATCAGTTCTATTACATACCAACAACAGAAAGGTGCATTAGTCCCATTACATATCTGCAATGGAAGGTACATCAGATCTATTACATACCAGCAATAGAAAGGTGCATTAGTCCCATTACATATCTGCAATGGAAGGTACATCAGTTCTATTACATACCAACAACAGAAAGGTGCATTAGTCCCATTACATATCTGCAATGGAAGGTACATCAGTTCTATTACATATCAACAACAGAAAGGGGCATTAGTCCCATTACATATCTTCAATGGAAGGTACATCAGATCTATTACATACCAGCAACAGAAAGGTGCATTAGTCCCATTACATACCTGCAATGGAAGGTACATCAGTTATATTACATACCAACAATAGAAAGGTGCATTAGTCCCATTACATATCTGCAATGGAAGGTACATCAGTTCTATTACATATCAACAACAGAACGGTGCATTAGTCCTATTACATATCTGCAATGGAAGGTACATCAGTTCTATTACATATCAACAATAGAAAGGTGCATTAGTCCCGTTATATATCTGCAATGGAAGGTACATCAGTTCTATTACACACCAACATTAGAAAGGTGCATTAGTCCTGTTACATATCTGCAATGGAAGGTACATCTGTTCTATTACATACCAACAATAGAAAGGTGCATTAGTCCCATTACATATCTGCAATGGAAGGTACATCAGTTCTACTACATGTCAACAATAGAAAGGTGCATTAGTCCCGTTACATATCTGCAATGGAAGGTACACCAGTTCTATTACATATCAACAATAGAAAGGTGCATTAGTCCCGTTATATATCTCCAGTGGAAGGTACATCAGTTCTATTACACATCAACAATAGAAAGGTGCATTAGTCCCGTTACATATCTGCAATAGAAGGTACATCAGTTCCATTACATAGCAACAATAGAAAGGTGCATTAGTCCCGTTACATATCTGCAATGGAAGGTACATCAGTTATATTACATACCAACAATAGAAAGGTGCATTAGTCCCATTACATATCTGCAATGAAAGGTACATCAGTTCTATTACATATCAACAACAGAAAGGTGCATTAGTCCCATTACATATCTGCAATGGAAGGTACATCAGTTCTATTACATATCTACAATAGAAAGGTGCATTAGTCGCGTTATATATCTGCAATGGAAGGTACATCAGTTCTATTACATATCAACAAGAGAAAGGTGCATTAGTCCTGTTATATATCTGCAATGGAAGGTACATCAGTTCTATTATAATGCATCAACAGAAAGATGCATTTGTCCTGTTACATATCTGCAATGGAAGGTACATCAGTTCTATTACATATCAACAAGAGAAAGGTGCATTAGTCCTGTTATATATCTGCAGTGGAAGGTACATCAGTTCTATTACATATCAACAATAGAAAGATGCATTAGTCCCGTTATATATCTGCAATGGAAGTTACATCAGTTCTATTACATACCAACAATAGAAAGGTGCATTAGTCCCGTTACATATCTGCAATGCAAGGTGCATCAGTTCTATTACATACCAACAATAGAAAGGTGCATTAGTCCCATTACATATCTGCAATGGAAGGTATATCAGTTCTATTACATACCAGCAATAGAAAGGTGCATTAGTCCCTTTACATATCTGCAATGGAAGGTGCGTCAGTTCTATTACATACCAACAATAGAAAGGTGCATTAGTCCCGTTACATATCTGCATTGGAAGGTATATAGTTCTATTACATACCAGAAATAGAAAGGTGCATTAGTCCCGTTACATATCTGCAATGGAAGGTACATCACTTCTATTACATATCAACAATAGAAAGGTGCATTAGTCCCGTTACATATCTGCAATGGAAGGTGCATCAGTTCTATTACATACCAACAATAGAAAGGTGCATTAGTCCCGTTACATATCTGCAATGAAAGGTATATCAGTTCTATTACATACCAGCAATAGAAAGGTGCATTAGTCCCATTACATATCTGCAATGAAAGGTGCGTCACTTCTATTACATACCAACAATAGAAAGGTGCATTAGTCCCGTTACATATCTGAAATGGAAGGTATATAGTTCTATTACATACCAGCAATAGAAAGGTGCATTAGTCCCGTTACATATCTGCAATGGAAGGTACATCACTTCTATTACATATCAACAATAGAAAGGTACATTAGTCCCATTACATATCTGCAATGGAAGGTACATCAGTTCTATTACATATCAACAATAGAAAGGTGCATTAGTCCCATTACATATCTGCAATGGAAGGTACATCAGTTCTCTTACATACCAACAATAGAAAGGTGCATTAGTCCCATTACATATCTGCAATGGAAGGTACATCAGTGCTATTACATACCAACAATAGAAAGGTGCATAAATTAGTCCCATTACATATCTGCAATGGAAGGTACATCAGTTCTATTACATACCAACAATAGAAAAGTGCTTTAGTCCCATTACATATCTGAAATATAATGTACATCAGCCCTATTACATACCATAAATAGAAAGGTGCGTTAGTCCCGTTACATATTTGGAATGGATGGTACATCAGTTCTATCACATAACAACAGAAAAGTGCATTAGTCCCATTTCATATCTGCAATGGAAGGTACATCAGTTCTATTACATACCAACAATAGAAAGGTGCATTAGTCCCGTTACATATCTGCAATGGAAGGTACATCAGTTCTATTACATACCAACAATAGAAAGGTGCATTAGTCCCATTACATATCTGCAATAGAATGTACATCAGATCTATTACATACCAACAGTAGAAAGGTGCATTAGTCCTGTTACATATCTGCAATGGAGGGTACATCAGTTCTATTACATATCAACAACAGAAAGGGGCATTAGTCCCATTACATATCTTCAATGGAAGGTACATCAGATCTATTACATATCAACAATAGAAAGGTGCATTAGTCCCATTATATATCTGCAATGGAAGGTACATCAGTTCTATTACACACCAACAATAGAAAGGTGCATTAGTCCTGTTATATATCTGCAATGGAAGGTACATCAGTTCTATTACATACCAGCAATAGAAAGGTGCATTAGTCCCATTACATATCTGCAATGGAAGGTACATCAGTTCTATTACATATCAACAATTGAAAGGTGCATTAGTCCCGTTACATATCTGCAATGGAAGGTACACCAGTTCTATTACATATCAACAATAGAAAGGTGCATTAGTCCCATTACATATCTGCAATGGAAAGTACATCAGTTCTATTACATAGCAACAATAAAAAGTGCATTAGTACCGTTACATATCTGCAATGGAAGGTACATCAGTTCTAATACATACCAACAATAGAAAGGTGCATTAGTCCCATTACATATCTGCAATGGAAGGTACTTCAGTTCTATTACATATCAACAACAGAAAGGTGCATTAGTCCTATTACATATCTGCAATGGAAGGTTCATCAGTTCTATTACATATCAACAATAGAAAGGTGCATTAGTCCCGTTATATATCTGCAATGGAAGGTACATCAGTTCTATTACACACCAACAATAGAAAGGTGCATTAGTCCCGTTACATATCTGCAATGGAAGGTACATCAGTTCTATTACATACCAACAATAGAAAGGTGCATTAGTCCCGTTTCATATCTGCAATGGAAGGTACATCAGTTATATTACATACCAACAATAGAAAGGTGCATTATTCCAATTACATATCTGCAATGAAAGGTACATCAGTTCTATTACATGTCAACAACAGAAAGGTGCATTAGTCGCATTACATATCTGCAATGGAAGGTACATCAGTTCTATTACATATCTACAATAGAAAGGTACATTAGTCGCGTTATATATCTGCAAGGGAAGGTACATCAGTTCTATTACACACCAACAATAGAAAGGTGCATTAGTCCTGTTACATATCTGCAATGGAAGGTACATCAGTTCTATTACAATGCAACAACAGAAAGATGCATTTGTCCTGTTACATATCTGCAATGGAAGGTACATCAGTTCTATTACATATCAACAATAGAAAGGTGCATTAGTCCCGTTACATATCTGCAATGGAAGGTATATAGTTCTATTACATACCAGCAATAGAAAGGTGCATTAGTCCCATTACATATCTGCAATGGAAAGTACATCAGTTCTATTACATAGCAACAATAAAAAGTGCATTAGTACCGTTACATATCTGCAATGGAAGGTACATCAGTTCTAATACATACCAACAATAGAAAGGTGCATTAGTCCCATTACATATCTGCAATGGAAGGTACATCAGTTCTATTACATATCAACAACAGAAAGGTGCATTAGTCCTATTACATATCTGCAATGGAAGGTACATCAGTTCTATTACATATCAACAATAGAAAGGTGCATTAGTCCCGTTATATATCTGCAATGGAAGGTACATCAGTTCTATTACACACCAACAATAGAAAGGTGCATTAGTCCCGTTACATATCTGCAATGGAAGGTACATCAGTTCTATTACATACCAACAATAGAAAGGTGCATTAGTCCCGTTACATATCTGCAATGGAAGGTACATCAGTTATATTACAAACCAACAATAGAAAGGTGCATTAGTCCCATTACATATCTGCAATGAAAGGTACATCAGTTCTATTACATATCAACAACAGAAAGGTGCATTAGTCCCATTACATATCTGCAATGGAAGGTACATCAGTTCTATTACATATCTACAATAGAAAGGTACATTAGTCGCGTTATATATCTGCAAGGGAAGGTACATCAGTTCTATTACACACCAACAATAGAAAGGTGCATTAGTCCTGTTACATATCTGCAATGGAAGGTACATCAGTTCTATTACAATGCAACAACAGAAAGATGCATTTGTCCTGTTACATATCTGCAATGGAAGGTACATCAGTTCTATTACATATCAACAATAGAAAGGTGCATTAGTCCCGTTACATATCTGCAATGGAAGGTATATAGTTCTATTACATACCAGCAATAGAAAGGTGCATTAGTCCCGTTACATATCTGCAATGGAAGGTACATCACTTCTATTACATATCAACAATAGAAAGGTGCATTAGTCCCGTTACATATCTGCAATGGAAGGTGCATCAGTTCTATTACATACCAATAAAAGAAAGGTGCATTAGTCCCGTTACATATCTGCAATGAAAGGTATATCAGTTCTATTACATACCAGCAATAGAAAGGTGCATTAGTCCCGTTACATATCTGCAATGAAAGGTGCGTCAGTTCTATTACATACCAACAATAGAAAGGTGCATTAGTCCCGTTACATATCTGAAATGGAAGGTATATAGTTCTATTACATACCAGCAATAGAAAGGTGCATTAGTCCCGTTACATATCTGCAATGGAAGGTACATCACTTCTATTACATATCAACAATAGAAAGGTGCATTAGTCCCATTACATATCTGCAATGGAAGGTACATCAGTTCTATTACATATCAACAACAGAACGGTGCATTAGTCCTATTACATATCTGCAATGGAAGGTACATCAGTTCTATTACATATCAACAATAGAAAGGTGCATTAGTCCAGCTATATATCTGCAATGGAAGGTACATCAGTTCTATTACACACCAACAATAGAAAGGTGCATTAGTCCTGTTACATATCTGCAATGGAAGGTACATCAGTTCTATTACATACCAACAATAGAAAGGTGCATTAGTCCCATTACATATCTGCAATGGAAGGTACATCAGTTCTATTACATATCAACAATTGAAAGGTGCATTAGTCCCGTTACATATCTGCAATGGAAGGTAAACCAGTTCTATTACATATCAACAATAGAAAGGTGCATTAGTCCCGTTATATATCTGCAATGGAAGTTACATCAGTTCTATTACATACCAACAATAGAAAGGTGCATTAGTCCCGTTACATATCTGCAATGGAAGGTGCATCAGTTCTATTACATACCAACAATAGAAAGGTGCATTAGTCTCGTTACATATCTGCAATGGAAGGTATATCAGTTCTATTACATACCAGCAATAGAAAGGTGCATTAGTCCCGTTACATATCTGCAATGGAAGGTGCGTCAGTTCTATTACATACCAACAACAGAAAGATGCATTAGTCCCGTTACATATCTGCAATGGAAGGTATATAGTTCTATTACATACCAGCAATAGAAAGGTGCATTAGTCCCGTTACATATCTGCAATGGAAGGTACATCACTTCTATTACATATCAACAATAGAAAGGTGCATTAGTCCCATTACATATCTGCAATGGAAGGTACATCAGTTCTATTACATATCAACAATAAAAAGGTGCATTAGTACCGTTACATATCTGCAATTGAAGGTACATCAGTTCTAATACATACCAACAATAGAAAGGTGCATTAGTCCCATTACATATCTACAATGGATGGTACATCAGTTCTATTACATATCAACAACAGAAAGGTGCATTAGTCCTATTACATATCTGCAATGGAAGGTACATCAGTTCTATTACATATCAACAATAGAAAGGTGCATTAGTCCCGTTATATATCTGCAATGGAAGGTACATCAGTTCTATTACACACCAACAATAGAAAGGTGCATTAGTCCTGTTACATATCTGCAATGGAAGGTATATAGTTCTATTACATACCAGAAATAGAAAGGTGCATTAGTCCCGTTACATATCTGCAATGGAAGATACATCACTTCTATTACATATCAACAATATAAAGGTACATTAGTCCTGTTACATATCTGCAATGGAAGCTGCATCAGTTCTATTACATACCAACAATAGAAAGGTGCATTAGTCCCGTTACATATCTGCAATGAAAGGTATATCAGTTCTATTACATACCAGCAATAGAAAGGTGCATTAGTCCCGTTACATATGTGCAATGAAAGGTGCGTCAGTTCTATTACATACCAACAATAGAAAGGTGCATTAGTCCCATTACATATCTGAAATGGAAGGTATATAGTTCTATTACATACCAGCAATAGAAAGGTGCATTAGTCCCGTTACATATCTGCAATGGAAGGTACATCAGTTCTATTACATATCAACGATAGAAAGGTGCATTAGTCCCGTTACATATCTGCAATGGAAGGTACATCAGTTCTCTTACATACCAACAATAGAAAGGTGCATTAGTCCCATTACATATCTGCAATGGAAGGTACATCAGTTCTATTACATACCAACAATAGAAAAGTGCATTACTCCCATTACATATCTGAAATATAATGTACATCAGACCTTTTACATACCATCAATAGAAAGGTGCGTTAGTCCCGTTGCATATTTACAATGGATGGTACATCAGTTCTATCACATAACAACAGAATAGTGCATTAGTCCCATTTCATATCTGCAATGGAAGGTACATCAGTTCTATTACATACCAACAATAGAAAGGTGCATTAGTCCCGTTAAATATCTGCAATGAAAGGTTCATCAGTTCTATTACATACCAACAATAGAAAGGTGCATTAGTCCCATTACATATCTGCAATAGAATGTACATCAGATCTATTACATACCAACAATAGAAAGGTGCATTAGTCCTGTTACATATCTGCAATGGAGGGTACATCAGTTCTATTACATATCAACAACAGAAAGGGGCATTAGTCCCATTACATATCTTCAATGGAAGGTACATCAGATCTATTACATATCAACAATAGAAAGGTGCATTAGTCCCCTTTATATATCTGCAATGGAAGGTACATCAGTTCTATTACACACCAACAATAGAAAGGTGCATTAGTCCTGTTACATATCTGCAATGGAAGGTACATCAGTTCTATTACATACCAACAATAGAAAGGTGCATTAGTCCCATTACATATCTGCAATGGAAGGTACATCAGTTCTATTACATATCAACAATAGAAAGGTGCATTAGTCCCGTTACATATCTGCAATGGAAGGTACACCAGTTCTATTACATATCAACAATAGAAAGGTGCATTAGTCCCGTTATATATCTCCAGTGGAAGGTACATCAGTTCTATTACATATCAACAATAGAAAGGTGCATTAGTCCCGTTATATATCTGCAATGGAAGTTACATCAGTTCTATTACATACCAACAATAGAAAGGTGCATTAGTCCCGTTACATATCTGCAATGGAAGGTGCATCAGTTCTATTACATACCAACAATAGAAAGGTGCATTAGTCTCGTTACATATCTGCAATGGAAGGTATATCAGTTCTATTACAACCAGCAATAGAAAGGTGCATTAGTCCCGTTATATATCTGCAATGGAAGGTGCTTCAGTTCTATTACATACCAACAATAGAAAGGTGCATTAGTCCCATTACATATCTGCAATGGAAGGTATATAGTTCTATTACATAACAGCAATAGAAAGGTGCATTAGTCCCGTTACATATCTGCAATGGAAGGTACATCACTTCTATTACATATCAACAATAGAAAGGTTCATTAGTCCCATTACATATCTGCAATGGAAGGTATATCAGTTCTATTACATATCAACAATAAAAAGTGCATTAGTACCGTTACATATCTGCAATGGAAGGTACATCAGTTCTTATACATACCAACAATAGAAAGGTGCATTAGTCCCGTTACATATCTGCAATGAAAGGTATATCAGTTCTATTACATACCAGCAATAGAAAGGTGCATTAGTCCCGTTACATATCTGCAATGAAAGGTGCGTCAGTTCTATTACATACCAACAATAGAAAGGTGCATTAGTCCCATTACATATCTGAAATGGAAGGTATATAGTTCTATTACATACCAGCAATAGAAAGGTGCATTAGTCCCGTTACATATCTGCAATGGAAGGTACATCAGTTCTCTTACATACCAACAATAGAAAGGTGCATTATTCCCATTACATATCTGCAATGGAAGGTACATCAGTTCTATTACATACCAACAATAGAAAGGTGCATGCATTAGTCCCATTACATATCAGCAATGGAAGGTACATCAGTTCTATTACATACCAACAATAGAAAGGTGCATTAGTCCCATTACATATCTGAAATATAATGTACATCAGACCTATTACATACCATCAATAGAAAGGTGCGTTAGTCCCGTTGCATATTTGCAATGGATGGTACATCAGTTCTATCACATAACAACAGAAAAGTGCATTAGTCCCATTTCATATCTGCAATGGAAGGTACATCAGTTCTATTATATACCAACAATAGAATGGTGCATTAGTCCCGTTACATATCTGCAATGGAAGGTACATTAGTTCTATTACATACCAACAATAGAAAGTTGCATTAGTCCCATTACATATCTGCAATAGAATGTACATCAGATCTATTACATACCAACAATAGAAAGGTGCATTAGTCCTGTTACATATCTGCAATGGAGGGTACATCAGTTCTATTACATATCAACAACAGAAAGGGGCATTAGTCCCATTACATATCTTCAATGGAAGGTACATCAGATCTATTACATATCAACAATAGAAAGGTGCATTAGTCCCATTATATATCTGCAATGGAAGGTACATCAGTTCTATTACACACCAACAATAGAAAGGTGCATTAGTCCTGTTACATATCTGCAATGGAAGGTACATCACTTCTATTACATACCAACAATAGAAAGGTGCATTAGTCCCATTACATATCTGCAATGGAAGGTACATAAGTTCTATTACATATCAACAATTGAAAGGTGCATTAGTCCCGTTACATATCTGCAATGGAAGGTACACCAGTTCTATTACATATCAACAATAGAAAGGTGCATTAGTCCCGTTATATATCTCCAGTGGAAGGTACATCAGTTCTATTACATATCAACAATAGAAAGGTGCATTAGTCCCTTTATATATCTGCAATGGAAGTTACATCAGTTCTATTACATACCAGCAATAGAAAGGTGCATTAGTCCAGTTACATATGTGCAATGGAAGGTGCATCAGTTCTATTACATACCAATAATAGAAAGGTGCATTAGTCTCATTACATATCTGCAATGGAAGGTATATCAGTTCTATTACATACCAGCAATAGAAAGGTGCATTAGTCCCGTTACATATCTGCAATGGAAGGTGCTTCAGTTCTATTACATACCAACAATAGAAAGGTGCATTAGTCCCGTTACATATCTGCAATGGAAGGTATATAGTTCTATTACATACCAGCAATAGAAAGGTGCATTAGTCCCATTACATATCTGCAATTGAAGGTACATCACTTCTATTACATATCAACAATAGAAAGGTGCATTAGTCCCATTACATATCTGCAATGGAAGGTACATCAATTCTATTACATATCAACAATAAAAAGTAAATTAGTACCGTTACATATCTGCAATGGAAGGTACATCAGTTCTAATACATACCAACAATAGAAAGGTGCATTAGTCCCATTACATATCTGCAATGGAAGGTACATCAGTTCTATTACATATCAACAACAGAAAGGTGCATTAGTCCTATTACATATCTGCAATGGAAGGTACATCAGTTCTATTACATATCAACAATTGAAAGGTGCATTAGTCCCGTTATATATCTGCAATGGAAGGTACATCAGTTCTATTGCACACCAACAATAGAAAGGTGCATTAGTCCCGTTACATATCTGCAATGCAAGGTGCATCAGTTCTATTACATACCAACAATAGAAAGGTGCATTAGTCCCGTTACATATCTGCAATGGAAGGTATATCAGTTCTATTACATACCAGCAATAGAAAGGTGAATTAGTCCCGTTACATATTTGCAATGGAAGGTGCGTCAGTTCTATTACATACCAACAATAGAAAGGTGCATTAGTCCCATTACATATCTGCAATGGAAGGTATATAGTTCTATTACATACCAGCAATAGAAAGGTACATTAGTCCCGTTATATATCTGCAATGGAAGGTACATCTCTTCTATTACATATCAACAATAGAAAGGTGCATTAGTCCCGTTACATATCTGCAATGGAAGGTGCATCAGTTCTTTTACATACCAACAATAGAAAGGTGCATTAGTCCCGTTACATATCTGCAATGAAAGGTATATCAGTTCTATTACATACCAGCAATAGAAAGGTGCATTAGTCCCGTTACATATCAGCAATGAAAGGTGCGTCAGTTCTATTACATACCAACAATAGAAAGGTGCATTAGTCCCGTTACATATCTGAAATAGAAGGTATATATTTCTATTACATACCAGCAAAAGAAAGGTGCATTAATCCCGTTACATATCTGCAATGGAAGGTACATCACTTCTATTACATATCAACAATAGAAAGTGCATTACTCCCATTACATATCTGCAATGGAAGGTACATCAGTTCTATTACATATCAACAACAGAAAGGTGCATTAGTCCTATTACATATCTGCAATGGAAGGTACATCAGTTCTATTACATATCAACAATAGAAAGGTGCATTAGTCCCGTTATATATCTGCAATGGAAGGTACATCAGTTCTATTACACACCAACAATAGAAAGGTGCATTAGTCCTGTTACATATCTGCAATGGAAGGTACATCAGTTCTATTACATACCAACAATAGAAAGGTGCATTAGTCCCATTACATATCTGCAATGGAAGGTACATCAGTTCTATTACATATCAACAATAGAAAGGTGCATTAGTCCCGTTACATATCTGCAATGGAAGGTACACCAGTTCTATTACATATCAACAATAGAAAGGTGCATTAGTCCCGTTACATATCTGCAATGGAAGGTATATAGTTCTATTACATACCAGCAATAGAAAGGTGCATTTGTCCCGTTACATATCTGCAATGGAAGGTACATCACTTCTATTACATATCAACAATAGAAAGGTGCATTAGTCCCATTACATATCTGCAATGGAAGGTACATCAGTTCTATTACATATCAACAATAAAAAGTGCATTAGTACCGTTACATATCTGCAATGGAAGGTACATCAGTTCTAATACATACCAACAATAGAAAGGTGCATTAGTCCCATATCTGCAGTGGAAGGTACATCAGTTCTATTACATATCAACAACAGAAAGGTGCATTAGTCCTATTACATATCTGCAATGGAAGGTACATCAGTTCTATTACATATCAGCAATAGAAAGGTGCATTAGTCCCGTTATATATCTGCAATGGAAGGTACATCAGTTCTATTACACACCAACAATAGAAAGGTGCATTAGTCCAGTTACATATCTGCAATGGAAGGTACATCAGTTCTATTACATACCAACAATAGAAAGGTGCATTAGTCCAGTTACATATCTGCAATGGAAGGTACATCAGTTATATTACATACCAACAATAGAAAGGTGCATTAGTCCCATTACATATCTGCAATGAAAGGTACATCATTTCTATTACATATCAACAACAGAAAGGTGCATTAGTCCTATTACATATCTGCAATGGAAGGTACATCAGTTCTTTTACATATCTACAATAGAAAGGTGCATTAGTCGCGTTATATATCTGCAAGGGAAGGTACATCAATTCTATTACACACCAACAATAGAAAGGTGCATTAGTCCTGTTACATATCTGCAATGGAAGGTACATCAGTTCTATTACAATGCAACAACAGAAAGATGCATTTGTCCTGTTACATATCTGCAATGGAAGGTACATCAGTTCTATTACATATCAACAATAGAAAGGTGCATTAGTCCTGTTATATATCTGCAGTGGAAGGTACATCAGTTCTATTACATATCAACAATAGAAAGGTGCATTAGTCCCGTTATATATCTACAATGGAAGTTACATCTGTTCTATTACATACCAACAATAGAAAGGTGCATTAGTCCCGTTACATATCTGTAATGCAAGGTGCATCAGTTCTATTACATACCAACAATAGAAAGGTGCATTAGTCCCGTTACATATCTGCAATGGAAGGTATATCAGTTTTATTACATACCAGCAAAAGAAAGGTGCATTAGTCCCGTTACATATCTGCAATGGAAGGTATATAGTTCTATTACATACCAGCAATAGAAAGGTGCATTAGTCCCGTTACATATCTGCAATGGAAGGTACATCACTTCTATTACATATCAACAATAGAAAGGTGCATTAGTCCCGTTACATATCTGCAATGGAAGGTGCATCAGTTCTATTACATACCAACAATAGAAAGGTGCATTAGTCCCGTTACATATCTGCAATGAAAGGTATATCAGTTCTATTACATACCAGCAATAGAAAGGTGCATTAGTCCCGTTACATATCTGCAATGGAAGGTACATCAGTTCTATTACATACCAACAATAGAAAGGTGCATTAGTCCCGTTACATATCTGCAATGGAAGGTACATCAGTTCTATTACATATCAACGATAGAAAGGTGCATTAGTCCCGTTACATATCTGCAATGGAAGGTACATCAGTTCTCTTACATACCAACAATAGAAAGGTGCATTAGTCCCATTACATATCTGCAATGGAAGGTACATCAGTTCTATTACATACCAGCAATAGAAAGGTGCATGCATTAGTCCCATTACATATCTGCAATGGAAGGTACATCAGTTCTATTACATACCAACAATTGAAAAGTGCATTAGTCCCATTACATATCTGAAATATAATGTACATCAGATCTATTACATACCATCAACAGAAAGGTGCGTTAGTCCCGTTGCATATTTGCAATGGATGGTACATCAGTTCTATTACATAACAACAGAAAAGTGCATTAGTCCCATTTCATATCTGCAATGGAAGGTTCATCAGTTCTATTACATACCAACAATAGAAAGGTGCATTAGTCCCGTTACATATCTGCAATGGAAGGTACATCAGTTCTATTACATACCAACAATAGAAAGGTGCATTAGTCCCATTACATATCTGCAATAGAATGTACATCAGATCTATTACATACCAACAATAGAAAGGTGCATTAGTCCTGTTACATATCTGCAATGGAGGGTACATCAGTTCTATTACATAACAACAGAAAAGTGCATTAGTCCCATTTCATATCTGCAATGGAAGGTACATCAGTTCTATTACACACCAATAATAGAAATGTGCATTACTCCCGTTACATATCTGCAATGGAAGGTACATCAATTCTATTACATACCAACAATAGAAAGGTGCATTAGTCCCGATACATATCTGCAATAGAAGGTACATCGGTTCTATTACATACCAACAACATAAAGGTGCATTAGTCCCGTTTCGTATCTACAATGGAAGGTACATCAGTTCTATTACATACCAACAATAGAAAGGTGCATTAGTCCCGTTACATATCTGCAATAGAAGATACATCAGATCTATTAAATACCAACAATGGAAAGGTGCATTAGTCCCGTTACATATCTGCAGTGGAATGTACATCAGTTCTATTACATAACAACAGAAAAGTGCATTAGTCCCATTACATATCTGCAATGGAAGGTACATCAGTTCTATTATATACCAACAATAGAAAGGTGCATTTGTCCCATTACATATCTGCAATGGAAGGTACATCAGTTCTATTACATATCAACAATAGAAAGGTGCAATGGTCCCGTTATATATCTGCAAAGGAAAGTACATCACTTCTGTTACATATTAAGAATAGAAAAGTGCATTAATCCCATTACATATCTGCAATGGAAGGTGCATCAGTTCTATTACATACCAATAATAGAAAGGTGCATTAGTCCCGTTACATATCTGTAATTGAAGGTACATAAGCTCTATTAAATACCAACAATAGAAAGGTGCATTAGTCCCTTTACATATCTGCAGTGGAAGCTACATTAGTTCTATTACATATCAACAATAGAAAGGTGCATTATTCCCATTACATATCTGCAATGGAAGGTACATCAGTTCTATTACATACCAACAATAGAAAGGTGCATTAGTCCCGTTGCATATCTGCAATGGATGGTACATCAGTTCTATTACATACCAACAATAGAAAGGTGCATTAGTCCCATTACATATCTGCAATGTAAGGTACATCAGTTCTATTACATACCAACAATAGAAAGGTGCATTAGTCCCATTACATATCTGAAATATAATGTACATCAGATCTATTACATACCATCAATAGAAAGGTGCGTTAGTACCGTTGCATATCTGCAATGGAAGGTACATCAGTTCTATTACATAACAACAGAAAAGTGCATTAGTCCCATTTCATATCTGCAATGGAAGGTACATCAGTTCTATTACATACCAACAGTAGAAAGGTGCATTAGTCCCATTACATATCTACAGTAGAAGGTACATCAGTTCTATTACATACCAACAACAGAAAGGTGCATTAGTCCCGTTACATATCTACAATGGAAGGTACATCAGTTCTATTACATACCAACAATAGAAAGGTGTATTAGTCCCGTTACATATCTGCAATGGAAGGTACATCAGATCTATTACATACCAACAATAGAAAGGTGCATTAGTCCTGTTACATATCTGCAATGGAATGTACATCAGTTCTATTACATAACAACAGAAAAGTGCATTAGTCCTATTACATATCTGCAATGGAAGGTACATTAGTTCTATTACATACCAACAATAGAAAGGTGCATTTGTCCCATTACATATCTGCAATGGGAGGTACATTAGTTCTATTACATATCAACAATAAAAAGGTGCAATGGTCCCGTTATAGATCTGCAAAGGAAGGTACATCACTTCTGTTACATATCAAGAATAGAAAAGTGCATTAGTCCCTTTACATATCTGCAATGGAAGGTGCATCAGTTATATTACATATCAATAATAGAAAGGTACATTAGTCCCATTACATATCTGCAATGGAAGATACATAAGCTCTATTAAATACCAACAATAGAAAGGTGCATTAGTCCCATTACATATCTGCAGTGGAAGCTACATCAGTTCTATTACATATCAACAATAGAAACGTGCATTTGTCCCGTTACATATCTGCAATGGAAGGTGCATCACTTCTATTACATGCCAACAACAGAAAAGTGCATTAGTCCCGTTACATATCTGTAATGGAAGGTACATCAGTTCTATTACATACCAACAATAGAAAGGTGCATTAGTCCCATTACATATCTGCAATGGAAGGTACATCAGTTCTATTACATACCAACAATAGAAAGGTGCATTAGTCCCATTACATATCTGCAATGGAAGGTACATCAGTTCTATTACATACCAACGATAGTAAGGTGCATTAGTCCCATTACATATCTGCAGTTGAAGGTGCATCAGATCTATTAAATACCAACAATAGAAATTGCATTAGTCCCGTTACATATCTGCAATGGAAGGTACATCAATTCTATTACCTATTAGCAATGGAAAGTACCTAGGTTCCATTATGTATCAACAATAGAACATTACATCACTCACTTCCACAAAGAAAGGTACATCAATGTTATTATCTATTAACAGTGGAAGGGTATATCAGCGGCATTATCTGTCAATAATGGAACATTAAATCAGTTCAATAATCCGTCAACAATGGCAACGTGCATCCCTGCCATTATCTATCAACAGTGGAAAGGTATATCAATCCTATTATATATCTGCAATGGAAAGTACATCAGTTCCATTATCCTCCTGCAATAGAAAGGTATCTCGGTTGCATTATTTGTCAACAGTGGAGAGGTACATCATTTTTATTATCCTTCCACAAGTAAAGGTTCACCAGTGTCATTATCTATTAAAAATGGTAAGGTATATCAGTACAATAATCTGTCTCTCATGGAAAAGTTAATAATTTCAATTATCCTTCAACAATGACAAACTACATCTGTGCCATTATCTCTCAGCATTGGAAATGCACGCCATTTCCATTATCTATCAGCAATAGATAGGATCAGCTTTTACTATCACAGGATCATAGTATCATAAGAGGTTACTAGGCTAATAGTTGTAAGGCCCTTACAAGCCTAGTCAGGTACAACCCCTGTTCCCAAGAATATCAAGGGAGTAAATGAACTAAGTCAACAACTACTGCCCCTGTCCAAGAGGGACACAGGTGAAACTTCAAGGGTGAATTTGCGTTTTCCCATCCATTCATCCATATTACACTTAAATGGCATCATTAAAGGGCTCGGTTTCTTCTGAACTGGAAGATTGTTCCAGAGGAAAGGTAACCTCTTTGAGACATGTGTCACTCCAGAAAGTCCTGTTAATGTCGCATACTAGGCTTAGTACCCTAGAGCGAGTGCATCTTAGACCATTTGATTTATGAATGTGTAGCATTTCCATAACACCAGGATCTGAGATTGCTTTATATGCAAGGCAGAGGTCCCTCAGAGTAGTCTGTAAGACACAGAGTATAGTGGCAGTGATTTCAGTCTGTCAGTGTATGATATATGAAGTCCAAGAACCTTTGGGCAAGTGTGTTAGTACATGTATAATTTACCCAGTCTATGAATGGGTAGTTAAAGTCACCTAAAAACAGGGTGTTTAGTTGTTTTGTAGATCCAAATATGCAGTGTGGATATCCTGGTTCATGGAGGGGGTCCTATAAGTGGCAATAACTTGGACAGGGGTCTTACTTATAGTCAATTAGACTTGGATTAATTCAAGGGAATCATTTTGTTTAACCAATCTAGAGGTGTATTTATCTTTGATGAATTTTGATACTCCACCTCCTTTAGTTCTCTCACTTTTAGTTTGTGGTCTGAATGTGTGGAAGGCATTATAACACAGTACTGCCTGAGTGCTTTCCAGGGCCTTAAACTAAGTCTCTGTGACTGCACAGATGTCACCATCTTCTAAGATGAGGGCTGCTTCAGGTGAGTGCAGTTTTAGCTTTAGACTCCTAGCATTTAGCAGCATAACCTTGAGGTTGCTTTTTGAAGAATTTTGTTGTCATGACATTTTCTAAAAAAAAATCCCTATGGGAGAGGCAAGAACCTTAGCCTTTAACAGAAATCCCAGAGGTGACAGATGAAGACTGTCTCTGTAAAGCAGTGTGGTCTTTTTACTATGTCATCCCTGGCTGACAGGTACTGGATCCCCTTAGAATGACACCAAAAACTAAGACAATTGTTGAAGTCAATAATTTTTTGTTGATATTCTGGTATAATCTTATGTGAAAGTAGTATGCTGTACATGGCTAAGGACATACCTGCCTGCAACCCATATGCAGAGAACACAATCATGTCTCCCATATAGTCCAGTGAGGTACATCTCAAGTCATTCACACCAACATGAACTATGACGGAGTCATAACAGTATGTATTGTGGAGAGACTTGAGTGAGTGTGTGATCTGGTGGATCCTGGCACTCAACAGACAGCTGACTGTAACCTTTTCCTTGTTCAGCTTGGTGAGTGGGACATCTGTGTGTCTCACTATGGAGTCACTTATGACCAAATAATCTGGTTTAGATGTCCTTTGCCTTAAGGGCTTCTTTGGTGAGACACTTGTCCATGTGTTTTTATGTGTATTGAGTGCTGTGGGTACTGTATTAGGTGTTGCATGTTTGTGTTTCAGAGGTCTCTGGTGTTTAGGTAAATTTCTGGTGAGTACCTCCCTGTATGATGGTTTATGTATTGTGAGCATAGTTTGTGCAGGGGGTATAGTGTGTGAGCTGACAACCTGTTCAGTGTCGCTGTTCTCTAAATGAGACAGCAAGGATTCCAAATTCTTAGTATAGATGCATCTCTCAGAAATTGAGCTTGAGTGATTTAGGAGTAGTAGGTTATCAGTGTACATTAGGCAATTGCTACACTGTCTCATGATACCCATGTCAATCAGGCTGTTAGGAGAAATGGAGGAGAATTGACCATCCAAAATACTAGGTGAATTTACTTACTTTAGTGAGGAAGGATGTGGTTTAATAGGGGGCTTAATGTTGGGTCTACACTAATGAAGCTCTCCAGGGGTACAAGACTATTATGGATTAGAAGATTTCAGTTAAAGTGGCAAATACTGTAGAAAGCACAGCTGGGGTGCTCTCTAAGCAGCTAAACTCAGTTTAAGGGACTCCTCAGTTAGAGCACTGGCAGCTTCTAAGGGAAAATAAATCTCTAACTTATAATGGCCAGTGATTACATCTACTGTGCTGTATTGCACGAAGGTGTGCTACACTAACAGAGGCTTCAGATTACTCAGATGAAGATAGTAGAGAAGTGGCTGGTCAAGAAACTCTGTGGAGCTGTGTTAAATGTGTGCAAACCCACAAAAATGCAGGGCTTATGTAGCAACTGTGAGAACCTTTTTTTAGAACAAGTTAAGCAATTTTCAGACAAGCTGGCCAATGGAAATGCTCCAACAATCTCCAATTCAGATGGGTCTTTTGCTACACTCTTCAGCCACAAGGGTGCTGAGGGCCCTCTTAATGTAAGATGTCTGGTTTCAGTGCTCAGATAATACCAAATAGTCACCAAATCTGAAGGTAGCCTATGCTATAAATACATAAGTACTAGAAAATACAAAGTGCAGGAAAAACAGTTGCAAACAGTTGATAGAGTGAAACAACAAAATACTTAAAACAGTTAAAACAGTTAAAAGTAGGCAGCAATTTATCAGTTCCATTTTCTATCAACAATGGAAAGGTACATCTGTGTTCAAAGGTACATTAGTTCAATTATCTATCAACAACGGAAATGTAAATCAGTGTCATTATCTGTCATTGGAATGGTAAACCAGTTACATTATCTTTCAACAATGGATAAGTATATCTATGCCATTCTCTATCATCAATGAAAGATACCTCACTTCCATTATCCTTCAACAATGGAAAGGTACATCAGTTTTTACTATCAACAAGGAAAGGTACCTCAGTTCCATTATCTATCAACAATGGAATGGTACCTCAGTTCCATTATCTCTCAACAATGGAAAGGTACCTCAGTTCCATTATTTATCAACAATGGAAAGGTACCTCAGTTCCATTATTTATCAACAATGGAATGGTACCTCAGTTCCATTATCTCTCAACAATGGAAAGGTACCTCCGTTCCATTATTTATCAACAATGGAAAGGTACCTCAGTTCCATTATTTATCAACAATGGAAAGGTACCTCAGTTCCATTATCTCTCAACAATGGAAAGGTACCTCCGTTCCATTATTTATCAACAAGGAAAGGTAGCTCAGTTCCATTATTTATCAACAATGGAATGGTACCTCAGTTCTATTATTTATCAACAATGGAATGGAACCTCTGTGTCAAAACATACCTCAGTCCAATTATCTACCAACAATGGAAAGTTTCATCAGTTCTGTTATCTATCAACACTGGTGATCCATATTAATCAAAATGTACATCAGTTCTATCAACAATAGAAAGGCAAATCTGTGTCATTATCTGTAAACAATGGAAGATGTATCAGCTCCAGCAGCTATCAACAATGAACAGATACTTCAGTTTATTTTCTATCAATAATGGAAAGAAACATCTGTGCCATTATGTCTCAGCAAATGAGAATGTAATAGGACATCAATGAAAGGAGACAACATTGTACAACTCATTGCTTAGACTCCTAAAATCCTTTAAATATGGAGTGAATTATTAAAGTATCTGGTCAGGATAAGGACTGTGCCGTTAGGGCTCTTGTGAATGCTACAGATATAAACGTCCAACTGCCAGTTATTTTTCAAATGATTAATTTGTGATTTAAGGATCAGGAAATGTACTACAGAGCTTTACAGTGTTGCAAGTTATATAGTCTGGGGCTTACTTCTCCCACTGAATCTTTTGTGTCATCATATTTTGACCACTCTTGTGAAGACAGTCCTTTAACTACTATTTCTTCTCTTGCCTAAAGCATCTTACCTTGTCTTGCCAGTCATTAATTTAAAATAATTTAAAACTTTACAGGGTAATAATTCTATGCACTTCTATTTTTACAAAAATAAATTGTTTCATTCATTAAATAAAATGATGTGAGACTTTATAAACCTGATTTTACTAATGCCTAGAATGCTGAGAAGTATCTCACTCAGAACTACAACCTTCTCAAATAGCTTTTTTGCTGGTTTGCAATATTTTAAATGAATAGATTCAGATTTGACTTCGGAACTTTTCTGTTCATCTTTTCTTCTTCCATGTCAGAACTGGAACAATAATTCAGAGACTATTCCTTTATGTACTCTGGATACTGATCATTCTTGTCCATTGTGTTGGGGGGAATTTCCAGTGCTTACATCTGTTTAAAAAAGTCTAAGGATTCTCAGTGGTCAAATAAATAAAGTCTTCCAAACTTCTACACTTACGTCTGAAATTTCTCTTTGTTCTCATTCATTAGATGTATACACTTTTTTCGTATTTTGAAATGAATAAACTTGTATTCTATAAAGTAAAATAGCAAACTTTAGTTTAATGTTCTTGTTGTTTAAGACTGTGTGTAATTTTCTCTTGTTATGGACCTGAATCACAAATGTGTTTCATTGTATTGGAAATTGCAAAATTGCTGTATTACCTCTGACTTCTATTGCTACTGCTATAAGCCATTACGCCTCTCATTGCAGAAAGATCCCGACTTTAAGCATTTAAATGGTTACTGGAGCAGTTTTGCAGGTGCTTGGGACTCACTAGCATAACAGAGCTAGATGATGTTTTGCTTTGTATATTAACTAAAGATCAATGTGATGATATGAGACTTTAGCAGCTACTTGCTTATCTCATTCCTTGTTATGGTTTTGCTGTTACTCTTAATAAAGTTCTTTAAAAAATGTGGTAAATTTACTAAGGTAGCCATCATGTTTACCACAAAATGATATATGGTTAAACCCTTTCATTAATTCAAAAGCTAATTTTAATTTTAATAACAATGGTCTTATGAAAACCAGTTTAAAAGGATTTGAGCAAAAAGCTGTCTTCTTTTTCAATTTAGAAATGTGCAAGAATACCTCAGTCATGATTTGTTTATATAAAATTGCTCAATTTACTGTTAAATATGTTGTGTTGAAAAACGAAAATAATTATTATTTAAATCTTTACAGGTGAGAAAACCAGGTTTAGAATAGGAAAATGGTAAAGTAGTAAATAATTTAAATACTGTAGTGTATGAATAAAGTTGTCATTTATATATATATATATATATATATATATATATATAAAATAGATCAATCTTTTTTTGTATAAAATCTTTTTTATTTCCCTTTTTTTTGTGTGAAAACAAATACAGTAAAACATAAGAATATTAATAGACAGGTAGTAATATAACCAGAGAATACATTGCTGAATAATAAAACATAAATGCAAAACAGTAAAAACTATTTATACATATGCCAAAATTCCATCATTGATTATATATACCAACTTAAAGCTAGAATATGTTCAAAAAGGGATTTCCAAAATTCTGTAAAGTGAGTGTGGGATTTCTCAGTGTAGATTAAATATTTGTGAACTAGTAGGTGTTTGGTAGCTAACTGTTTGAAACCCTCCCAAGGTGAGTGATGCTCTATCCTT
>NC_056745.1:847224390-847231890 GCF_019279795.1 Protopterus annectens
ACAAACGGATTCATTATGTACTGGTGGCAACACACTTTTAGAGCTACATATTATCAGTCAGGCTTGCCTAAAATATATGAAAATCATTTTCAGAAAGTGAATACAGTGGAAAAGGAGAACAACAAAAAGCAATCATACAGTTTCAACCATAAAATGCACAAGTAGTGACTGTAAATTCAGCATAGCTTTGCATGTGAAGATAAAGAAATCAGCTTGTTTCTAGGGGTTGTGGAAGGCACTGGAATTCTTCTCTCATAAGCTCTCAGCCTAAACCCTACATATCTTACTGCATGCTGTCTGCCTATCTGCTCACTTAAAAAGACAGAAGGAAAAAAACACAGTCACCATGAAAATGGCAAAAGCATTTGCAGGAAAATAGAAAAGCAGCCAATGTGTCCATCAATTATTTGAAAATCTTGTTTCTGTAATGTTGCCATGAAAAAAATAGCATGTGGTTCTCCAATTATTTTTTCTACTGAATTTTACTCAGCTGTTTCGGTTTCCCAGGAGTCTGTACTACTACTAGACCCCCAGGAATAGATAACATTTATTAGCTTAATAAGTCTCCTTTCAAACAATGAGAGGAAAAGCAAATCCTTTTGGCTGCATACATAGAATTACAGGATGTGACCTGGAAGATTTGCCATTGCCTTCAGAAACATTTTAGCAAGTGTTCCAATTTACTGTAATGGAGCATTAATACACATTTATGCCACATGCTGCCCTTACAGTTCTGTACTACATAACTAATTATCTGCTCAGAAACACCATCTAAAAGGGTAAATGCTGCAGTAGCTAACTATGGAAACCTCTGTAGACTATAATTATGTGTGTGTGTGTGTGTGTGTGTGTGTGTGTGTGTGTGTGTGTGTGTGTGTGTGTGTGTGCGCACCTGCTAGCCCACAAATATATACATATTTTTTAAACACAGTGCAAAAGTGATCCACATGGACCTTTCTCATACTTAGCCCAGCAGCACTGTGTTGAAATGACCTGCTGAGAATAACACAATAAGCAAATGGAGACTGAGAGAATCAAACCCTGTACTAGTAAGAATATTTTAGAAGACTAAAATTAATACAGCATTGACAACTAGGAACAAAGTCCAAGCCATACACCAATTTGTTCTTCCTATCCTAACTTACAGTTTTGGAGTGACTGACTGGCCCCAAAAGGTGTTGGATAGGAAAACAAGAAGGATGCGTCATTTCCATCAAATCCTCTTTCAGCTTTTCCCAGTTAGGGGTTGCCACAGCAGATCACCTGTCTGATCATGATTGACAGTAGAGTTTTATGGTGTTGAGTTGCCAGCCCAGTGCCCAACCTTCCACAGAAGGCACACACATGCCTAGGGCCAATTTAGAGTGTCCAATCCACCTACAGCATGCCTTTGGGAGGAAACTGGAGTACCCAGAGGAAACCCACACGACCACAGGGAGGACATGCAGACTCAGCACAGAAGGCACCCCAGCTGAGGATTGAACTGGAGAACCTCTTGCTGTGAGGTGAAAACATTAACCACTGCACCACAGTGCTTCATACTCATCAAATGATTTATAAAAATCAGTCTAAACCAAGACTATGCATTCTCCATTCTGAAGGAGGTATGGACCTCCTCAGAATTGATTATATGTATAGATCTGCAATTGTAGGTCTGCATACACATCTGCTGACCTCTCAAGACCCAAATGTAGTGAAAGTTTTGAAACATGAGGAGAATAAATCTAAGACGACTTCTCTGCTTAATTTAGAAAAGCATATCGGCTTCAAGAAGGAATGGAAATCAAACCAGAAGTAAATGAAAATCAGGCAGCAACTGAATGTGCCAAAAAAAAAAAAACAAAAGAAAGAATATAAGGTAAAAAATCAGATGAGAAGGCAAAAAGTGTAGAAATACATAAGTATAGTTGGGGGTAGGAGGAGTGTTGGGCAGCAGGCTGGCAACCCGACCCTGTAAAAAAAGTAACCCCTATGGAAATGAGTGCTGGAGAGCGCTCGTTGCCTGATGTGCTGCCTGGCACAGGAATGGATGGATTGTATCAGATAATGCATAGCAACTGTGTTAAAATATTTATACACATGACAGAATAATTCATTTTAAAAGTAGTAGCATGTTACACTTTATTACCAAAGCATTATTATTAACATGATGCAAAACAAAAAAAAAAAACAAAAAAAGATGAAAAGGAAGTGATAGACTACAGACTAGTAAGTTGGTCACAAATAATAATAATAAATAAATAATTTCTGAGTCAGCATAATGACATTATAGTTTGTCAGGCACACAGAATGACATGGATCTGACAGTGGGAGACATTTTCACCGATGTCTCCAGATATCAACAAAAACAGGATGCAGATACCATCTGAACTTGGAAGTTTTTGTGTGTGTGTGTGTGTGTGTGTGTGTGTGTGTGTGTGTGTGTGTGTGTGTGTGTGTGCTTGCATGCATATGCATACTGTTGTGCTTGTGTGAGTGGGTATGCATGTGTGCATGTATTTCATTTGGTTTGATACTATGTTAAGTACAGTTTAGATTCAGATGCCTTTCTGATTTTATGAGACTGTATTATTTATCATTAAAGTATGATTTTCTTTTATTGTTTATTTATGATATTTTTATTGTAAAGAAAACAGACACATTTCATTGCACAGATGGTATACTATATCTGATCCTTTCTCTACTCTCAAAGTGCATCATTTCATGCAGCAGTACTCTTAAACAATTTCCCTGACAGCATTAATGATTGCATCAACTCCACTTTTAAAAAGGCTTGATTTGAGAAAATGCAAACAGCACCAATGTCAGTATTTTTGCAGAAGTGCAACCACCCTTCCAGCTTCGCATCCCTCTTATTTTATTATTTTTCTATGTGATGTCATGTACTTCAGAGATGACTGGCTTTATTATGGTGTGCTGCAGATGACAGCTTGTTTCATCTGACTGAATGTTTGGATCATTTTGGACCATTTTATAAACTTTACAGAAACACACACACATGATTGTTTAATTTACAATAATAACAAAAATTAAAATAAATCTAAATGGAACAGCTGGGAAGACCATGCTTTTCTATTCAAACCTTAATTATAAATCTGAGATTATTATTTAACAGGAACTGTATAACCTACACAAAAAGAGTACAGGATAATAAAATAATTCTGCAAATTAAATATCTTGAGCACTGAGAGGTACAGCTAAATTGTGGTAAATTGTCTTAAGAACACATTTAATTCAGCTAAATAGTTTCCGGTAGGTAATTTACCATCCCATATCATGAAAAACAGAATACATTTAACTCCTTCCTTCCAGTACAGCTCTTTTGAGTGTGTGCATTTAACTCCCAGTGGGTGTGGCTTGAGCCTTTAAAAAATTAAGTTATCACCTTACACTGCTAACAAATACTCATTGACAGAGATCAAATATCAATATAATTGTGGTGGTCATCATGTATGCTTCAAGGTAAAATATTCTGATACCTTGTATGTAGCATGGTTTTGGAATTATTAATGCAAAATATGAACAAGCAATATTTGACGCCTACAGGTGCAGTAGGAGGTAACTCAGAAACGCCTGGAGGCACGCTCAGCTTTAATGAGTTATGAAACTTTTCTCAGCCTCTTTCTGTGGTGTCTTGTGCACATACATTTCAAATGCATGCAGAAGTTTGTGCAACTTTTTAAGATTGCGCTACTTTTTTTTGCATATCTTAACTTGCATTTTGTGTATATTTCTTTTTCTTTTCTGAATACACTTCGACTTATCCAGTTAACCAAAAACAATTTGAAATGTCAGGACTCAGTAGAGCGAGTCCAAGAATATGGAGAGTGAATGGCAAAAAGATTGGACTTACATATACTAAGTCTGAGATGCCATGTCTCAGAATATTTTCACTTTTATAAGTTATATAAGTTCAGGGAGGGGGGTTGCCCCCTCATCCCAAAAAGAAGTATTAAGGAGAAGAGCAATTTTCAAGATTCAATCTTCTCCGGATTATTTGCCTTTTATTTTCTCTTTTTCTTCGGTTTTCTACACTTGACATTTCTAGTGTCGACATTTGAATAGGCAGCCGATTTAATCTTATCCAGTCTACATTCACTCTTACCATTATGTTCTGCATTTTTCTATATACCACTTTTGTGTATAATATATATATATATATATATATATATATATATATATATATATATATATATATATATATATATATATATAGGTATACTATACCTGTGAACTTGCCTATCTCATGTTTTTTCAAGTATCCTCTGTAAATAACTTACCTGTAATTATGTCTACATTGTTATATTTTTGATTCCGACTACCTTGGAGCTTTTCTCCCCAAGCCTCCGCTGAAAATGGACATGTATCCAGTCAAACTATCCCGTATATATATATATATATATATATATATATATATATATATATATATATATATATGTACATACATACATATGTATATAGAATTATAGTATATAAAATAGATTTTAAGACCATAGTGTATTTTCTGCCATTTGATCTCAGGATGTGGTTGAAAATACTCGATAGACCAATCCACTTACCTGGTGAACAAATAGTAAATAAATATGTAATAAATAAGACAGGAGCAAATGTCTGTTGAATTACAAAACTTGTTGCATTTGTTTGTTTTTTCTTTATCAAATATTTGTTTCAAACTTTTTTCCATTAAATATTTTTGTTAAGTTTTAAATAGCAAATACAAACACTTCAAACGATAACAAGCAAAAACACATATAACATTAAACATATCTTCATACAAACTATTTACATTGTTTACACTATGCGTGGTGATCAATTACAAAGACTGCACTGAGCATCATTGGTTTTGTCAATATTCAAGAAAAGATTATAGATTATACCACTGGCTCTGCAGCTGATAGCCTTAATAAAAAAAAAAAAAAAAAAAAAAGAAAAAATTCTATTCCTGAAGTATTGTCCTGGGAGGCCATACACCTTTACATTATACATACAGCCATCCCATTTGCATTAAAATGTAGATGTCTGTGTGTTAAAAGAGGTGTCATTTACTGAATTTTTCATCTTTTTGCTTAAGATATTTTTGTAAGACTAATTGCAGGCCAGCTCACTCTTCACGTCTTTTTATTTATTCATTCATTCTTTGGCACTGTCCACAGTAAGTCAAACTTCCAGCCCAATTTATGTCATCTGGAAAACATTTAAATTTAAGTCTCTAGTTGGGCACCTCTCTTTTGCCACTTGACAGTCCCACAATGTGATTGAAGCCTGTTCCCTCACTTCCACAGCACCAGTAATTCGAATTTTGCTTCCTTCTTTAAATAGCCATTTGGGTGTTAAATGCCAGTTATAAAGAAAGTTCATCTGTTGATCTCTCTTTCTAGCTCACTTCCCCCAATTGTTGTACCCTCTCCCAGACCTCTTCCCATTCCTCTTCATCTATTCGTATTTCCTCCCCCTCTATCCATATTATCTAGGGTCCTTGCCTGAATTGCTTTTAATTTTTACCTACCCAGATCCTCAAATGTTAGGATTGTCCTACCGTTTTTTATACTGTCCCATTTCTGCCGTGACACTACTGTCTTTTGAGCACTGTAAGTTCTAGCTAGATGCTTAGGCTGCTTTATTTCAGATTAACCCCCCACCCCGCAGGGTAGATCAAATTCACTACAAAGTATGTTAAACATCTAATACACTTCTCCTTCAGTTTTCTTAATATGAGATCATTTTGTGATCTCTACACACTCCATACCATTGTCACTCTACCTGCAATAGTGAGACAAACTTGACCTAATCCTTCATTTTGTTTTTGAGAATTGAATCGCATGACAGCAGCTATTCCTGTATTATCACCCTCTGTTTCTCGCTGAAATTCATCCAAGTGTCTCATATTTTGAATTGATTCTCTCCACATCAGAACTAGGTAGGCAAGTTATTCTCTCCACATCAGAACTAGGTAGGCAAGTTAACAATGAATATGTATGTATAACGTATATCGATAGCTGGAAGCCTCTGTTATCCATACCTCATGGAAATTAGTGCTATTAAAGTAGAGCGTTTCCTATCTATAATTCCTAGTGCAGCCTCATTTATCAGGGATTGTAGTGTTACTAGTTTTGAATGAAACATTTGCACTGGCAGGCTTTGCATTTTAAATAAATATATGTGATAGCACCACCACCTTCAAAGGCTTGATAGTCCCCAAAATGGTCTAAATGTCTGCATTTCTTCTCCCCTAATCCTTCTTAAATCTTTTAAGAAAAAAGGGCAGATTCTTATCATGTGCTTCCATCCAGGTTTTCCCCCACCAATAGTCCTACGTATTTTGGGAGAAACTTCACTTGTAGCCCCCAGCAGTGTCCATCTCCTATGCACTCCTCAACCTCAATTATAACCAAGTTATGGGAATTAAGCTGTAGCTCAAAGTGTTCCCCAAGTCTAGAATGTTCCATCCATAGTGTTTATTGTGTCATTACTAATCAGCAAACAGACATCCACAAATAAGTAAGTACATAAATAAATAAATAAATAAATAAATAACTACATAAATAGCATGTTTGACAGCAGAATTTTCAACTCTTTTCTCCTTAAGAATTCCCCCCACTTTACATGCTAATTCTTCCATAATTAATAGGAAGCATCCTGGGAACAATGGACAACCCTATCTAGCCCCCCTTGCTATGCTTCACATCTCTGTCAGCCCCCTTCCCCATTTATACATACTCTAAAATTAGGCTTTGTATAAAGCAATTCTAGCCACGTAAGGTACCTTTCTCAAAAATTCCTTTCTTTAAGTACACTAAACAAAAAGTTCCAGTTAACAGAATCAATTATCAAACAAAAGTACCCCTTTCCCATTCCTTCTTCTTCCATACTGGTGCCAGGTTCCAGCTCACCAACATCTTACTCAACTCATTTTCCATAATTTTAACATTGACATTTATCAGAGAAATTGGTCTAAAATTAATGACTCATCAGCAGACTTTTGTAATTTTTGGTAATACAACTATAACCACTTAATTAACTATTTGGTTTAAATCCTCATGTTTGGCAATACTATTATGAATGTTTGTTAAAAGGGGTGACATTTGTTTTTCTACTCCTAAGTCATACATTGGCAAGCTTCACATCTCCACCAAACCCAGTTAACCCCCTGAATATGCAAACATGTATACCAACACACTTTACTAAAATATAAACAGATGCATAGATGCAACAGTACCTTGAAGGAACAAGCAAAGGGAAAACCCCAGAAACAATCCCATAAAGTGTAAACATGATGTCAAAGAGCTTTAAAATAAAGGAAAGAAAATTTTAACCAAAAATTCCCAGAATGGTAGAACCCTCATCACTGCAGTAATCAAACAACTTAGCAGCTTAATAAAATCCACCAAAGAAAAGTTTGAGGTTGAAATAGTTACCCAGGCCAAAGACAGTCATATGGCCTTTTTAGTTATGCTTGTTATCTCAGGAGCACAATGCCATAATGCATACAGATGATTATAA
>NC_056745.1:847236890-847346890 GCF_019279795.1 Protopterus annectens
ATGGAAGCTGTATTCTTGGCCTTGGAAAATGCAGCTTTAACCTATGCTACAGTAATGCTGGGTGCCTGCCATTCCTCTGGTATTGTGTTTGGTCCCTTGGGGGGGGTTGGCAATGAATCTGTCAGTCAGTAAGCTGGCAATATCTGTTGGCTCAGTATAGTAGGTACCATTGTGCAGTAACTCAGAGCAAACCTGGGTATTTCCATGAAGATTTTTAACATAACTATAGAAGGCTTTGTGGTTGTTTTTAGTGTCTACCACAATTCTGCCTTCATAGCTGACTTTAGAGGTTTTGATGAGGGATCTCAACTTTTTGCTGAGGTTAATAAGGGAGTTTTTCCAGTCTTGGGACTTCACCTTTTTCTGCAACAGTTTCTGCCTTATATTGTAGAATTTATTAATGGCAGGGGACCACCAGATTGGCTTCTTTTTTTGGAGGACTTGGTTCTGTTGGGTATGGCTAGTTCCATGCATTTATGTACGTGTCCGTAGAGTGCATTGGTTTATGATTTGACAGTCATGCATCTATTTTCCATTGACATAGGTGCCGTGAAGTTAGCCACGTCTGTTTTTAGGAGCCCAAAGTCAGCTTTGGAGATGTTTTTCATGGTGGTTTCCTTTGCCGGGGGTATGGGTGAGATGTGGATTTCCATGTACACTTCATGCTTACATTTTTGAATTACTGAGCCTCTATTATTCAGAAGTAGTATATGATTAAGAGTCAATCCCAGTAAATTAAAATTACATTCCTGTCAACAGTAAAGAACTGTGATTCAGAACAGCATCACTGATATGATTAAGAGACAGCCCTAGTAAATTACACTCTTGCCAAAACTAAAGAACTGTGATTCAGAACAGCATCACTGACTAGTGCAGTTCTTTCTGATTACATGCGCTGATGTCACTGATATATTTCATATTTATGCATGTGCTGCATGGTAGTAAATTGCTGTAGTAACTAAACAAGAGTGTGAACTGGCCACCTGAGCAACTTAACCAGCTGCATGCAAGCACCTTAACATCTGAAGAAACATATGGAGCAGGTACCTTCAAACACACACACTCACAGATACTCACCCACCCACACACCCACATGCATGTGTAGACACACACACACACACACACACACACACACACACACACACACACACACACACACACACACACACACACACACGCACGCACACACACACGCACACACACTCACGCATGTCAACCCACTCATACATGCAAGACATAGACTGTGCTACTTAACCATGTGGCAGTTTGAGCAGAGGAGGCTAAGTAAGAACGAAGGTCCTGTACCCTGCCTTTCTGTACTGTGCTCAGTGGGTAATAGCTATGTACAAGTACACGCATGCAGTTTCATAGATAAATACTAAGCTATCAGTCTGCAGACTATTAGATGCCTAACCAATAACCATAGATTAGAATCAGGCCCTGTATCTTGTATCTGTGAGATAACGATCTTAACCATTATGCCAACCCCCTCCCCATAAATTAAACTAAGTACCTGGTATGATAACAGAGCCCACATATTTCTGCATCAAAGGTAAGTGTGCTATGTGTTGAGCTACTGAGACTGCTTTGATATTGCAGTACCTCAGTCTTTTGTTCTATGGCCGTAGGAATCATAGAGCTATGATCTTATGCAGAATAGTCTGTTGAGGTACACATGCTCCTCATTTGCCGAGGCCATGCAAATAAACTACCACACTTACATGCAGATGAAAATCCTACTTTCTGTCTTGACCACTGCTATACAATTGACCAGCAGTTGTTTTTTCTTATAGTGTGCGACTCTCTATGAATACAAGGTAATGTATTGAACTGGAACCTATAATACATGCCAGGATAAGCTTTTTCCTTCATTTGATTGGCACAGTCTATTGTCTTGAACTGCAATCTGCTCAGAATTTGACGTAGAGCATTAATCTGGCAAAATCTTCTGAAATATTTCCTATAGGGGATTTGATCCATTTACCAAAAGAGTTCAGCCTACAACAGGGTTTGAACCCTTGCATATCTGATTGCCATTGTAACTATTTAAATGAACGGGTAGACAATTTCACCAAGCCCTAGTAAAAAACTCCCATTTTACTGTACTATCTGTGCAGTGGGAGAAAATGATACCCATGATCCAGTGCTTGCATGACGTAACTCTTATTAATCTTTCTGATGACTTTTACATTGTAAAGGAAACTTCCATGTTTGTGATGGATAATCAAGTCTGGAGTGAGGGATTATGGGAAATAACCCTGGTTGCTAGAGTGTCAGTTTACTTATTCTGAAGAGTGGTTTTTCAACTGGAATGTGGATCTGCCACAATTAACAGTAAACATTTGTATTAAATGAGAGAGATATATGAAGAGCATATTTCTTCTCAGACAGAATATTTAATGAGTTGCAATTTATTACAATTTTCCAACAGAAAAGAAATACAGTGGAGCAGAATATTAATTAAGATTCCAAAGGCATGACTGTGTTCTAATAAAATATCATTACTTAACATTGTTTTTCTGCCTTTTAGCACGCCATTTCCAAGCCATGTCTTACGGCTGTTACTGTTACTTGATTGTCACATGTATGGGGTGTGATTACGTTATTTCCTTGTGCACTCAAGTTCCCTAGGTACTACCTTCATTTGCCACAGGAAAAAGAAATGCATCAACTCATTTCTTGATGGATCAGATCATGTCAACCCTAGCAAAAAAAGTCTCTGTGCACCATCATTTTGATATTATTTTGTTGTATGACAGACTATAATGGCACCCGTTCTCCTTATGAAATACTCTTACAGTTTCATAAATTGCTGGGGGGGAGGCTGCGTTGCTTTGCATATGGCAGATCCTTAAGTTCATCACTCATACTGGGTGACAAATGATGGAAGGCACACACGCAGAGCTGATAAGGAAGCCCACGAATGAAAAGGTTAAAGAGGAGATGCTAACACCCAAGTCTGACAGACTTGAGATTGGGCTACAAGAGCTCAGAATGACCTACTGACATTTCCATGTCACATAATATCACGGTCGCTCTCAGGGGAGTAGCATTTAATGAGCAGTTGCAGGAAAAGCTACAAAGCTACCCTATTAGAGACTGATACAAATTTAGGCATAGCAGTACTCTAAGGATTCTTTTTTTTTCTGCAGTTTGTTTTTGTTTTAATATAATAATATCCGCTGTGCTCAGCAGGGTCTGACCATTATTTCTAAATGAAATTAGACATATATGTGAACTGAGTTTCTAAAAATAAGAGTTCTGTTCTTAGCTAGTTTGTTAGCACATTTTTTTTTCAGATAAACTTGCTAATTCAGCACTGTTGCCTAATGCTTTTGTTCACGTGAAGTGTATTTCATTACATTTCTGTGGCTGATTTTTATGCAATATTTGTAAAATTATTTTTCATGTTTCATATCTTATGATAGGATAGTGTTTGCAATGAGTCCTGTGGAGATATAATTGTGTATAGGGTAGGGTCTTCTGAATTTATACAGTTATAACTGAGTCAAAGTCTGGAAGTATTCGTTGACTTCTATAGAAAAGTGAGAATGTACCATTTCTCACTGCCTGAGTAGAGCGCACACCTGCTGTTGATACCAAAAGATCCAAATTTAATGTTTTTATTCCAATGTCAAGCAAATTCACATCCCAGTAGTTAATGTTTTTCTTAAATAGCATAATTCTGTAGATACTTAACTATATGTCTATCTGTATGCACATCAGTTTATTTATCATTATGTGTATGTATCTGTCCGTCTGTATGAACTTAATTTCAATGACAGAAATGAAGTGCACAATGAGTGATAGTTCTAGAAATCATATTCCATAACATATTTTTATGCATTCAGGTTTTATTCATCCTTGCTTTCCAAATCTTTACTGAAATTCACATCTACATGCTAAGTGCATTGAAAATCTAAGAATTCTGTTAGTAAAAAAATATTTTTGAAGGAAAACAAGATAAGCATAGAAAATTCTTTATTAATACTGCTAACCTTTCACCTCACTCCTCTTTGTGTCTAAGAACATTTGTATCTGTAGAATAATAAGTAATGTACAATTAATATAAACTATAATACAATGATCTGACGACTTTCTCATTACAGTTATTTCAAGCTTAATTAAAATACAGTGGCTTTGAGAGAGCAAGAATCCCAGCTAAGGAAAGCAAACAAGAGTTCTAGTTAAGGAAAGTACCTTCATGAGCAGTCTTGTATATCCTGTGGAGATGTTCATCGTGTTTCACTGTTGCAGTCATTACAATTGGGTTATCCTGCTGGCAGGCTACCTGCAGTTGGCCTGAGTTCCAAAGTCTAGGTCCAGCATTGGTTGCTGTCGCCTCTTCCCTGACGTCAGTGCACCAGGGGTATAAAAGATACAGCCGACGCCATTTTCTTCAGTTTTTCTTGCCACGCGGTGCCCGAAGCAAAAGCAATTCGCAAGTGCCGGTCAGCCGACTCCTGAACTTTTCAAATTCAAATTTCAGATCCGAAGTCTTCATTAAAGCTAAGTACCCATTGGGGAAACTTTTTTCTTGCTCCAGACTGATGTCAGAAAAAGTTAATAACTGTATTTCTTGTGGGAAGCATATACCTCGTAAGGATTTTCATTCTTACTGTATTCCTTGCCTAGGCCCTGACCATAACGTTGCTAGTTGTCAGTTTTGTGTCAGATTTAACCAATGTACTATTAAGTGTCGGTACGATTTTGCATTTCATTACTTTGTAAGAAGATTTAATTATATAATGCCATCGGATCAGCTGACTACCAGAGTTTACAAAAAACAAAAAGAAAAGGACAGGCATCCGAGATCCAAAACCGATGACGAGGCTTCTTCTAGGCCTGACGCCCACTACCTCAGAGCCACAGGCTGCTTCTGACTCCCACATGGAGCCGACTGGGCCTCTGGAAACTCAAGGTATTGGACACTCGGAAATCATACCCTCAGATGGGTCTGGAGCCTCTGAGCAGGCATCGGCTTCTGAGAGTGTTTTCAGGCAGCACACATTATACGTAAAACCTACTCTACTTCAGCAACAAAGCAAAGACTAAAGCAGCTCTAAAGACAAAGAAACAAGTAGCATTCACCTGACAGGCCTAAAATCAGAAAAATAAAATTAAAAAATGGCTTTAGACTTATACACATTGATCATGGGTTCCTGGAAAAATGAAAAAAGTAGGAGGCAAAATTTAGAACATGAATTTTTCCATTCCTACTTCTTCCCTCTCCCCTTCATCTGAACAGGATTAATTTATTCCTCCCTATAAGGATTCTGATGCTGAGAAATCTCTTCCTCCTTCTCCTCCCTCCCTCCTATTGACTTTTGTATTACTGCATACTGCATCTATGAGAGAGAGCTTCACTACTAGAGGACTAGGACTAGGCAGAAGGAAAGGCCAGGCCAGATTTTTTGCCCTTTAAGCTGCCCCCCATGGCTGCCCTGTTTTTCAGACATTGTAGATGATGTATTTTTCACCACAGTTTTCTTCACCAGCAGTTTTACCACCAGCCTTAAGCCAGATTTATACTACAGGTGAAATTTATTTCTCTATTTCTCTATAAGAACCAACCTACAGACCCTGAAAACCTCTCAAGGGTAGGGTCTCAAAGGGAACTTCTTCTCAAAATCCTGATAGGGGCCTCTAGAGAGATAGACAGATGGGGAAAGAATTGGCAGAAACCTACTACTGCCAGGAGCCTTAACTGTTAGAGCCTTAAATGCCCTGTTCATATGCAGCAAGTCCTTATTATCTTATGTAATGTCAGCAAATACAGAATGTACAGACACAGAAAAAAGCAAACAATAAATGCAAATTGAGAATCTGCTGAAACTCTTTGTTTGCAATACTTTGCAATGTTTTTTTGTTTCTTTGGGCCTCTGTTAGGGGTGCTGTTACAGGTTTTGTCGTTAGGGTTCTGCTTGGTGCTTTTAACATGTCTTTAGCCAATTCTGGATCATTTAAAAATTAAGGAACTTTCTGTCTCATTGAAAAGCAAGGTGCTTTGATGCTAATCTAGAAAAGAAAGTGGAGGACAAATCTATGAGGATGCAAACAAGTAGCAGGAAAACAAATTTCCCTGCAATTACAGGCTCCCAGATTTACTGCTAATAAACCTACAAAATTCCAGTGAGAGACAGACCCAAACAGGTAGAGGCAGACGCAGACCAGAGGTAGAGATCAGCCCCAAGCTTACTACAGGGCTAAACAGTGGGGTGCTTTACCCAAAAAAACAGTCAGAAATCACAGCTTACAGAAGACAGTCCAAATGATAACTTTCTTCTTTCCAGAAACACTTATCTTTTTTATTCACCATTTGGGAGGAAAAAAACACTTTTTTCAAATTGGCAGCACATGATCACCCAGGACAAATGGGTTCTAAATATATATTTACACAAGGCGCCAAGGGAGCAGGGTCAAGGATTCTATTCAAGACTGTTCTTGGTACCCAGAAAAGACAAAGCCTGGAGACCTATACTGGACCTGTCTATTCTAAACACATATCTGGATATTCCAAAATTCAAGATGTTGACCCTACAGCAGCTTCTGCCCATGTTGGGCAAGATGGCTTGGCTTGTGACTTTAGATCTAAAAGAGGCATACCTGCATGTCCCAATCAGACAAATGTGCAGAAGATACCTCAGATTTAAAGCTGGCTCAATGCACTACCAATTCTCTGCACTGCCCTTTGGCTTATCTACTGTGTCCAGGGTCTTCACAAAGTGTCTGTCACCAGTAATTGCATTTTGCATACAAAGAGGAATACAATTATATCCTTACTTGGACGACTGTCTTATTCAAGCAGAAAACAAGGCCATTCTACTACAGCATCTGGCGTTTGTAAAAATATTACTGACAAGTCTAGGGTACACAGTAAACGAAAAGAAATCAAAACTCGTACCCTCTTAAGAGATAATATTCCTGGGTGCAAGATTAAATACAACTGCCCAGATGGCTTATCTCATGCCAGACAAACACAGGCAACTGACTACTTATTTCAAAATGTTGGCAACAAAGACCCAGTTATCTGCAAGAAAAATTCTGCAGGCCTTGGGTTTCATGGCATCCTGCATTCTGCTAATTCCATATGCAAGACTGCATATGAGGAAACTTCAATGGTATCTAAAAAATGTTTGGACTCAACATTGCCACAGCCTGGAAACAGTAATTACCCTCATTCACTGCCTGCGACAGGAGTTTCGATGGTGGGCAAAAGCCTGTCACCACAACACGGGACAACCATTCACCTCACCCACAGCCAGGCAGACTTTGACAACAGATGCATCAGATTACGCCTGGGGGGGGCCATATGGCAGGAAAATGTATTAGGGGCACATGGCCCGCAAGTCAAATGCATCTACATATCAATTAAAAAGAGATGTTAGCTGTTCAGAATGCCCTAACAGCCTTCAAGGATCAACTCCACCCAGGACAACTACTAATAAGGATGGACAATACTACAGTCATGTGGTACATAAACAAGCAGGGAGGCACACATTTCTACCCCCTGTGCAGGCTAGCCATGAGCTTGTGGCACACAGCATTGACTTACCAAGCACATCTGTAAGCACAATTCCTGCCAGGAAGGAAAAATTACTCTGGCAGATGAACTAAGCAGAAACCTCATGGATCCCCACAAGTGGAAATTGGATCCACAAGTCTTCAGCATGATAACAAGGACCTGGGGGTGTCTGGACATAGACCTATTTGCCTCCCCTCACAACTACCAACTACAAAGATTCTGCACAAGGACTTATCACAAGCAAGCATGGAAAGTGAATGCACTCTCTTTCTGTTGGAAAAATCTAACACTATATGCCTTTCCTCCTCTGCCTCTCCTCCCCAAAGTACTCCTCAAGGTCAGACAAGAGAAACCAAAAATGATACTGATTTCCCCAGACTGGCCCCGCCAGCACTGGTACCCAGTCCTAAAGATCTTTTCTCACGGCCCAGCCTGGACATTACCTCAAATGCCTCACTTATTGACCCAACAAGACAGCCAGATACTGCACAGCCAACTCAAAACCTTAAACCTGGTGGCATGGCAGATAATATAGCCTCTCAAGACACACCTCTCTCTAAAGCAGTGATGGATGTTATTTTGGAGGCCAGGAGGTCTAGCACCAGAAAATCTTATGCAGACAAATGGAAGAGATTCTGTGCCTGGAACCAAGCACAGGGTATTGACACAGTTCTTCCAAATATTCCTCAGATTTTACAATGCTTAACTGAGATGCTGGATAAAGGCCTTTCTTTTTCATCAATTGAAATTCATGTTTCTGCCATTTCAGCTCATTACAATACAGAACCACTTATTTTTTCACATCCCTTACTAAGGCAGTACCTCAGAGGGGCCAAAAACATAAAACCTCCAAGAAGTGCACCAATACCTGCATGGGACCTCAACTATATCTTGGAAAAATTCACACTACCTACGTTTGAGCCAGCCTCTGCAGCTGACATAAAATTCTTATCCTGTAAAACTGCTCTGCTGCTAGCAATAACCTCCGCTAGAAGAGTCTCAGAGTTACAGGCACTCATGGCTGTGGAACCCTTTATCATTTTCCATCCAGACAGGGTTTCGCTGAGGACAAACCCTACATTTATGCCTAAGGTAGTCTCCAGTGTGGCCCTTAACCAAACAATTAATTTGCCTACTTTTTATCCAAACCCACAGAATAAGGGTGAGAGAATTCTGCATTCCTTGGACATTCACAGACAGCTACACTTCTACTTGGACAGAACTAAAGCTTTCAGAAAGACTGATCAACTCCTAGTTGCATATGCTGCAGCATCACAAGGAAAGCCTATCTCTAAACAGACTATTTCAAAGTGGATAGGCCATTGTATTCATTACTGCTATTCACAGCATGGTAAATCAGTGCCTAAGGGCATTAGGCTACATTCAACTAGAGCAGCAGCCACTTCAGCAGCCTTTCTCAGAGGAGTACCAACCAAAGACATCTTAGAGGCTGCAACCTGGAGTTCAGTGCATACCTTTACAAAGCACTATCACTTACCTCTCTACTCTAAATCCAGGGCAGGCTTTGCCACTGCAATTCTGCAACAGTGAATACACTCGAACATCTACATTTATGGTAAGTACAGAACTGTACTTTTTGGGCTATTCTTTAGCATCTTGGGCATGTTTTTATGGATTTTTCAGAAATAATTTTGTACCAAGGCCATAGTCCAGCTCCATCTGCTGAGAAAATAATGATACAAAATGAGGGTCCTGTGTAGAGTGCACAGTCAGACACACCAAATTTCTTCAGTGCATATAGCTTTATACATACTTCTCAACCTCTTATCACAAGAAATCTGGACAGAGCCAAAAATAATGGGAAGGGAGTTAAAGGCCAGAAAAAATAGAGACAGATTTTAAATATTGTTCTTAAAAATATGCAAAGGTGCTAGAATAACAGGTTTCTGCATTAGCATGCATCTTCTGAAAGATATGAAGCCTGAAATGCAAATGTCTGTCATTATACTTCAGTCCTTAAAGATTTGCCAGAAAGCAACAAATTTTGTCAGGAACTGATCAAATATATGAGGCAAAAATCTGGACATGTGAGAGGTATGGTTGTAGAACCTCAACTGGGATTTGGTATGCCTTAAGCTAGGACAACTAGTACATTGGTACCAGAAGTTTACTGCAAATGAATCTGCCTTCCTCCTGTTCTTAAAACACAGTTTTAAAACTGCAAGGGGTATGCATGTGTATGTATGCGTGCACGCACGTGCGTGTGTGTGTGTGTGTGTGTGTGTGTGTGTGTGTGTGTGTGTGTGTGTGTGTGTGTGTGTGTGTGTGTGTGTGTGTGTGTGTGTGTGTGTGTGTGCCTGTGTGTGATATGATTTATTGAATTTACTTAACATTTTCATTTAGTTAGCATATGGACCAGTATTTCGCACCTTGGTCACACTAAGCACCATGAAGCTATATAAGAAATGCTGACACATTGAAGTATTATTATATCACAGTGGTCTTCACTGTAAGTATTTTACATAGCAGTGCTAGCACTGCCTAGTACCTAATCAGCAAATCAGAAAAAAATGTCTGTGGCCTTATCCTTGACTGATTACTCTGCATGAGATAAAATGGACTAGTAATGCAGAGTGGAGTTGAGCAACTACCCAGAGTGCATTCTTGCATTCCAGTCTGGCATCTTTACATGAAATAATAGTTACAGGAAGGCATGCAGTTATATTTTACATCAAAACTAATTACAAGATCAACTCATCTGTCGCTTTGCAATTGGATCACTTTAGACTCAGAATGTTTGAGAATACCACTGTTGTTAGAAAAGGACTTGTAAGTATCCAGCTCTGTTGTGTTGAAGGCTACAGCTCTATCTGACTTTGTCTTAAATTACTTGAATTCCAGGAATGGCTTTGGCATTGGAAGAACTGGCAGATAAGTGCAGGAATGGAATGGTAAATGTCAACAAACCAATGTCAGTGATACACACGCATGTCCATGTGAAAGGACTGTGACAGCCATGCCTGCATAGGATGTGTGTAGGGATATGCCATGTTATGTCCATGTGGAAGCACTGTGATAGCCATGCCTGATAAGTTGTGCTTAGCACTATAAACTGGAGGCTACATGTATGAAAGCATGTATAATCCCTTAAGTGAAAGTCACAGTTAAGGCAGGGGTTGTGGAACATAGAAATTAAAATTACCAAAAATCCACAAATCCCATAAAGTATAAAGTTAGTGTTCATTTTGCTCAATTTTCACCCTAAACAAAGTGAATGAGGCAGGATGCTGTCACCCAGGTGGACAAATGATCCACATATAGCAAGTGGGAAATAAGCTCAATAAAGTGGTGACAGTCAGGGAACAAAAAAAATATGTTACAACCATTTTAAAATGCAAATAATTTTACAGAAGTATGTTACTGCATTCTAGGCGTTGGTAAATATTATGTCTATGTAATTAGAATTTTTTTCTCATCAAAAATTGTCCTCTTTCACAATAATGCTGGAATCAGACATGATCATTAAGTTCCTTAAAACAAGCTGCATATACCTCTCAACCTGAGACACTGAAAAAAAAGGAGCAAAAGCCCTTGCAAAGTATGGACATCCAGCCAAAAATCTGGACATCTAGTTATCATAAGATTTGAATACCAAATAAAAGTTTTCCACTTCCAGTAAGAGCACAGGATACTACACAGAAACACATTTATAAATCAAATAAATAAAAATAATAGAAAAATATAAGCACAGTATCAAAGAGACTGTAAAATATCTAGACTTTGTGTATTTCAAAATTCTACCACATAAAGTCATTTTTTTGTTTATGAAAAGGGAGATGTAAGATGTGTGTTCTCTTCCTTTCGATTACTGGTGCCACTAGTTTGTTGGACATTAGTTGGGTTTACTGTGTACTAGACAGTTTCAAAAATCATGCATGATGAGGGCAGAGTCAGGAAATTGTTTGAAGGGGTAAATCAAGGCTGAAAAACAGGACATACCTCCAAAAATAGGTACACCAAGTGCTGGGCTAAATCCTGCCTGAAAAAATACAAACTTTCCTCCAAAGCAGGGACATTTGAGAGGACTGAGCTATATATATAGCAACAGTTCAGCAGAAATATTCTTACTATATGCATTGTCTTTAAACGTGTATATTTCAAATTGCTTCTTCAGTTTATGCTGCAGAAAAATTAAGCATATATGCAGGCAAATATGCCATCATATTTGCTGCTAAATGTATATATAAATGTAATATAGCTGATATTGTGAATTTATTTTGTAACAATGTACATTAATTGTGATCATCTTAGGTACATAAAAACATACGTGATATTCTGGTTTCTCCTGTGAATGATCAGTAAATGCTGAGACCAATTCCAAAAGGCTTGCTTTCAGTGTAAGAACACATAGAGCAGGCCATGAGTAAGAATTTTGGAATCTAGGCCCCATTATAAGCCTGTTTATAGATAGCCCTTAATCCAAATTCACTTACACTGACAGCAGATCTTTTGGAAACAGGCATGCTTACACTGACAACAACTCTTTATGGAATCTGTCCTGATGACATGAAAAAATGCTCATGTATAACACATTGAGAATGTAATACTTCTAAACCCTAACCACAAAGACTAAAATAAGTATTTCTATGGGGTGCAAAACTCCCTGTACCTTTCCAGAAAGTACTCTTCCATATCTCGCAAAATCATAACATGGGGTTACCCAACCTCCAGTTTATATTTCCTAGCTCCATGGCCAACAGTGGGCACAGGAGAAACTCCCCTAAAACTGCATACAAAGGTCTTATGCGGACTGTAGTCCTGCAAAAATTACTTTTCCAGGATACAGCTTACTATCAAAACTGAGCTTTTTCACTAGTGGTTGGACAGATAGCACCCAATCGATTAGTAACAATTCACACAAAGGAAAGCAGATATTCTATGTAGTGCAAAATGTTCTCTGTAATAATTATATTACTGCATTATTATTGATATTATTACACTGAAATTTTGTTAGCAATATTTTTTCATGAATAAAGTAAATCTATATCATTTGTTTGTAATGCATTTTTCTATATTTACCTAAAATTATGTTAAAATTATTGGCAAGTATATGTTTATGCACAATTGATTAATTCCCGCACCCTTATCAGCTCATTATGCAGGATAATCACCTTTCATAATGTCATTTTAGACATGTTGGACATAGCAGATTGAAGAACTGTAATCATATTGCAAACTAGCTATGAAAATTGGACTTACAGTTGATAAAGTTAGAAAGAGTGGTATTCATGTTCATAAATAATATGATTTTCGCAGAAAACAACTTGTGACTTTGCATTTATTCTCATGTTTCTTTTCTTTAAAATCATTCTAAAGATGTACATGACCTCAACCTCATTACCACAATTAACAGAACATGCTGGATGGGGCAGGTTCATAACCCAGAGACTGCCCATGCTATGGAACAGACTTCCCAAACATGTCAAGCAGAGCACTTCGCTGACCCTCTTCAAGAGAAATCTTGATGAGTGGATGGGAAACAGAAAATTCACCCCAGGGATAACTCCAGTGGTTCTACTCAACACAGGCACTGGGAACTAAGGTCAGGCACTATGCCAGGGTAATCCTATGGCTAGACTTATAAAGGCCCAAGGGCCATTAGCCCAGTACACACCTATGAACCTCTGCACCTATGATAAAGTAAGTGCATATGTCACCTGTGTATAACATGAACTGCATGTAAAGATAGTTACCTTGGCAACATGGTGTTCGCTTACTTGGTTCATAGATGATTACTAGGCTAATGGCACAACAGCCTTTATAAGCTCAGCAAATAATACTCAGGATATGAAAACATTATATCTTAATTCCCCAGATATGGGATGAGGTAGTATCAGAGTTGTGGGTCTTTGAGTTTTGGAGCCCTGAGTCATTTTATAGACTGCCTCTGTCTATAATGGACATGGACAAAGGAAAGTTTGGGCTCAACAGCTTCAAATTCAGATATCTATTGCTCAGAGGGCAATGCCTTACCACTAGACCATGGGGACATATTTTAGTATTTTGATCAGAAGAAGGAATGCATCTTGACACTTGAAACATTTCTGATAGATATCAGTGGAATATATATTATAGTTCATCTGTAATGACATTTGAATAGAACAGACAAGCTGCAAAATAAATGAACCCTGTGTGATAGTTCTAGTTACAGATTTGCATGTCATTATCATCAAGGATGTATTATAATAGTGATATCCCTTAAAAGGAACATGGCTGTTTAAAACTTTGTTGAGCATAATTAGGGGGGGATTTATGCCCCACAAGCTACTGAAGGCATAAAGAAGGTAACAGAGAATAAGGTAGCCCAGAAATGTAGATAGGGTGGGGCAAAGGGGACATCTGCCCTGGATACAAATTGTTAGCGGGCATGGTTGGCTGATCCTGATCACTCTTTCATAAGTACCTGCTGAGACAGTGTGTACTGTAACTTGAATACTAATGAAAAAATAAAGCATAAAAAACTGAATCACTACATTTTTGCTCAGTGATGCAGCATGTTGCATCATTGACAGATAGCAAAATGGTCACCACTTCTGTTCTTGAATAGGGTTGCCATCAAAATGGAGTTTGCATATCCTTACTGTGTCTGAGGGTGTGCTCACTGGGGGCTTTTGTTTCTTCACGTGCATCATAGCACATACAATGTCAAGTATAATGTTGCTACTTTGAAGTACACTCCAACTTCAGAGTAGCTTTTAGTAGGTTGTTTTAAGGGACGATTTTACATCTGCAGAATTTCTTTACTTCACTTCAGACAATGTTTTGATGACTTTATTAGGTAGGAGGCTGATGAAAAGAGCAAGTTGAAGCAAGCCGCAGCCAAGCCAAAGAGGATTTATCTCAACAGTGCATCCTAGAGCATGGCTGACATGTGATACACTGCTGTGTGGATTATTTGAACATTTCTACTGATACACCATTTAAAGTGGCTGCTCATTAGGCTCTAATTTGCAAAGCTGAGAGCATGTCTAAGAATTTTGTTAAATTTTACTTACCAACTGGCTATAAGTAGATCTGCACATTCAGAGAAGTTGGGGGAATCATTTGCAAATTTTACTGGGCAAGATTTGTAAATGAGCTTCAGTGATACATGATTAAAGATGCTATCTGTAATCTACCCCTGAGACTCCTAGGTTGCACCCAATTCTAAAACAGTAATAACCACCTCACTACATTCCTTTGATCTGTTATTTCTTCTTTCAATTGTTTATTTAGAGAACTGCACACCTACATCACCTTCTTTGCCTCAGGTGTCATGCTTATATCCAAGTCTCTAATGCACGATCTCTAAAGTGTGATGTTCATTGTTTGTGGCTAGAGATGAATATTGCATTATGTTACAGAGTTCTCCTTCCAGAAGACATAAGAGCCTCAGTTAGCATGTATATTTAAAAGGAGTTTGGAGAGGGTGATGCAAGGGGTGAATATTTTTTTACTAACTGTCTTGTTTTTAAAAGTCAATATTTATCTGAAGTATCACTCCTTTGTGACTGCACAAGTGAGTGCCAGCCCCAAAGGTTTTAGTAATGGATCACTAACTTTGTTACCCCATTGCAAGCTTCCTTGAACATGTCTCACTCCTTCCAGGCAGAAGAGGTACAGACTATCTTCAGCCCATCTGTATTTGTTGGTACTTGCAGTCACGTAATAGATGTCACTACTGAACTGTAGTGTTGCTAGGCTAAGCTGTGTCCTTTACAGGGCTTGCAGGTCAGCTCCTTATCTTTATTTTCCTAGCACCATGTACAATAATTTCATGAGCTGAGTATGTGCACATCACTGTAAATGCTGCTTCTCTGCTAACACACCTGCTCGGGATTTAGTTCATGCTTGACCTCGTCGGTTCTGCACCCAATTTTAAGTAATTATCAGGACAAACTTACCAATTGTCTTTTTCCTTGAAAAGATACCAGTTTCCTTGGCTGATAACTTTTCCATCCATACTGATTGCTACAGCTTCACAAACCCATTTTTAACATGGGTCATTGATAATGCAATCTGATGGTAAGATTCAGTATCACAGGTCACAGTATATTGTTTTCACTTGTGTGCACCATACAGTTGACACACTTGAATGACATGTTGCAGCATTCTCTGTCACACCAAATGAAAAGCAAAGTTGTCAGCAAGACTGGATCTGCAAAGGCATACCAGAAAGACCATTGGCTAGAGATGCCAAGACATTAGTTGTGGCCACTAAAGACAGCATAGGCATAACACAAATGTGCAGATTCCTAGGAAGGATGCTAAGCAGTTTAGTAACTAGTGACAGATTGCTACAGGGTAATGGATTGCTTCCTCAGTCAGATAATACTACAGGCTGAAAAGTCCATGACTTAGAATGCCTTTGAGATGTTATGACAATAATGGTGAACTTCTCTGAATCGGTCATTTAAATCTTAATGGTGTTAGACTGCATACTGCTAATTCAGCAGTACCTAGCTGCATGTTTTAGGTTACTGAGCATATTTATTAAGCTCTAGTTTTTTTTCTGTTCTTTGGAGAACTAGGAGATGATATGGTATATCTTCTGAGTTTCAGAATGACATTCAAAACAATGTCCTGCACTGTACACTATTCTCCCATCGTTCAAGGAGATTTGCCCCAGCACCACTCTTCATCTTACTACCCCACATCTCTTCCTTCTTTCATCTTTCACTCTTAAATCATAGCACTGTAATCTAAAAAAAAAACTAGAAAATGCATTGCTTTCCATGTTAAGCACAGAGAGTAAACTACAAGTTTCACATGAGAATCAACAGAAGTTGAACTGTCAGACCCCCTGATCAGCAGCGTCTATGACCCAAAGTCACACTTCTTGGTGAGAATTTCAGACTTACTATGCAGTGCTAATTCATGCTTAGCTTTACTGATTATGCAGATAATTAGTTTAAAAGATTAGAAACTTTATGATGTGAGCAGTTATAAAACTACTTTTGAATAGATGCATTTATATTTTCATTAGGTCATAATGAAATAATGTGTTTTATTTTACATTTCTTCTTACTGAGTGTAAATACAGGATTTTTTTTAATTCCAAAGGAAAGATAAGAAGGAACAGAAAGCACAGTTAAAACGACAAGTGTTATTTGGTAAATACAAAAGTAAGCACTTTCGTGCATAAGCACTTCTTCAGACTGAATTCATACAAGCTAAGGAGCAACTTAAATACAAATTAAAAATGAAAACATCTAATCAGAATAAAAAACAGCTGACATCAAGTCCTGTTAAATACTATGGTAACAAATCAATGCTTAATCTTGTATCCTTTTAAATAAGGTCCTAGTGATGTGTTTTCATTCAACCATAATTCTAATCTGCTTGCAAAGTTAGAATCCACTTAAGTTCATTAGCCCCAGTTTTATAAAGGAGGTCCTCATCTCTAGTATTTTTAGTAGATAATTAAAAATTGCCCTTTCCATACATTACAAAAGGTGTGATTTAGGTACATGCTAGTCCTGTGCAGTTTACTGTTCCTTCAGCATGACTTCCTAAACATTTCTGTTTGCAAACTCCCATTATTATCTAGTAAATTACACACATCTAAAAAATCAACAGAACTATTACAGGCACAGGCAGTAAAAACCCATAATTCTGTTGTATTAATCCAACACAAAAAAACAGTCAAACTTATCCCTAGAACCTCACCACAAAATAAAGACATCATCTACAAATCTAGTATAACAGACAACGTCTTCAGAGAACAAATTATCAACCTATATGCATTCTTATATTCATTACAATAAGCCAGAAAGCCATCACCATATTGGCATGACTATTGGCACATGCTGTGCCCATAGCTACACCTAGTGTCTGCAAATAAAATTCACCATTAAAAGTAAACACATTGTTTTCTAACACTGTTTCTAACAAAGTATAAATTAATGACATTTGGGCATTAGTGTAGTCAGTGTTGTGGTGCAGAAAATCTCTAACTGCATCTAGGCTATAATTATTAGGTATGATCATAAAAAGTGTGGTAACATCCATTGTTACTAGTAAAAGGTCTGAATAGTCATTCAGTCCACTAACAGTTGTATAAAATTTATTAAGAAAGTGCTCAGTATTACTTAAACCTGCTGGTGTACATTTAAGAATAGGTTTCAGCTTGTCCTCCACATAAATAGAAATTGTTTCTGTTAACCAGCCCTGTCCAGTGACAATCAGTCTAATTGGTGGTTCGGGTATATCTTAATGAATTTACAGGAAACCATTAATTGTTGGTATTACTGGATTATCAATAGATAAAAAATGATTCATACATATCAAGTGATATTTGGCCAGTCATCAATAGATCATAAAGTTCACTCTGAACCCTGTTAATAATAGATGAAATGCCCTTAAGATCTATGCGAGCGTGCACATTTGTGTCAGATAAATGTCTCAAGATACTATTAATATAAAATGTAGTATCCATTACAACCAGCGAACCACATTTGTCTGCTGGCTTTATACTTATTAAAGGTTGTGACGGTAACTCACAAAGGGCTGTGTGTTGTTCTTTAGTGAAATTGTAAAACTTCTTACCTTATCTGCTGATTCTGCAATATAGAAGTTGCTGCAATTCAACTTCACATACATGGATACAAGCTTCAAGAGAAGGCTGTAGGGGTGGGTTGAAAGAACTGGGTTTCTTATATTAATTGCATGAGCCAGAATCATTAGGAAACAATATATTCAACATGATGTCACTTCCAAACATCATAATCCCAAGGAGAGATCATAAAGGTCTCCTCCCACTGCTGGAATAAAAGAAAGCCCCTTTTCTAATACACTCATATGCAGAGGAGTAAGATCAAAAGCAGATAAATTAAAAACTAGCGTTGAGTCTGATACCCTCTCTTCATGTTGGATACTGATGCTTCCACTCTGTCTGCAGACTGACACCTCTTCCTGCTCTCTCTGCTGATAGAGCGTTTGTGCCTCAAAGGCACCAGTAGGGAATGAAAGCTGCCAGTGTTTAAAGGGACCATAGCTGCTGTAGTTTTAGTCCTTGCTCTTAATTCCAATGATGTATGCTGAGGATCTACAGAATCTTTCTTAGCTGACTCATTGTTCATATTAACTGATGATAGAACAGAATCATTAATTTGTTGGAGATAAACCAGTTCGGTGGTAGGTAAAGCTGTACATACAGATACTGCAAATGCTTGTGAGTCAGATTTCACATTATTCCTACCAGATATAGAATGGAACCAAACAAAAACATGCCCATTCTTGAAATCATTAAAGTACCTCTCCATCTCTTTATGTTTCTGTTGTTGTAATCTAAAGTAAAAAATTATTAACACTGGTCAGCATTTCTTCAATCTTCCTGCAAAAAATGTCCACAGAGTATTTTTCCTGCAAACTACCAAGACCGGTTTCAATTAAAACAAATAACTCAGTCTAGAGGGGATCCAAAAAATTCCATTAACAATTTCATGTAATGTATTATCATTTTAGCTGTGCTGGTCATTCCTTCTTACCTTTGCTTTGTGTTTTTGTTTTTTGTTGTTGTTGGAAGTCCTTTTGTTACATCAGAATTTATAGTTTATTTTGTGATTTTTTTTTAATTAGTTGGCTTCTACACATATCTGTATCTAGAGTAAGCAAATGGGCCAAGTGGAATTGCACAGTGGAAGAATGATACGTTACCATGACATAGGTGGACAGGATATGGTGTTTCAGGCTGGATAAGTTGCTGAATTACTATTGGGCCAAGTGGAATTGCACAGTGGAAGAATGATACATTACCATGCCATAGGTGGACAGGATATGGGGTTTTAGGCTGGATAAGTTGCTGAATTACTATTGGTCAATATTACAGACAGGCTACCATTCAATGAATGGTTTCAGGGGATTTTTGAGTTGGCATCATTTAAAGTAAAGTCAACAAAGTCATTCTCTTACATTGCATACTTAAAAAAATATCTTCCCTCTAAGCTATATCTATGTTTGTCTTCAGACCTCATCCCTCTTAAAAAAGGAGCCAAAAAAAACCATACATTTTCATTTTATATTGTAGTGACTCTAATGGCAGGGCCATTCACCCTGCAGTCTGAACATTTGATCTTGGTAATGGTCAATGTAGATGTGATACCCCAACCCGATGTACAAAATGAGAAAAAGGGAGCTGATGCCAGTCCCAATTACAAAGACTAAATTGTCCATAGATGTGAGATAGCATGTGCATGTGTGATATGGAATGAAGGCCTGGCAACCGACTTCCATTTCCCCCTTTGTCTTGGAAACCCCATGGCCCGTGGTGGCAATTCATGCATTTACTGTAGGATTCAGATGCAAGTCATAAGACTGCTAGAGAGTGAGTCTTTTATGTCACCTATGCATCATATTTTCTATTATTTCTACTTATGCCTGCAATGCACTTGATGTTACTTTTGTTCTAGTGTGTCACAAAGAAATATTGTTTTTTTTCTAGTGTTTTTGTCATAAATGAGTGTGCTGACTGAGCTTGACAAAATAGAACTACAAATTTTCTGTAATCCTCTGCTAAATTCCTTGAAAGGAAAGTATTTTTTTACAATATGTATTACCTCAGTTTAATATATGTTATCTGCTACCATGCACTTACAAGAGGATGGTAAATACAATTCTGAGAGAAGGCTCATGGGTATTCCCTGCAAATGAGAAGGTGATGAGGCCTTTGTGTTCAGCAACATTACCTGCATCAGGTTCCAAAAATGGAATAAAAATTTATAAGGAATCATTAATAGAAGCAAAATTGGCATAGCATACCTGAATATCCAGGTCAGCACTTTAAAATGTCTCATCATGGTTATTAAGTAACCAGCACCAAACTATAAATGAGGGCTGACAGTTGAAAACTATAGGTAGCAGTATCAAATAGCAAGTTGTACAGCAAGCTATTCATTTTTATGCAATGCTAAATGGGTTTAGTGATTTTTTTTTTGCCTCCGCACTGTGTCTCATACTGTTTCTGTACCCAATGATGCACTGTTTGCTGGTAGCTTTGTGAGAACATTGAAATGCCTGTATACTGATATGTATGCACATTGCAGGTAACCAAAAATTATTAAGCCTCTGTCTGAGACTATATTCTATATCCCTATGACTCCATATTGGCCAACTCATCTCCATGTGTAATACCAATTTGTTTATTATAAGTATCCTTTAACAAACTCCAAACATGTACATGCACATGTGTGTGTGTGTGTGTGTGTGTGTGTGTGTGTGTGTGTGTGTGTGTGTGTGTGTGTGTGTGTGTCTGTATCTGAGATATGGTACCTGAAATCTGAAATATCATGTGTTGTGAAGTAATATTCAAAGGCAGCTTAATGACTTGAGTCGTAGTGACTTTTTAACTTTATTAACATGACAGGGTCAGTCATTTTTATTAAAAAACATCCTCCAAACCAGGTAATAATAGGTACATCATTGTCTGGGTACTTCTCAGATGTCTGTGTCAAAAAAGCTAATAAAACTAATAATAACCAAAGTATTATATTTCATATTTGTTTATCACAAGCACATAGTAACCAAATGAGTCCAACTTAATTCACAGACACACAACATACACATGCACACACACACACATACACACACACACACACACACACACACACACACACACACACACACACACACACACACACACACACACACACACACACACACACACACACACACACATACAGACATACACACTAGTCTTGCAAAGCCAGATTAAAGACTGTTTAAAAATGACCAGATGATAAGACCATAAGGTATTTTTTATCTAGAAGTAGCCTTCCACCACAGCCCCACCAACAGTTATAGCCACTTTGTTGACAGTATAAGTTAATTACATGTACTTTATTCGTAGCTTTGCATGAACAGCATTCAATTTTATAATGCTCACTACCTTCACATTATAAGGCACAGCCATGTATAGCTCAAGTTTAAACAGAAGAGTACTTATGAGATCATAAGAGATATTAACTATTTGATAACTTGATAACATATACAAAGACAATTTACAAATTCACTGCAGAAGTAAAACTCATTTGTTTAGTTCCATATTAAACAGAAGTATTACTAATACAGTGACTGCTGTTACCCAATAAATTTGCATTTCAGTGCTTTATCTTCAAATGCAGAGCCTGCTGCCCTCAAAGAATAAATTGTCTATATTGCATTAATACTAATTTAAAAATGGTGGGCTTGTGATATTGCCATAACATTTCCTGAGAGAGATCAGCTATGGCTGCCAGACAGCAACAACAACAGGCTTATAGTTACTATGCATGCATCAAGGAGACTACTAAGGAGCCTATCCCAAATTCTCCAGTTGATTCAAAGCACTGTCTGGTTAAGTGGCTTGCTCAATACCACACAGTATGTAGATGAAAGTGAAAAATTCAAAGCCTCATGCTTTGGCATAGGAAGCAGCTTATTCACAAATTGGAGCTTTAACCCTCTCTGTTAAATGCAAGAGTAAAAATTTTAATTAAATGCAGGAAGCTTTTACAATCTGATCTTATGGAGAATTAATATGCAGTGATGATAACATAACGGATGATGAAGATTAGATGATACTCATCATCACTACAAATAATGTAGACTATGTAACTTGTTAAATGTCAACTCCTCTGTAGTTGCTGGAGGCTGTAAAAGAGGTGCTGCAAAAATATATTACTAAAATTTGACATATTTAGTCTGTATTACATAATCCAGACCTGTTAATGAATTAATTCATTCTTTAGTGCAATGAATTAAGCAATGCAATTAAAGACAATATAAACGCTGCAGCATCTTTTGCTCAATACCACAGAAGACATGCATGAATCAGAAATATTACTTCATACAATACACAGTTTCTTTTGGGTGCTTAGATGCCTACAGGATACCTTAATCTCATTTTTGAACACCCTATGTCTTCTTTGCTATCAAGAATAGTTATCCCCTCTGACATCACTCAGTACAGGTATGACCTACTTGAATGGTTGATAATACTGTATTATTGCAGCATTCACCTCCAAAGTCAACACTGCTGGATTGTTATAAATGGGGCCTTATGCAGGGTAATGAATCAGGCTTCCAGAATCCATGACAATATCCCATTACTTGTCTATACCTCCACAATCACCATAAACATGATTCAAACCTGTCAGTGTACATACTATCTTCTTCTTTACTTGTATAATTATCACAAGGATTTGGACTTAAGTTAAAACTTCTATTTCAGATTTCACTGAAGTAACACTGGCAGCCATTTTTTAAACAAAACATGCTGACATTGACTGAGCAAGAGAAACAGTAAACTTTTCTTTCCTTGAAACTCACATGCTTCTGGCAAACCATTAAACTATGAAAGACATGCTGGCATTCATAGTCAACTGGCATATGATGATATACTAATTAGTGGCTATGTGAAGGGTAAAGGAATACAAAAACAAATGTGCAATACATTTGTTAACAGCTCAGGGTAATGCACTGGACACAATAGTCCAACTCGTGTCCATGTAATGTTTAATTCATATGCAATATTAGGATTATCTATCTAGAACATTATGGTAGATAGTAATTAGTTGTATATGTATTAATGTCTTGTTATATTACGTCTATGTGATATCTGCACATTTGAGTCCTGATATACAGAATTTCATTCAGTTTTTGCACTTGTATGATTCTGAATGACAATAAAGTTTACTTTGACTTGACTTTCAGGAGCATCTCAACATACTGTCTGGTGAAGTAACTTGGTCAGAGTTGCTTAAAAGAGAAATGAAGGCTGAGGGAGTTAAACCCTTCTACTATAGGAAGCAGCTTTTTAACAGTTTACAGACTTAGTCATCTACACTAAGTGATGGACAAACTATTTTAGCCCAAACACAGTGCATTTCACACCTGCATGCCTATAAAAAGGAAGCTAAATTAAAAATGCATTCATAGTTGAAATATTAACATTAAGCTTAAGACTTCATGCTGTTTAATTTATTCACATATAAGTAATAAAACACACTATCAACATTCAACAGAAAAAGGAAACCAAGGATCATACCTAAAACCATGTCTCACGTGATAATGCTCCTGTTACTATAATCAGTTTTGTTCCCTCACACAATAAGTACTTTGGTTCCAAGTGACCACTGAGGAGCATATACCAAATTTCCAGTTACCACAAAGGACTGTTTAGTTAAGTGACTTGCTCAAGGACAGGGTATAAATACGAGGCAAAGTCAGATATGTTCTGCAAAATTAGAAACAGATAAGAACAGTCTACTCTAAAAGAATTAAAAATTTAACAGAAAAACAGGTTTTGTATCAACATGCATTTTGTGAACCACAATAACTATGAAACACTAATGGATGACATTGACTGAATATAATCATTAGTGATTTATCAAAACAAAGTGGTCTGGCAGTTAGTGCAGAGGATTAAAGCACCAACCACTTAATGAGCTGCGTCCCTGTATTTAAAGGTACATTGTTTGATTCTTTCTATCTGCTCTGTAACTCTGAACAAGTCACTTAACCAATCATTGCTACATGGGACATTTTTACACGCGCACACACACACACACACACACACACACACACACACACACACACACACACACACACACACACACACAAAATGTACCTACTGTGGGTGAATGAAGCAGTAATATCACAAAAGATTTACCTAGACATAATAAGGCCTTGCTGAGTTTAATTCTGATGGTTGTCAAAAAAGCAATTACTAGAAAATGGAAATCAAAGTCTAAACCAATCGTATTAGAAATAGTGAATATAGTAATAGAGATAAAAGAACTGGAATTGGGATCTTTAGAAAAAGGGGTAGGAGTAAACTACATAGAATAATAGAAAGTGTGGGAACAATACATGCAGAATAATGATTTGGAGGGAGAATGAAGTTTAAGGGAAAACAGGAATTGAATGAGCTGTATAATATTCGATTGACAACAACTGTAGATTATATGTGATGCACAATAAAAATATGTCAGTATGGTTTGTTTTCATTTATATAAATGTAAGACTGCCTATGTCATAAGTAATAATTCAGTAAAGATGTTTGTTGTTTTAAAAAAAGCTAATCCCATAGTAAGTACTGCAAGAAACAAGGCTCCCTGTGGGGTGGGAAGTCCTTCTGCTCGGCTCTTCTGTTCTGTGAAGCCTTTAATGCACTGCTAAATGCAAGGAAATAATTCCTGGCCAAAGATTTTTTTTTTTATTTTTAATTTTTCATTCTGCAGCTCACAATATTTTTTATTTTGTTGGCCTTGAGGTGTGGGTCTTGGGTGACTGCCCATTTTACCCTTATTTTAATTTGACCCTGGCTACCACTTAACAGAAGTTAGGTTTATACATTCACACTGAACTTGCACATAGTGATGTTAGCTAAGCTTATGCATTGCTTTCATTCTTAAAATATGACCAGCTTTTTAATATGTCGAAGATCCTCCTTGGGCAAGAAGAATAAAGAAGAGAAGACTTCAGATTTAGTTAATAAAAAATGTAAGGGTAAGCGAATATAAAGTGAACATTCTGTCAAGAAGAAGCACTAAATTCTGAAAGAAAGGACGCATCAGTCTGTACAATAGAGTCAGATACTTAGGAAAAAAAGTAAAAACTCCAGTATAAGACATAAAATTAAATGCAAATAATTTCCTCTGCTCTACATAGAAGGGAAATATTAGATGGTGTGAAGCATAATAGGATGGGGGTCAGAATAGAGCAAAGAACTAGAGCAATACAGATTAAGCAGAAATGACTTAGGTCAAGTGTGTAGGCAGCTGACAGGCTTTGTATCTGTCTGGAAAACACAGGCTGTTAAGTGAGTAAATGGCTATATCAGCAGAATGATAATGCACAGTGCATGTATTGATATGCCTCTATTGCTTAACTAAAGGGTTATATTCCAGCTTTTGGTGTCAGGAAAAGTACTAAAACAGCCTGTAAGGTATAATCATTTTTAGCACAGAGTATGAATTAGAACAAGTTTTCTGTGAATTAATGTAGTCATATAGTATGCACCCTGTCTCCATAGATACACAGAAAAAAAATGTTTGAAAGCAAATTTTAAAATCTGCTTAGTACAGGTAGGGGCATTCATAGTAAATATATATTTTGTTAGCTCATGAATCAATATGATTTAGACAGTAAAAGTACAACTACACCTAAAAATAACAGTAATCTATTCATTTTTATTTTACTTATACTTTATTGACTGGGTTAGTCCCACTAGGCCTATGGCCTCTTTTCAGAAGAGAACTGAAATAGCATTCATAGGATCATAGGATCATAGAAGATTACTAGGTTATTGGCCCTAAGGCCGCTATAAGCCTAGCCATGTTATACCCTTGTTCCCTTATGGACCAAGATAGCACAATGTTAGCACACAAATCTAAAATCAGCACTGACTACCCCGTCTAAGAAGAGTGAAACCCCCGGTATTAATTTATGGTTTCCTGTCCAATTGTCCCGGCTACACTTAAATAGGGTCATTGAGGAGCTGTGCTTTACATGAAATGGGAGTTTGTTCCAGAGAAGTGGCAGCCTATGGGAGACATATTTGTCTCTCCAGCATGTCCTGTTAATATTGCAGGCTAGGTTAAGATCCCTACAGCGAGTGAATATTGTCACATTGGATTTGTTGATCTACAGCAGCTTCATCAAGGTAGGGTCTGAAACTGCTGTGTAGGCCAGGCACAAGTCACCTCTAAGCAGTCAGTATGATATTGAGTAAATTGATAGGGCCTTCAGTCTGTCTGTGTAGGTCTTGTGTTGTAGGACCTAAATTTTCTTAATGAGAAACCTCTGAGGTCTCTCCAGTTGCTGCAGATGTTTGGTGAGGTATATATAGAAGGGAGCATTGTACTCTATTACATACCTCTCAACCTAGAAACATCAAATATCTGGACAAGGACAGTGAAAAATAGGTACAAATCTGTATGCTGATTAACATAACATTTGCATACATAATTATGTAACCCCCCCACTCAAATGGCATTGTGGGATACCAACTTTCAAACGCAAACTGAAGAACAAACAACCAAAATATGCCACCAGAGTCCCCCTGCAGCAATTCCGATGTCCCATTACCTGGCTTAGGCTATTTTGCCCCATTGGCTATGTTGCCCCATTTACCACAAACACTAATGTGCATACTGCTTTACTTCTACAATGATTTGGATTTTATTTTTACATTTTATAGCACACTGTGCAAACACTAAGACATCTGCTAAACAAAGCAATACTGTCTCACAATGAAAATAGACTTGGCTGCATTAAAATGTTTCTGCCCTTGAAACTCACATTCATTGAATGAAACAAAATGCATAAGCAATAAATGACAAAACTGCCCAATTCAGAACATTTCCATCATATGTCTACTTCCACACACACAAACTATATATATATATATATATATATATATATATATATATATATATATATAAAATGGTATCACAAAAACTTTTATTCTAGAAATTTTCTAAGATTATAAGCTCAGTATTTGAAGTCTGAAATTCAAATGCCTGTCATTATTTAGTGAATTCAATCCTTCAGTGATTTGCCACAAAAATACAAAAAACCACAACAAAAATATGAGGCATGGACACCACTTGCATAAATATACCTTCACACACTGCTTGCATAAATATACCTTCACAGTCTGCAAAGTCATCCTAGTCACACCAAAATGGTGACTGTTAATAAGTATGATAGCAAGACCAGAGGAGAAAATTCTGGAGGTTTGCAGGGGGGGGGAATTAATGGAGCAAGTGAACAGACAGGAGAAATAGATACAGGAAGCCTGTGAATTAAAGCAATTAGAGATATAGGTGGCCTAAGGTTGGAGTGGAATATGAAGGAAAACTTGGAAGTGGGGGAGAAGGATAGAGTATGGAAGATGGAGCAAGGAATAGAGGGAAAGTAGTGCAGTTGGCAGAGGTCCGTGACGATCAGGACACTTGCTTCGTTGTTAATAACTGGTACAGAGTAACTTAGGGTGAACACACAGGTTGGAGAGGTTGACTGTTGCTGGGAAGGCTGTTTTGGCCACGTGATATCAGATGTTAAGGTGCTTGAATAGAATGCTAGAGCACTTGAATTACAGTTAGTTTTGCCAGGTTTTGAACCTAAAAGAAAAACAAATGTGGAAAGGAGACAGATAGAGTATGCAGGAGGAGCATGTTATAGTTGCTGAGGAAAGGCAGAAAGGGATGAGTGGAGAAAAGGAGGTTGGAAACAACAGGTATGTGGAGATTAGGTAGTGCTATGGGTTATAAAGGCTACAGCAAAGGCAGGTAGTGAAGCAAGTGGAGATAAGGAAGGAGAGTTGCAGATTTAGAGGAGGAAGGCCCTGGAGGACTGTTAGTAAGATGAGAGGAAGGTATAAGGCCTAAAGAGCAGAAAATCCAGCTAGACCGAAGATGGGCACACAGTATTTAAAACAGTGCAAACAAGTATGAAAAAATCAAACACAGATACCATTAAAAACATGGTTCAAACAACTTGTATATATTAGGAATTGTACAGCAGTGCTAGTGAGACAATGCAGTCCTAGAGAGCAGTAAACTAATCAAACGCCAACAAGTTATCCCAACACGGCGGTTTCATAAGGTATAGTGGCAGAATGCTACAAGGTTACTAACCCCTCTTATGTTTCACAAGGAGTTTTGATGAAACTGTAAACTGGGGACAAAGCAGCTGGGAGAGAGCTAGGTGTAGCCGCTGACTACCAGGGACAGTAACAATAAACGTTAAGCGTACATTAGTAAATACAAGCTATAGACCTACCTACACACACACACACACACACACACACACACACACACACACACACACACACACACACACACACACACACACACACACACAGACACACACACAGACAAACTTTAAGTGTATCCTTAAATCCCTGAGCTATTTTGCTTCTCACCACCTCCTCTGAAGTGTAGACTGCTCTTTCAGAGAAGTGCTTGTTCACTGCTTTTTAAAATATGTCCCCTTTACCATATCAGGGTACCTTATCAGCCGCATTCATTCTGACTTTAAATCCAGATTCCAGTACCTTATCTGCAAAAGCATTAAATCCATGGCTTACAAGGCAGTAGTTATCCCAGTACAGAAATCATGCTGGTTTAAAGGCAGTCACCCTCTCAGACAGAAATCCTGGTTTAAGTAAGTTGTCCAAGGCTTATTCAAACAGATGTTCTAAGGCAGTCGTCCTCTCAGACAGAAATCCTGCTTTAAGTAAGTTGTCCGTGGCTTAATAGCAATCCTGCGTTGATATTCAAACAGACGCGAGTCGCGTGGCAATTACAGCAAATAGAAATCCTGTGCCTTGACTCCCAGTATTCAAACAGACACGCGGCTTAATGCTGACGGAGCTGACTTCATCATGCACGTGATGACATCAGCTCTGAAAGCGAGAAATCTAAAAGAATAGATTTTAAAAATCGGAAATAAAGGGGTGCCACTCAGGAATCGTGGCACCCCATTATGGGACCCCCAAAACTCGGTAAAAACCGAGTAATTCGGGACTGTTGGGAGGTCTGCTCTATTATTGGTCTGATGAGAGCTGAGTACAGGGGAGTTATAACTTCCTCAACTTTGGATGCTGTACCTTTGCTTATGAGGTATACAATGTAGAAGGCCTTCCTTACTACTGTGGACACCTGATGATCAAAATTAAGGCTGCTATCAACTTGCATTCCTAAATCTCTCACCACTGAGTTTGAACTTAGGGGTATATTATTAATGTAAATAGCAGGGGATTCTGCTTTGTTGAAGGAGATGATAATGCATTTTTTCTGTTTAGTTAAAGTCCATGGCTTTGACACCAATCATTTATCTGTGTAAGGCCATTTTGTAGTATGTTGATATCTTTGAGGGTTTCAGTGATTGTATCCAATTTGCAGTCATCAACAAACCTGGTAAGCTATAGGCCATCTATTTTTGCCTGGACTTCTGAAAAATAGATACCAAACAGTAGGGGGCCTAGCACAGATCCCTGTGGAATACCTGTGGTAAAACTGCCATATATATTTCATAAAAAAGGCCATGAATCTTTTTTTGCTTTTGCATAACATATAACACATTTACTGAATATTTATTTTTAAATTTTGAAGAAATTTAAAAGATTCATTAAGTACAAAGTTCATTTATTCCTCCTTTAAGTCAAATAAATAACCAGTAATTCTGAAAAATATATTTCTGGGGATTAAAAAAATGCATTATCCAATGTAAAAATAGTAGTGTTATGGCTATGAAAAAGATGATCATTGCTACAGTATGCAAACACTGTTGTGACTGTCTAGGCTTTTCCTTGCTAATAGTAATGAATTGGCAGCTGGTTACATGAGCATCCTGTATACTGCATACCAAATACAGGATGGCAGCCATCTTAGATACAGTTTTGACATGGGGATGAGTCCTGAATATAACTGTGCACTGCCTGCTATATGTCTGATGTAATGTAGAGACACACTAAGCAGAAAATAAGTATTGATTGTAATGGCATATAGTCAGAGCCACACATAAATAATGTGCATGTGTTTGGCAGCCTGTAGGGTGTGCAGCACAATACCACCGTGCACACTACAGGACTACAGATTAGTGAAGGAGGTGACTGGGGATCGGGGGATGGACAATAAGAAACAGTTGGCATGGCAGTCTGTGCATCCAAGAAAGGGAAAGGGTTGTCCTGGCAAGATCACATAATGATGGCACAGAGCTGAAGCATATGAGTTGCATAGAAATAGGACTGTGGCAGACAGAGAAGACATGCCTTAGTATAACTGTAGACTGATGCAGATGGATAAGAACAGTCACACACTGACTGTAGATGTCAATAGTCCCTATCAGGGATCAATGGGTCAATGCACAAAAGCTAAGCCAGATAGTTGCACTACTAATATACACTGCTGGATTTTGCACTGCAAAGCAATTAACAACAGATGGCTGTGAAATTTAGCCTACAGTATTTGGCAGTACCACAAGATAAGATGGAGCAGACTGTTTTGTCTAGCAATAAATTGCAGCGGTATACAGAGTGTACTGTAACATTGCTGTTCGTGCCACTGGGTAATTTAGGGGCACAGACTGTAAGCTCAGCATGAACATATTGTTAGTACTGGAGTTGGTACCCACAACATTCTGCTGTAGTGGATGGTGCATTTCAGGAAATCCCTTTCTGGCACTTGCTCATTGTTTACTGCTGCTTACTGACTGGAGCTTAATGAGTGACATCACTGCTCTACCATGTTGCACATCCTTATTAGTCTATAATGCAAGAAGAATTAGTCATGTTTTTTTTTGTGTGTGTAGATATGATGGTGATGTGTTCTAGCATTTACAGCAGCAGTATATACATTTTATTATAGTCTATTTGGTAATCTGTTGTCATTTCTATGTGTTTATCCTCATATGTATATATATATATATATATATATATATATATGTGTGTGTGTGTGTGTGTGTGTGTGTGTGTGTGTGTATGTGTGTGTAGGTTCACGTTATAATCCCAAAATCCTAAAATATCGAATTTCAGAATTTTGAGATCATAAAGTCGAAACCTTACAATCCCGAAACCCCAGAAGCGCAAATTTTAAAATCACAAATCCTACACTAACCATACACCACACATATACACATACACACACCTCCCCCCCACACAAAAACACACAAGCCTACACTACATACAAGCAGTGGGGCACGCACCCATGCACCCCCATGTGGGGGGCTACACCCCCCCATACCCCCCTACTTAAATATACTAACTCCAAGGTTGCACTACACAAATACACAGAAACACCACCACACACCTACATTCCCCTCGCACACACACATCACAGTCACAACACACACACTGACACACTCTAAAGCCCCTAACCACAACCCTTAAACATAAATACTTACCTAAACTTCCACCTATCCATTCACAGACCGCAACACCAGAAGCGCTACTTCAACATCTCCGAACTTCAGGATTTTGAAATTCACGCTTCTGGTGTTTTGGAGTTTTCAGCTTTTGGCTTTATAATCTCGGGATTCTGAAATTCGATATTTCAGGATTTCGGGATTGTAAAGTGTTCCTATACATATATATATATATATATATATATATATACCCGCATGTCTTTCTCATCATATATGTATGCTTTGTCATATGTCATATGTTTATAAGTGAATCTGTGGGCTGCAGCTGTAGCTCCTGAATGGGATGTTTTAGTATTGCAATGGCGTCTTCCCATTGGGATACTGCATTTTAATGGAGTGTGGATTGACAGGTCTGGGACTCAGAATGATTATCTGTGAATGCTGTTAATATTATTATTCTTCCTGCTTTGCCGATACACGCATGTAATACATACCATCCACCTGACCAATACTCAATAACATATCTCCTCTGTGACCTTAATTAACAGATGTCTGTAAACTGGGAAAAGGCATTTCTTGGCTTTTTCTGTGCAATGTCCCTACATAGTGATTCCAGGTGGTCTACGAATACTGCCTTCAGTATCAACAAGTCACTAAACTATATCAAAACTTCAAGGTCACTAGGATTAATTAAATTGAAAAGTAAATAAGAGCCGCTTATTGCCATATCTGTTGGAGTAGTTTAAAATTTAACAGAAAATAGCAATATTGTTGCATTCATGTAAAATAAGCAATTATACTTACAAACTTGATTATGTAAATATGTTACATTTTTCTTTTTACATAGTGGTTTCAGTGTTTTGTAAAGCTTCCTACATTATCTTATGAAGAGTTTTATGCAATTCATATCACATTAGCTTATTATTAATGTCTGACTTCACATTAAAAATTGTGACCCAGACTCTCCAAAGCAAAATGGCCTCCAGCCTATTAGCAACAATCAGCACATCAGCATGAAACAGTACATCTCATATGAATGTGTTTACCGTCCAGCACAGACTTCTTGATTCTGCTCATTTTGTCATCTGTTTATGATCCTGTGACATGCCTGGAAATTCTTTGGAATGTTCTGTTTTGAGTAGCACTAAGAAAACTGTGTCCCCCTGGTTCTCCGCTTCCCATTATAGTAGTCCCTTTCTCCACTTTCACCTTCTTAATTTTCTCTCACGGTTTTCTTTGTTTTCTTTTTTTTGTTTGTTTGTTTGCTATGTTCTCATTCTTGAAAATTCAAGTTGCTGATTCATCCTCTTCATCTGGAAAACAAAACTGTATGCCAACCATGCTACTATTTTTAAATATCTGTCCACTGTTCCTGTATCCATCAGGTAAATATGCATTTATGTTTCCCAGAAGTTGAGTATTTTGTAGACCTTGCAGCAGACATTTTTGTATATATGCTGGATTTTATTAAAGCTATAGCCCTACTAAGTATTAACTTGGAGTAGAAGTTTATCAAATGCTGTAAAATATAATTTAGCAGTAGCAATTAAAGAAAGATTCATATATGCTAATATGAAAACAAAGCTGTTGACAATAATTAGGACTCAGTAACTTTCCTGCCAAGCTCTGTTTTTCTAGGTATGGCAACTTCTGTGGCATTGTGCCCTAGCGTAGCAAGCTAGCTTATCAAATAGGAATTTCTTCCATACTTTACCAGAAATTTAGTAAAATATAATTTCTTCACAATGAATTTTGATTAGAAATAGTCATGCAGAAGAGTCATATTAATGAGGGCATTTTCAAGTTGTTAAAATTTCATATATAATTTCTTTAATTGGCAACGAATGTAAGAACCAAATACTTTCATTATCACTGCACAATCTCTGTGAAACATCTACAAAATTTTGTTACATTGTCAAAAAATTAAAATAAAAATGAGGCTGAATGTTGTATCATTAATAATAGTGTTTTATTTAAAAAAGTGTGGCACTTCACATTTCACCAGTTATTCAAATAATTGGCAAATAGTGATCCTTAAAAGTTTTGAGTTCTCTACCATTTTGGCAAGTAGGTGTTTCCGTAAGTTCTTCCAATTCTTAGTAAACAAAGTTGCGGTCAGAATGCATGATTTTATATATTTATCAAAAATAAATGTATACATAGAATGTAGACATGTATGTTTATATGCAGTAACATGTACATAGAGATATAAACATCAGGAGTAATACTCTAGGCATAAACATGCGTTTTTGAAAAGGTGGTACAATGACAACCCGGGCTACTGCACCATTGCATTACTGCTAATGCAATTTCAATGTCTGTCTGTCCATTCACTTTTCTGAGGCACAAACAAATATACTACTGGATGTAAGGAAGTACTGACATGATTTGTAGACTGCATGGATGTAATAAGATGCAAATTGCACAGGTACACAGACTATGCAATGTGGCATGTAAATAAACCTGTATTTCTAAAGTTTGTCCTACATCCATGACTAACAGTACTGTATTCTCAGGAGAGATGCCCCTATGTGCCCTAAATTTAATAATTAATCTCAATTCCAGGTTAGGTGAATTTAGCAATACTACCAAGAGATCTGAACCGAGATGGATTATTAAGTTTAGGATAGATAGGGGACTTGCTTTGAATGGCATGGTTTCTGTTAAACTGGTATTAAAATCCTGTGGTTTGACTAGTTGAGTATAGCATTGAGACACTATCTCTTTAAGAGATACTTCTACTAGTGATATTAAGCTGTTACTTTGAATCAGATTTAGAGCTTCATCTTTGCCTCCCTCTGATTGGTTAGAGTGTTTGAAATGTGATTTTTGGATTGGATGTTTTGTATGTTTATTGTAATGTGTTTTTTAATTTGTTCATTATGGTCTGAGAAAGCAATCTTATAATCATGAAAGCTCTTATCTTTTATTAAAAGTTTTTTTTTCAGCCATGCATCAGTGTATTACTTATTTTCATATTCATTATAGTTTGGCTTTGTAATACTCCATTTGTCCGTTTGTGGAGATTTTGTGTTTTTTCATTTATTCGTATGTATTTAATTTAACTGATGAAATTACTGAGCAGCGGTAAGGAAAATAGATGTTGCATGTTTGCATATTGCTTAACATATAGCTGACATAATTATCAAGTGTTGCTCTGTCTTCATTGCTTATGTTTTATTTGTGACCTGAGTTAAAACAGCAGTATAACACTTTGTATAAAATGTCTCTATTATTAAGGATGTCATTCTTTGCAACCTCTCCTAAGGAATAAATCTAGAATGTAATTCTAGTTATACCATTTTTAAATGAAAGTTCCTATAAATATAGAGTATGTATAATTTTGATGTTAATGATATGTAGTGAGTCTGTCTCATCTATAAACATAATTTTGTTCAATGCTTAGTCAAGGGAACTACATGCATAATGATGTTTGTATGAGTCTATCAGTTCAAGGTATGTGGAACTGCAGACGTTCATGATAATGAAAGTGACATTTTCCAAATGCCAACCTGTGGTGACATTTCTGCACATGAGCCAGATTAAATCACCCACTTTGCTGTAATCACTCATTTTCTCTCTCTCTTTCTATAGTATTCCAGATGAAGACAATGTGGTAATAAAGAATTCCAGATTGCTTTTCATATTTTTTTAGTTTTTGTAGAATAGTTGACAAAGCAAAATATCAAAATGAGCAGCTTTTTTACTGTTGACAATGTAAAAGATTCTGGGGGATATAGCATTTAATTGAATGCATCACAGAATTAAGACCTGCAGAGCTTAGGCATACATATTTTGTTTAAGCATGGTCTTCATTTGCAGTTTTCAAAAAGCAAACTGTAGAGTAAATACAGAAATACCACTTCACAGGAGTGAGTAGCAGAATAAAGTAGAGTGAAGCAATAAAAGAGGAGATCAGTGCCATTGGAAAGGCATAGTAACCTTTGAATGCTGAATCATTTTTTCATCTTTTTTAGCTCTTTTGGTAGTGATTTACATTGCACTGATTTGTTGTCTTCATAAAACAGCCTTTACTTTGTTAATTGGATTGGATTGGTGGTCTCTACACCATCACCATGGTAACCTTTGAATGCTGAATCATTTTTTCATCTTTTTTTAGCTCTTTTGGTAGTGATTTACATTGCACTGATTTGTTGTCTTCATAAAACAGCCTTTACTTTCTTAATTGGATTGGATTGATGGTCTCTACACCATCACCATGGTGACATCAGTTGGTTCCGTGCAAATCTTAGTCATTGTGTAGTCGATGAGGTCACTGAAATAAGGAAAAGAGAAGCAGTAAGCAATTGAGGGGTCAAATGTCAGGCAGGGTAATATTCTGCATGTTGCATCTGTCAAAATCTCTTATGTTTATGTAAGGAAAATAAGATGTGCATCATAGTGGAAGAAATGATGATTTTATTTTTTGTCTGTTTGCTGCAGCTAAATGTTGCTTGAAGTTAGCATGTTGGCCTAATGTGCCAGTGGTTGAACAGGTAGGTCATTGGTCTTGATGGCTTTAGATTGTAAAGCTGGGAGTTTTAATCCTACTGCAGACTTCTGATACTACTGTGCTGCATAAGGTGGTCTGTGCACCTGAATGCACTGTCACAGTAAACTAAGTTCCCATCTGAATTGGTGGCAGCTCACGGGGGAGTAAAAGACCCCATGGCACTGCCTTGGACAAATGTCGCCTAGTCAGTATGAATAGCATGTTGGGTCTCTTTTGAAAATAGGCCTAAATGGGATTAGCCTGGTCAATAAATTGTGAAATAAAATAAAAATATATATAAAATAAAGTAGTAAATGCTTGCATAGTATGAAATGGTGAAGGTCAGACAAATAGCAGCAATACATCAAATAGAGGTTTAACATCCCTTATTCTGTATGGGATCAAGTGATGGGTCTCAGAATGAACTGCTGGCTCCACATGGATATTTGACCAAGCACAATTGAAGAAATTGTTTGTGAGAAATGTGTGCCAGATGAAATCTTGTAAGTTGTAACTGTGATCTTCAGAATAGTACACCTAAAAGTCCAGGTGTGTGAGTGTGTGTGTGTGTGTGTGTGTGTGTGTGTGTGTGTGTGTGTGTGTGTGTGTGTGTGTGTGTGTGTGTGTGTGTGTTGGGAGTATACTGACTGCAATACTGCAGAATCATGGAAGCTCTGAGTTGTATTAATCTTAAGAATACATGTATTTAAGAAGGATGGGTGCAGAGTGTTCTGTGAAAGTGACACCCCTGCAAAATAAGAGCTTTAAAGTTTTAACAGGGCTTTCTGGAATTTGCAGTTTGTGTGAATTGCAGTTTAGTTTTAGATGTGTCAATATTTGAAGACTGAGTATGACAATTCTGATATGGATCTGATAGAAATGAGGTTTAACATACCCAGTTTGGCATCTGCTGTCAGTAACTTTAGTCGTATTTTATTGTTAATTTGACATTATGTCATTAGGTATTTAATTATCAATGCTTTGGTGAATTGCTTGATTTGAATTTCTGGTTGAACTTAACTTCAGCATTTATTTTCCGGAGAATTTTGTTTTCTGAAGTCTAAGCATCTGCGACAAGCATTGAAATTCTCCTACATAGGAATGAGAACTGTTTTGTATATTAAATTATACAATTTATTTATTTATCATGCTATTTTTGAAATAACAGTTAAAGTGCCTGCATTATTACTTTGTATTACTCTTATATATGGTGTTGAAGTTTTCCATTTTGCCAAAAGTAACTTCATTTTTTCTGCAGTATTCTGTTTTACTTTCTTGTACAGACAATTGGGTAATACTATCATGTATCCATCTGGATCAGAGTATTTATGTTACTACACTATGCATTAACACTTGTTATGGTTCCATTTACTGACTCACAGTTCACTCAGCTTGTCTTCTTCAAAGGCATCCAGCCAGTATGGCTTTTGCTGAACAATGAACCATGCAAAGTCACGTGTTTTGCACTAAACTTTGTTATCCGTAATACTCTTGAAAGAGAATGGATGGTACTCGTATATCAGGGCTTCACATATTCATAGTGATGATTCACGAAGAGCAGTGCTATGTGATTATGCAAATCCTGGACTGTTAGGATGACTGTGGAAATGCAGAGGACATTTTTCTGTGCACACACACCCTATTGAAAATGTGTAACTAGATTTACACATAACTAATAGGGGGACTGCTATGACATTGTTAAGGGGGTTTACATGTATGCCCTTGGGTTTGACTCATAGCCATGAATCTTTAATTAACTCATTTGCATACAAAGTGTGTAAATCTCCTTGAAGTTGTGGCAGAAAGCAGCCATTTCTCAGTCAAATATGGAGATGTGATGAGAGCTAATATGGTGCTTCAGCAGACCCGGGCATTTGTACTGGAGAGGTCGCTTGGATAAATTTATTATTTTGATGCTTTTGCAAGCCTGGACATTTTATTGAAGGGGTCACTTGGATGAAATATGTATTTCAGTGCTTGTGCATACCTGGATATATTACTGAAGGGGTCATTTGGGTGAAATGTGTATTTCAGTGCTTGTGCATACATTAAAGTGGTCGGTTGGGTGAAATGTGTATTTCAGTGCTTGTGCATACATTAAAGTGGTCGGTTGGGTGAAATGTGTATTTCAGTGCTTGTGCATACATTAAATTGGTCGGTTGGGTGAAATGTGTATTTCAGTGCTTGTGCATACCTGGATATATTACTGAAGGGGTCATTTGGGTGAAATGTGTATTTCAGTGCTTGTGCATACATTAAAGTGGTCGGTTGGGTGAAATGTGTATTTCAGTGCTTGTGCATACATTAAAGTGGTCGGTTGGGTGAAATGTGTATTTCAGTGCTTGTGCATACATTAAAGTGGTCGGTTGGGTGAAATGTGTATTTCAGTGCTTGTGAATACATTAAAGTGGTCGGTTGGGTGAAATGTGTATTTCAGTGCTTGTGCATACCTGGATATATTACTGAAGGGGTCATTGGGTGAAATGTGTATTTCAGTGCTTGTGCATACATTAAAGTGGTCGGTTGGGTGAAATGTGTATTTCAGTGCTTGTGCATACATTAAAGTGGTCGGTTGGGTGAAATGTGTATTTCAGTGCTTGTGCATACATTAAAGTGGTCGGTTGGGTGAAATGTGTATTTCAGTGCTTGTGCATACATTAAAGTGGTCGGTTGGGTGAAATGTGTATTTCAGTGCTTGTGCATACATTAAAGTGGTCGGTTGGGTGAAATGTGTATTTCAGTGCTTGTGCATACATTAAAGTGGTCGGTTGGGTGAAATGTGTATTTCAGTGCTTGTGCATACATTAAAGTGGTCGGTTGGGTGAAATGTGTATTTCAGTGCTTGTGCATACATTAAAGTGGTCGGTTGGGTTTCAGTGTTTGTGCAATCTTGGAGATAATACTGATGGGTTGGTTTGGGGAAATGTTTATTTTACAGCTTGTGCATACCAGGGCATGTTACTGATTGAGTCATTTTGCTGAAATGTTCAGTTGGGAGGGTGGCCTAATGGTTAAGGTGTTTGCCTTACAAACACAAGGTGCAGGATTTGAGTCTCACAAGGGATGATCGGCTAGGCTTAAAATGGCTCGCAAGGGCAGTTAGCTTAGTACTAATCTATGAACCTATGAACCTATTTTAGTGTTTGTGCAAACCAGTGAATGTTACTGAATGGGTGGCTTGGGTGGAATGTTCATTTTAGTGCTTGTGCATACCAGGGCATGTTACTGAAGGGGTCATTTGGGTAAATGCTTAATGTTGGTGCTTGTGCATACCAGGGCATGTTACTGAAGGGGTCATTTGGGTAAATGCTTAATGTTGGTGCTTGTGCATACCAGGGCATGTTACTGAAGGGGTCATTTGGGTAAATGCTTAATGTTGGTGCTTGTGCATACCAGGGCATGTTACTGAAGGGGTCATTTGGGTAAATGCTTAATGTTGGTGCTTGTGCATACCAGGGCATGTTACTGAAGGGGTCATTTGGGTAAATGCTTAATGTTGGTGCTTGTGCATACCAGGGCATGTTACTGAAGGGGTCATTTGGGTAAATGCTTAATTTTGGTGCTTGTGCATACTAGGAAATGTTATTGAAAGGGTAGCTGGAGGAGTTAATTAATTTGTGTGTCACAGAAGTACTTGTTCATACATTGTCAGACTGGTGAAGTGATTGCTGGGTCAAATAATTTATTTTTTCATTTTATTGCTTGCCCATACTTTAGACTGATTAATGAAGGGGTTGCTGGGAAATAATTTGTGCGTCAGGGAAGTACTTATGCATAATTTAGACAAACAAGTTTGCAGATGGCAACTCAAGTTGCATACCACAAGGATGTTAGACTATGAATTGCTAAGCCACCTCATTATCTTTCTAAGTTTTGCAGCACTTTTTATTTACATCTCATTATTTTTTAGGCCTAATGCATTAACAAAAATGGCCTCTATGAATCTCGCCTTTGCTATTCTCACTCATAAGCATCAAGAATACCCTATTGCATCTGAGCAAGAAACTATGAGTACCGCCAAATATCCTAACAACCGTAGTGAATTATAACTCTAGTACTCCCAAAGTTCACAAAAACTGCAGCCCTCCAAAAATGCTAGCCTTCCCTTCATTTGATTTCAAGCTTCTGCTGAATCATTTTGCATATCTGTAGAGTGTTTACTTTACTTAAACTATTTGCATTCTGTTATTAAATCAAAATCAATGTTATATGAAACATGATTTGGTGATTTCTGTAGCCTTCTATAAAAGTTTACCAGAATAAGATATGATCAGTCAGTGGAATCGAAATACACCTTGTCTTATTTAAGATTATTTTTCCATTATGTGAGGTATAACCGCTTTTTGCATTGTAGAGTATACTTTCACTGGAGAAGATAGCATTGCAAACCATATTTTTAGCTCTATGATTTTCCTAGAAGTGTAGTCTGATGCTTTCCCAAAGCTGATGTTGCTGATTACAGTTTCCTGAAATGATACTGACCAAAATGACCACCAGGGAAAGAAGGCATCAATATTTCTCCAAGGTATAATCATGAATTTGGTCATAATTTGTGGACACATGCAAGAAATATTCACTGTTTTGGGGATGAGTATCAGCATGTTACTTCATTTCAAGGCCTGCTATTGATATGTTTCTCACAAAAACCTTTCTTTGAATGTCTCTCCTCCATCTTATTACTATTTGGCCAGGTAGAAAAATCCTTTGATATTATTAAACTTAAATCCCATCCTATAGAAAATACCTCATAATCTAAGCAGAATGGAATGGACTTTCCTTCACTCTCTCACAGTAGTAACAGCTTCTCAAGAAGGAAAATTGTCATTGGTTGGATGTTTCCAGAAACTGACTCTTTTGAAGGCTTAATTAGTGGTTGTTAGAAGATACCAGGCAGTACCACGTAGAACAAATGCAGACAATAGTATAGTGGTTTCCTGTTGAGAAGTATCTTTATTACATGCTGATATGCTACAGTATTTTAGGTTACTATCTCTTATACGTCATTCAGTGAGTAGCTAGTATAACTCTTTTATGTGGGAATTATCCAGTAACCTGGAACTGGACACCAGGAAGATATGCCTCTGCAAATTTAGGGCTCCAATAAATTAATTCCAGGCTTGACTTGTTTGGCCCTCCTGAAGGTAGGTGGTACCTTATGAGGTCAGGTATTAGGAAGGTGATTATGGCATTTGTACTTATTCTGCCTTGCAAACCTAATGAATCTATAAATTACTGAAAAAGTTGAGATGGTGATTTTTTTCTAAATTCTATGTCTAGCATAATGGTTGCAGTACAAATGACTCATGAGCATAACGTATAGTCCAAGAAGGCTCTGTAATTGCATTGAACTGTGTCTATATATAACAGTCCGTATACCAAATGACCATGCATTGGGACTCATGAAACTGCAGTCAGTTAACCCACAAGATGTCAAGTTCCTTACATAGTTGGTTCTTGAGATTTAGAGTCCTGACTACTGGCACTGAACTTTAGATTAAATATAACATTTAAGTTGTGATGATGTGAGGTAGTACCAGCTGTGCCAGGGGGAGTAGGGCAGTGCATGTGTAGCATATGCCAGCGTAGCTAGCTGGAGTTTTTGTTCAGAATTGTATGTCATTTGAATATCAAACTGATTTGTGCAGATGCTTATGTTAAAAATGTATTTGTAAAATTGTTTGTGTTAAAAATACATCAACAATGGGTCCCTTTGGATAGAATAGAACTATACATGTATGTTAGACTGTATTGTTGCAACTGATGAAATGTATATATTTTAACAGAGGATACTGGAAGGGCAGGGACTAAGCTCAGCGCAACTAACATTAAGAAAATAGCCTGACATTAAATGACTTGGTTTAGGCCATAAAAATTTTATCTCACAGGTCCGAATGCAGCCAAAGACACAATGGCTGTGAAAAGCCTGGGCTGAGATGTAGTTCTGTAGTCCTTAGTGGTGAACTAATTGCTACCCTGGGGTGCCAGAGAATGGCTTGTTAGTTTCTGCAGGAAGGGCAGAAGTGTTGGAATTGTTTTACAGTTTCCAGATCCTGTAATAAACCTTAGCTAAAGTTCTATGTGTGTAATGTTACACATCAGTGCTAAATCCTGGATGAGATCCTGACTCAGATTCTAGTGAGAGGGTAATGTGGTAACCACAGAGTCAGATGACCAGATGTAATGTCATTCTACCAGTACTGAAACTGTATTTCAATACTAGTGACAGATGTGAGGCATGCACTCTGTTTTTGGACTGTGCAAGACATTCATCCACTTTCATCTTGCCTTGCTTTATTAAGTAACTAGGAAACAATAATTCTTCAGTCAATTAAAAAATATAGTGAGATTAGGTAAATGCTGCTTTTTTTCTGTATCTGTCCAGTCTTTCCAGCTGTGTGTTTATTTTTATTTCCTGTTATTTAAACATTGGTGTTTATTGTAAATAGATATTCAGTATTTTTATGTTGTTTTGTTGTTAATTATTATTAAATATATCTAAACCTTTCATTGTAGCTGGTCTTTTACAAAATGTTTAACCTTTGAGAGTAAAATGACTTAATAGATGAGGGCACCGTAATAACAGTGACAGTATTAAAAACTAAAAGCAAAAAAGGTAGACATATTAAGACAAAATACAGCAAAGATTGTATTAGTGGCAAATAGAAAAGGACAGTGTATTACATAGCAATATAAGGGTGCTGAAGGAGATAGATCTAGGCCAGCCCAGATAGGAGAAAGCAGACAGGGAGTTAGGAGTGAGATATATGTAGCAGGCAGGGGAGAGGCAGCAGCCAAAAATCACTAGTAAGTCACTGTGCCTTACAACTGAGAGACAAATAGTGTCTGAGGTACAACATTAGAGTACAAAAGAAATGGGTTCTAGTTGGAAGGGAGCGTGGGATGGAAAGTATTCCTAAGACTCATCAGTATTTATACAAGAAGGTGAAAGAGGGTAGTTGCACTCATTCTAAGGCAGGAGATACCAACAATGTTGAATTTTCCCTGCACTAATCCAGGAAGAATCTAGCTAAACAATTATAGTATAGGGAAGGTATTTACTTCAGGCACTTCTTAGTAACCTCTCGCTCTAATGCCTTCTGGAGACAAAATAAGTTGACTGTCCTATCCTGTGTCAGAGCCTTGATTGATGTTACCTCTGACATCAGTCTGGAAGAGGTGGGGGGCTTGAGCCTTGAGTTGCTGTACTTAGTAAGATGTATTAGAGAAAGCCTAGTTTCAGGTTAAGAAAAGTGTGCAAATATCTGTCTAAACTGTAGACACTAAGCAATGTATGTTAACACAAGAACTCACAAAGTGTCAAAGAATGTCACAAAGACATGCGTCTGGAGTGTTTCTCCCTGGGCCTCCACTGAAAACTGGCTTTGTTCCAAGTTGGACTTTCCCAGTAAAGAAATGTAAAATAAATAAAAAATAAAAAATGAAATGTTTGCAGACTACTTAAGGGTTGACCAACAGCGAGGGAACAATGATGACCTTTATGCCCAACAGCAGCAATCCAAACAGATATACTGTCGTGCAAGTGCTGCATGGATCATCCTAATGAAAAAAACAGACTCCAGAAGCTCATGCTGGAGAATAGTATGAGTTAAGCTCTAAGCATGTTCTAATGCACTGCTTGCTTATGTAAATGCAGCGTGTTGCATGGCAGTAGCTGTCAAGCACAGTAATCTGACTTCAATAGTGGAATCAGACCTACAGTACTTTGACTTCTTACTTTGTTTTACCTACTGGCAAGCTTGTATTTCAACTAGCCACCTCTGTATTAGGGCCCTGAAATCAAAGCTTCTCAGTAGCTTTGTAGTTACACAAACAAGGTCAAACAGGGAGAGAAAAACACCAAAATTATATAAACTCCTGCAAATGCATTAGCTGAATACACCTTTGCCTAATTAAATACGTAAAGCCATTTTAATCAAATACGCATGCAATAAATCAATGGGCCGAAAAATAGTTGTTGTAACCCATTGCTGGAAGTATAGCATTTCAGGAAAGATAAGAATATGCACACAAATAGCACACTGGAAGCATTACACTAGAGACTGTATCAATACAGAACTTGCTAATAATTGCCCAAATGTAACAGTTCCAAAGTTACATTTCATTGCAGGTAAAATACTGGCTATCTAAACAGTGCAGTATTGTTGCTTGCAATTAACTGCTCTCCACTTTTAAACAGTTGTACATTTTTTCTCTGCTGTTGTGTGTCCAGCATTTAGTATATAGAGGATTATGATTCGGTCTGTGACCATAACCAGTATATTATATGTTCAAGATATAGGTGTCTCTCTCTTGAGGTGATTCTTGGCATCCATGTCACGAACACACAGGAAAGGGTTATGGTTGGCCACAAAATCATATTTCTTTGTAGTTCACTCAGCTTCATCTGATTCATGCAGTAGCATTTACAGTGCAAAAAAGTCAAGGGGGTAAAATATTGTACCAGCCTTTAAAGCCAGTAAAGCCCTTAGCAACTGCTGTCAAACAGACAGAAGTATACGTTACAAGATTTTGCATAAGAAGTCTGAATTCATCCAAAAATAATGAGAAAACAAAGGATCAAAATCGGGACAGTTTTTTAATATTTCTCAAATTCACCTTAGAAGTTCGTTAACTAGCATAGTTTATGTCAAAATACATGTTCTGAACAGTAAGAAGCCTAAAACTCTAATGTCTGGGCAAAGTTGATGGACTGTATTCCTCAGTGATTTGCCAGAAAAATCAAAAATTGTACCAGGGAGAAGGCAAAAATATGAAACAAAATCAGGGGCACAGTTCTGAGGTACAGCAGGCAGAAACAAAGTGCTCCTCTTGGTTCTGGCAGAAGGTAGAATTCCTTTGAGAATCTGTCAGGCTCTCCAATCCGCCATACAATTTGCTCTTTGTAGGTTAAATAATGAGTAAGTATGTTCTTGAGTAGTTGTGATCACGTACTGTTTTTATGAGTGATTATGTATTGATCGTTGATCGTGAGTGAAAGCATGTAATTCATATTAAAAAAATAAGTAAATGGAATATTGTAAGTGTGTGTGTGTGTGTGTGTGTGTGTGTGTGTGTGTGTGTGTGTGTGTGTGTGTGTGTGTGTGTGTGCGTGCATGCATGCGTGTGTGTGTGTGTGTGTGTGTGTGTGTGTGTGTGTGTGCGATTGTGTGTGTGTGTCAACTAGGTGGTCTAGGGATTACAGCCCATCTGTGAGGTTTTGTGCTGGAGCAAAAAAAAAACAAATCTCAGCAACGTACTATATAAGTTTTAGTAAAACAAAAAAGCAAAGCTTTCAGGTTCATACAAAAACCTTTAACACTTCCTCAGTCAGCGAGGAAGGGTATTGTATGAACCTGAGCTTTTTTGTTTTATTAAAATGTATATAGTACTTTGCTGAGATTGCTAATTTTTGCACTAGATTCATTGTATTAATCTTTGCTGTACTGTGCGGCTCTGATTTTTATCATGTTTGATCTCATAGGTGTTGTGCTGGAACAAGGGTCACTGTAACATTTTGCCTATGGAAAATGGCAACATTTGCCTTTATATGGGTATAAATTATTACCTGAGTCTTTAAAACTTCTCAAAAGTATTAGTGAGGTAATTATTCGGATTGGACAAAGTCATGACAAATTACTGACCTGTTAGTGTATCATAAAAGTGGGATGATGATTTTGGGTTAGAGTTGGGTCTTTTTCTAAGGATTCATGATTCCTGGAGTTGGATGGTGCATCTGGTGTGTATAATGGGTGATGCTTAAAGGAGGATCAGGTGAAGAGATGATGAAGAGCTAGAATAAAGGGATAGCTTAAGGCTGCATCTGTGAACTATAACCTATAACCTGGTTGTAGGAAGGGCTGTGTGTGACTCTGCCTGTATGGAATAAAAACTGGTGGAGGTTCATCTGAAAACTGAGAACTAGCTTCTAAGGGACTGTGTTAATAATATGAATATCTCTGTGATTAACTGTGCAAAGCTGTCTTTAATAATAGGCCAGTGGATTTATGTATTTTCCTCAATTCTTAATAATGAGTTGACACTAATTGCCTAGGCACAGACAGTTTGAACAAGGAATAATCAAATAATAGTTCACCTGTCAAGTACTTAAACTATTTGAGTTATATTTTCCGATGTACTTTGTGAAGCCAGATATATGTCTTCATAAAATACATAACATTTTGCTTCTGTGCAGTAGAGGAATGCAGTTTAAGTAGTCCAGTATATTCACTGTCTAGGTTGCTGATAACGAATTGGAATGACTAGTTACTGAGTACCAAAATCTGTCTTATTAGTGCAGTTTGGTGTTGTATACTGTTGGAAAATGAAAAATAAGTAAGAGGCTGCTTTCATTACAAAACTATTTTGGGAAAGATTTCTCTTGCCTCACGTATATTCACTTAACAGGCAAATATATTTTTTCTGCTGTATTTCTTTCTGTGTCTATAACCATGGAGGATTTACCGCAAGCCTTAGCCAAGTGTAAGTTAGAGACAGTGCAGTTGCAACAACAGTTAGTAGCACTGGTTAATATTGTTATCTCCAGAAATAGACACTGAGTCTTATATAGAGTGTGTGTGTGTGTGTGTGTGTGTGTGTGTGTGTGTGTGTGTGTGTGTGTGTGTGTGTGTGTGTGTGTGTGTGTTTGTGTCTGTGTCTGTGGGGTGGGGGGGTGCAGAAATGTGCATCACACACACACACACACACACACACACACACACACAGTCTGACATACACATTAACAACAACAAAAAAAACTTACATAACTCAACCTGGGTCAAAATTCTCTCCTCTGAGCTAACAGTGGAAGTTTTGAAAACTAATATAAACATTGAGAGGACCGACTGTTGACAAATATAAACAGAGAGGACCGACTTTTGACAAACCACTAATAGCATAAATATTTGATTAAAAACAAATTACAAAATGCTTCATCTATCCTTATAATATTAGAAAAATAAAAATGTTAGAAATTCTAACAATGGTCAAATTTATTTTTATTTATTTTACATTTGTTTACCAGGATAGTCCGAATGGGCATGGATCCCATTTTAAGTGGAAGCCCTGGGAGAAAAGCTCCACAATGATTAGTACAACAAATACAGTAAATGCAATACACATGTTAATAAAGTACAGTACAGAGTCAAAAGGTAATAAGGTACAGTTTTAAGGGCAAGAAAGGAGCAAAAAGTTAATATACTATAAGGAGCACAGTGTGTTACAATAAACAATACAGTTGAAAGAACATTTTGTTCTGTCATTTGGTTACATTCATCAGCAGCTAGCACAGTAAGCACACATTGATTAAGATAATAGAAAGGAGTTGTTGCAAGCTTTCACAGAAGGTTAAAGTATGATACGATCTAATTAAGTGAAGCTAACAACAGTCAGAACAATTACATAACCAAGAACTATGTAAATGGGACCGGAGGAGATTTTTGAAATTATTTTTGTTTTCAGTGTTCTTAATATCTACGGGGATGGTATGCCATGCTTTTACAACAGAAATGGAAACCATGGAGTCCCCAGAGCTGTTGTTGCTTTTGTCTATGTCAGCTAGTGCTTTGTTGGTGGATCTTAATAGGCATTTGTTAGAGTAGATATTTTTGAAACCTTCTTTCCCCTTCATGCTGCTGAGCATTTGCTGCTCTGTGTAAGCCCTATTGGAATTTTCCCTGCGTTTTTCTCCTGGCCACAGTACAGGCAACACAGGTTTGAGAACCTTAACAGATACCCTGCAACTCTAACTATCTGTCCAGAAGCCACCATTTTAAGCTTAAAATAATACTAATGAACCCTAGTGGATTTTTCCCTGCGGTTTTCTCCTGGCCATCATACAGGCAACACAGGTTTGAGGACCTTAACAGATACCCTGCAACTCTAACTATCTGTCTGGAAGCCACCATTTTAAGCTTAAAATAATACCACTGAACCCTAGTGGATTTTTCTTTGTGGTTTTCTTCTGGCCACAGTACAGGCAACACAGGTTTGAAGACCTTAACAGATACCTTGCAGAAATAGACACTGAGTCTTATATAGAGTGTGTGTGTGTATCTGTGGGATGGGGGGTGCAGAAATGTGCATCACACACACACACACACACACACACACACACACACACACACACACACACACACACACACACACACACACACACAGTCAGACATACACATTAACAACAACAACAAAAACTTGCATAACTCAACCTGGGTCAAAATTCTCTCCTCTTAACTAACAGGGGAAGTTTTGAAAACTAATATAAACATTGAGAGGACCGACTGTTGACAAATATAAACAGAGAGGACCAACTTTTGACAAACCACTAATAGCAAAAATATTTGATTTAAAACAAATTACAAAATGCTTCATCTATCCTTATAATATTAGAAAAATAAAAATGTTAGAAATATCTACTCTAACAAGCCACCATTTTAAGCTTAAAATAATACCACTGAACCCTAGTGGATTTTTCCCTGTGGTTTTCTCCTGGCCACAGTACAGGCAACACAGGTTTGAGTTTCTCCTGGCCACAGTACAGGCAACACAGGTTTGAGGAACTTAACAGATACCCTGCAACTCTATCTGTCCAGAAGCCACCATTTTAAGTTTAAAATAATACCACTGAAGAATGTGTCCCAGTAAATAACTACTACATAAGCTAATCATTTAATTAATGCTAGACTTTATAAGCACAACAAGAATTTACAGTGGTTTTTTTTTGCTAGTCACCACGAAAAGCAGACACCAGCAGCTCCTATCCTTTCTCTTTGGTTACCCACTATCCTCATTCTGTTTCTGTGTATATTCTCCTGTTCTGCACTTTACCCTTCCCTGAATTCATTTCTAGCCTCACTCATAATTGCCTTTCCTAGTGCACCTGCCCTATTTTACTGTCTTCAGACTCTTACATATTAATGTTTTTTTGTATGTTTTGCCCTGCTTTTAGTTGCTAATAATACCCCTGTCTCCCCCTCCAAAGCCCCTCTATATTATAGCTTATTTTAACCATACAGCACTGGATTTGCTTCAAGTAAATCTACTTGTGTAGCTTGAGGCCAGTGTCCTTTTGTAAGCTTACTTCTGCTCATATTTTATTTCTTTTTTTTTATTTCTGTGACTATACCTGTTAGAAACTTTATATCCTTGTCTCTCATACTAGTTTTTCACTATCTTTTTCTGATTGTTTCTATGACTTCATCTTGACCAGGGTGCTAGCCCCGCTCCGTTCGCTCCCCTACCCTACCTCCATTCTCACATACCCCCATTACAATTACCTTTATACCTAACTATCCCTCCGCTTCGTGTCCTACTAGCCACTACAATTCCACTTCCTGCCTATTGCCATAACCACCTAACTAATCTGTCAATCTTGTCAACACCACTTCCTCTATACCACTGTCTCTCTACCTACTCTATCTGAACATATTTTATTCCAACATGTATTATTTTCTAATATCTTCTGCACTACTCCTAATTCTCTCTATCTCCACCTCTTATCACTCCAATCTCTCTGACTCACTCCTATGTTCACCAACGTCTGACTCATACAACATATATCCAACTACTTCATCTTTTACTATCTCCTCTAATCTCTTTACTACCTCTACATCAAGTCTATATAAACTATCCATAATACAGGTTTTTAAACTTTCCCACAAAGCTAAGTCAAAACTATACAAACTCCATCTAGCATCTACTACACACTCTATCCTCACTAAAAACCTACCTTGTTCTGGAGATGTCCATCCCAACCCTGGCCCCTCTTCTCTCCCCAAAACTACCTCTACACTGCCCCATCTTACTCCTCTAACAGTCACCAACCTCAGTCACAACAATCATCTCCATGCAAATACTTAACTATTTACTCATTGAATATTCAGAGTCTAGCAAATAGTCACTGAGCTGCACTCATGGATAGCTCTCAATACCCCTCACATCCTCTCCCTATCTGAAACCTGGCTCAAGCCACAAATCTCAAATAGTGAAATACTCCCACCAGGTTGTAATATCTTCCGATCTAATAGACCTGTAAAAAAGGTGGTGGCATGGACATCCTCTACTCAAATATTCTTAACCTCTCACCATACCCTTACCCAGTTCCTGACTTCCTCCCAGCTGAAATCATCATCCTTAACTGCCATCTGAATCCCCACAAAAAACTTGCAATTGCCTCTATCTTCCTTCCTCCTGGTAACAATTTGCACATTCTTAAAAACATCCTATCCTGGTTCTCCCACAACATACCATATGAGACACTTATCCTTGGTGATGTCAACATCGATTGGTCCAAACTCACAGCTGACTCCCCCCAACTCAGTATCCACCTACACGGCTTCCACCAACTTATAACATCTCCCACTTGCTTCCATAAAAATTCCACTTCCAGCTCCATCATAGACTGGATCCTTACCAATTCCACCCACCACTACCACAATCCCACCACCTTACCTGACTCCCTCAGTGATCATTTCCATACCACCATCTTAAGACACTACTCCCATATTCCTAAACCCCACCTTATCAAAGACTGTCGAAATCTATTGACTTTCAGTTTACCCCAATTTAACTGCATTCTCCACAACATAGATTGGTCCATCCTAAAACACCTCCCCCTAAACGATGCTGTAAGCACTTTCAATAGCATCTTCATGAATACTCTAAACTCCTTAGCTCCCTCTAGGAAGATCAGAGTAAAATCAAACCATGCTTCTTGGCTCTCCAAAGAGACTAGGTCCCTTATGAAACAAAGAGATCATGCTTGGAAAACCTGGACTAAAACTAAACAACCACCTTTTCTTCAAAAATACAGACAACTGAGGAACCTTGCAAAAAAAAACATACAACTAATGACAAATATTTATACTATAGCTCTGCCCAGCTTAACAATAAGTCCAGTCCTCGAAAATTTTGGTCAACTCTCAACAACATCCTCTATCCTGGAAAGCCCTCTCATCCCTTCCCATACCCTAACTCTTCCTCTCATGAAACAGGTACCCTCCTGAATAAACACTTTATCTCTTCCATCCAAAATCTGGTAACCTCTAAGCCAAACTCTACTTCGACACCCACCTTTCTAAGTCCCACTAATACAACTTTGTTTTCTTTTGAGCCAGTTCCCATTACTTACATCAGATATCTACTACTCAAGCTAAACCTTGCTCTCCTTCCACTGACAATCTATCTCCTACATTCCTCAAACTTGCTGCTGACTCAGTTGCCTATCCTGTATCTATACTGATTAATCGATCTATTCTGGAATCAACTATCCCCACCCTTTGGAAATCTTTCTTTGCTATCCCTCTTCATAAAGGTGGAAACTCCACTGACCCCCCCCCCAAACTACCAACCCATTGCCGTTCTGTCCCCACTCTCCAAGATATTAGTAAAATGTATTCACTCGCAGCTTCTCAAATCACCTCCTCACGCATCACTTACTTACCCCTACCCAACATGGATTTCGTCCTCACCACAGCACCACCACTGCCCTATTCTCCTTCACTCATATCATTGCAGAGGCCCTAGACAACAATAAACTCATTTCCTTTCTCTTTCTAGATCTCTCCAAAGCCTTCGATACTGTCTCTCAACCTCTACTACTATCCAAACTCGCAAATCTCCACCTATCACCCTCCACACTTGCCTGGTTTAATAGTTACCTATCTGTCAGACAACAATCTGTCAAATGGCTCTCATCCTCCTCACCTTTCCTTCCCATCTCCACTGGTGTTCCCCAACGCTCCATCTTGGGACCCCTTTTGTTTAACATCTTCACCAATGATCTTTACACCTCATGCAAAGAATGCTCCCTTATTCAGTATGCTGACGACTCCACACTTATATCCATCTCAAATAACATTCCTGAACTACACTCCCTGACCCAACAGGCCCTACTATCCACCGAACAATGGCTCTCTCACAACCTATTGATCCTAAATCCCAAAAATACCAAACTCCTACTTTTCCTTCCCCGTTCTCTTTCTCATCACAAAACCTCCTTTTTTATTACACCTTCTAACAATACAAACATCCAACCTGACACCTACACAAAATTCCTAGGGGTCATTATCGATGAAGAACTCAAGTTCAACCTACACATACTCCAGTGTATAAAAAAAACAAACCAGAAACTAGGTCTGCTATATCGGAACAAAAAATTTCTAACCCCTGAATCTAGACTTACCCTGGGCCAGGCACTCCTCCTCCCCTCCCTCTTATATGCCGCCCCAGTTCTTACCAATATCCAGGCCTCCACTCTAAACAAACTGCAACAGACTTACCATAAAATAGCCAGATTCATTACTAACTCCCCATACAACTCACACCACTGCATTTCTTTAAACTCTCTTCAATGGCTTGAACTTCCCCAGTTTCTGCTATCTTATCAATTTCATATGCTACACTCTGTTCTTTATAAACCCTCCTTCTGTCCATCTCTGTCTTTCTTAGTCTCCATCTACATCCCATCCCGGACCCTCCATACTTCTAACCAACAATTACTTGATATCTACCACCCAAAATGGTCAGTAGGCAATATATGGATTAATAAGCAAAAAGAAGCCAATCAGTGCTACTAGTCCACAAAATCACTCAAAAAAGAGCACTGTTACTGCATATGGATTCAAAGTACCATTGCAAGGATCAATCTTCAATAATGCGAAAGAGAGCCCTCTTGTTGAGAAAAGGCTGCAGCTTTGAAATTAAAAGGTTATATCTGGAGATTTTTAATGTTACCTGGAGATTTTACAATAAAGAAATGGTACTTTGAATCCATATGCAGTAACAGTGCTCTTTTTTGAGTGAATATATGGATTCAGTATTAGTTGAGAGTTGGCTGATCAGGTTTTAACAGCAGTAAAGGACTCTTGTCTCAATTCCTGGAGTTGAGGGAGTGATTGGGTGGAGCAGACTAGAGTGGAGTCATCAGCATACTGGACGTCAGTGGCATGCTGGGTAGTGTGGAGTTGTTTGTTGAATACATTGTAAAGAAAGGTCCAGGAATGGATCTTTGGGGAACCCTAGGGTGACACGTAGGAGGGGAGATAAGGGGTTTTGCCAGTTTACTGATTGTTGGTGGTTGGTTAGATAATCTTGAAGCCACACTATTGTGGAGTGGCTGAGATTAAGATCGGAGAGAGCAGAAAAGAGTTTGAGATGGGAGACAGTATTGAAGGGCTTGGAGAGATATAGGAATACAGTGGATACTAGGTTACCATTGCTTTGATGTTGGTTTATTATGTTGGTAAAGGTAATAAGGGCTATGATAGTACTGTGACTGGGGAAGAGGGTGTTGGTTAGCAATTTATTAGTGAGGAAATAGTGCATTATTTGGGAATGTATACATTTTTCAAGGATTGTAGATAAGGGGGATAGAATGGCAATTGGACTCCTCTGTGGAGTGGTACTATATGTGAAATTTTCCACAGAGAAGGAACACTTTGTCCTGATAAAGAGTGGTTAATAAGCATGAAGACTGGGTAAGAGATGGCTTTGGCTGCAATCTTTACATATTCTGCAGGTAAGTTGTCAGTGGCCAGGTTGTGGGTTTAAGCCTAATTAGATATTTATATATTGTGCTAGTTGGACAGACTGTAAGGAGAAGAGGTTTTCGTCTGCTAGTACAGAAGATAGGTTTGGATGTGAAGTGGGAGAACTATTATTGGTGAGGGCTAGGATGGATATGGTGAAGTGTTTGGTGAGTTGGGTGCCAATTTTATTGGTGGTAGTGTCAATGTTGGGGGGGGGGGGAGTACTGGTCTTTCCTGGTTGTAGGATTTTATTAATAGCAGCCCAGAATTTGAATGTGTTATTTTTGTGTATGGTTTGAATGCCTATATAGTGGTTCCTTTTGTCTGTCCTAATTTGTTTTTTTTTTTTTTTTTGCTTTATTCCTTAGTTTCTGGTATGCCTGTGTATTAGCTTGAGTTTTATTTTGATGCCACAAAGTGCATGCTTTATCTCTTTATTTTAAAAGAGCATTGACCAGTAATATGAAGCAATTGATATTGCAAAGCAGTCCTAAGATTAATCTGATTATTTAGTAACATTAGTAGAATGCTTATTAGTTACCAATCCATTGGTCATGCAAACTCAGCCAGTTTAAGTTATTTGAAGTGGTTACTGAGGTGATGGTTAAGGGGCATAGAATTTACACTGAACTTTGCCAATGCCTTTTACATGATCCCTCATATTAGGATGACTGATAAACTCTCCTAACTCAACATTAATCCATACATATTTCACTGGTTTGGTAACTGGCTGAATGATACATTCCATACCATTAACATTACAGTATCTGCTGTAAACAGAAAAATGTCACAAAATGTAATCTAATTCAGTATTTCCTCTCCAAAACAATCTCATATTTCAGTACCCTTTGCTGCTCTGATCAGTTAAAGGCCCTGTCCGTCTACTCAGTGTCATACAGATGCCTGGGGATGACCTCTGCTTAGCCTCCCATGCTATGAACAACCCAACTTTTCTTTTAATTTCATTACCTATATAGAAGCAGGGGTAAAGCAAACTGCCATTCTAGAGACCTAAATCTATATTACCCCATTAACAACATCAGTTGACATGATAGATACAAAACCCAATCTATCCCTTGTTTCGCAAATAATCTGCCATTTCCTAACAAGCAGACTATGTTCTTAGGGACCTTTAAAACCAATCTGGATGACTGAATGCGAAATCACAAATTTTCACCAAGTATAAATGAAAAAAGTCTATTTAGGAAGGGACATTTTTTGTTTCCCACCAGTATTAGCAGTTGGAACTGACCGTGATGGTTTCCTAAGCTATAAGCTTAATAAGTACCTATGAACATATACAATGTATGTTTCTAAATCTAAAGGAATGTGATAAAACTGAAGCTAGGATTTTTGAGTCAGCATACTCTCATTGCATCATAACCAAGTTTGGAAAATGTACTGTGTTTCTAGAAGTGAGAGCAGTGCAAGTTTTATTGCTTTTGCATGATTACCCTTGGCAAGTGTCCATTTGTATGCAAGCATAAGTTTAGTACCAAAAAAGATGGAGCTGATATACACTCACGGTGATATAAATAGACATGTAATCACACAAGTGGAAAATCAACCCTTTCTAGGAAGAAACGTTTGCATCTAGTTGTAGTTCCTCATTTAGTTCATGTTATTATAACAGTAAAAACATGTTCCATAGGTAAAACCACTATGGAAGATGTCAGAATAGAACATCTACAGACACTGTGTGGCAGGCTTGTGATATTTAATAAGAATGAAATAAAGCAACAGCTTTCTAAAAATGTGGAGACTGCATGACAGTGACACACTTAGATATCTGAGTCACAACCAGGAGAAGAGATTTTGCATAGACTTTACAAAAGGGACTAGAATTTGATTATGATTAGATGGTAAAAAGGATCCTGTTTGTTGCTGTTTTGCTAGAAGCTTGTCTCAGTGATGAACCCAAAGAAAATCAATGAGATGTCAGAATAGGAAATTAAGTTAAATGGATAGAAGACACTAAAGTAACAATCAGCACAAAACAGATGTCCACATAGACTTACAAGTGTTAGTACAGAAAAAGTAAAGATAAAAATAGAAGGAGAAGAGCACATACATGACGACCTTCAGAGAAAAGAAATTGGCATGTGCACTAAAAGTGAGAAAGGCAGGAAAAGTAAGAGATTTAAACTACATTTTTGACAATGGTGAATAGAAAACTAAGAAAAAGTAGAACTCTTAAGAAAAGGCTTGTACAGCTAGTAGAAAAAAACAAACAGAAATGTGTTGGTTGTTCATAAGTGCTCTTTGCAAATGGATGCTAAGGAGACCTTGCCAACAGACACTATTGAAGAAAATGACTCGGGAGTAATAGATGTATGAACAATCAACATAAACTATAAAAGGAGCTATGGGAAGATAAAAATTAAGAAGAACAGCTAGGGTTGCAAGGGAAGACAGTGAACAAGCTATTCCACCAATTTCTTACCAATATTTTGAATCAAGAGTTGGTCTCTACTATAGTCTGAGGATAATGAGTAAATTGTATATTATTTGTTAGTGCCAAGCCATTATAGGGTATTAAAATTGAAGGTATGCCATAGTTATATGTTAAGAGGATTCCTCGGAGGGATAAAACTAAGGCAAAAGTGCTACCCAGATTTTATTGTTCAGGTGTAAAGACTACAATAGAAAATGTCTGCCCTTCTTTTCCTGAATGTTAGAAAACTGCATCCAAACAATGATTTAAGAGAGTACTGGTCTAAAAGCCCAATATACCTACACCTTATGAGCATGTTGTTGTGAAATTATGGGCCGACAAGTGAAGTCTATCAGTAAGAATCAACACTTAGTGGTACTGATGAACTATGCTCCAAATGTTCTCTAAGCTCTACTATTACATAAGGCCAGTGATGTCTACTGCAAGAGAAATGGTAATGTTATCCACTAGGTTGGTTATCCATAGAGAGGTACTTACTGACTAAAGCACATACTTTATACAAAGGGTGTCACATCAGTCATTCTAATGCTTTAATGTTAAACCTATCTGTGTACAATTTTTACAATGATAGTTTAGAAGAGAGGTTAAAAAATGACATTCACGTTACAAAAAGTAGTTAACACAAATGCAAAGAACTGAGACCACTTGTTACTATATATGCTGTTGTAGATAGGTGCCAAAAGCTTCAGCTTGGTTTACTCTGTTTGAACTCTCATGTGAGAGGCATCTAAAAGGCCTGCTTGATATTGTTAAAGAGAACTGGCAATAAGACAAGGCATTAAAAGTGCAATACAACATTACATGACTTTACATGTTGGTTGATGTATCTTGCTCACTCTCTTCCTTCTGACCCAAGCTTTCCTTCTTAATTTTCATCTTCCAGTAGCTCTTTTTAAAAGAACAGATGCAAGAAATGCAACACCAGGTCAATAATAAGAATTTAAGGCTTATGAACTACTACTTTATGAAGTTAACTGGAAATGTCTACAAAGTAATCTATTTTGTCTTAAGAAAATTAACACTGTCCAGTCCTCTTTTAACATTATAAATAACAAAACACAGTTAGTAATGTTTTGCAGAGTAATGTATATATTCTCCAACAGAAAATGAACACTGTCCAGTCCTCTTTTAACATTATAAATAACAAAACACAGTTAGTAATGTTTTGCAGAGTAATGTATATATTCTCCAACATCCTCCTATTATATCAGCAATATTAAAAAAAAAAGATTTAAGAGTATTATCTTGGAAACAAACAAAAATGGCTTTTGGTTTTATTTCTTTTTTGCATCAGTAAAGTCTTCTAGAAGGTGCCAATATTTTTAAAATGAATAACTGGAATAACACTAAGTTTATATGATGGTATGGCTGCTTTCAAGGTTCAGATATGAAATCTTTTGTAAACCATGGTTATGAATTCACCCTAAAGTAAAATGAATGGATTCTGATTCAAATGATTATGGAAACTACAAACGTCATCTTCAACACAGCAATTCAATGTAAAAGAAACAATACCTTTAGACTACTGGAATATTTATGTTAAATTGTCTGTGAAAATGCATCTTCCTGTATTATTCTCTCATATGTTTAAAATTTTTAATTTGCTCAGTGGGAGGAAATAAATGGGAGCTTTGTTTTTCAAGAGGAGGTAAATAACATCTCTGACAAGGATAAAAAAAAAAAATAACTGTATTTTCCATTAATAAAACAGCTTCAATTTAATTTTGGAGGTTCTGTATCTAGAACTGTGTCTATTATGTTTTTTTTTCTCCTGATAAGACAGCAAGAATTAAGAAAGAAAACAAAAAAACAATTATTTTAGCTGTAACATAGAATTAAAAGGTATTTTGAAACATATATTTGAATGCAAAACAATACCGGTAGGAAATTCAATACTTTTTACAAGCTCAGTGGCCAGACAATTTTGCCTACAGAATATTTAGTTTTGTTCAGTTTCCCCTATGCCTCATTTATTAAGAGCGATCAGTACTATGTACTGTGGGCAGTTCTATCCATTGCATGGAAAACCTTTACCAGAAAATGGAAGAAAAGTCTGTCACCTCTATTCAAAGACTTTCTTAAACTTATGGAAGAGTTAATCAACAAAGAGACTGAAACTAAGAAATCTTCTCAGAGGATCACATATCATAATCCATGGCTTAAAGTGCAACAGTTAATACAAAATATGAAAATGATTGAAGTTTCATCTTCTCGTTTAACATAGTATGCTTACTTAAGGTCATTGTATAATAGTACTTTAACTTGGTCTTAGCCACCAATGTCAGTATATAAATAGTTGGTTTCTTATTTTATTATGCATCATTTATTGTTTTTTATTATCAACACATAGCTATTGTACACTGCAAACCCTATCTGAAGATGCTTGATGACTTCTTATATTATTGTAATGTTATAGAACAACCAATAAAAAAATAAAAATAAAGAATTTGGCGTTTAGAGAATTTGTCACATTGGATCAGACTTTAGTTTTAGTGTCCTGCATTGAGAGCAAATATCTAATAAGTGACCCAGACACCTTTGAGATAATCTAAAAAGGCTAGCTGCAGTAAGCACAAAGGTAGATGAGCAGAACAGAGAAGAGCACATCTGTCACCTTTATGTACTAAAATTACGGAAATTAACAGGAAGTACTGTGTTTGATTTGCAAGCTGTAATCCATGCTGTAGGATAACTTGAGGATCCCCTGCCAAATGCACAAAGGCAGGAAATAAGGGACTTTATATTAAGACATAAATGCCTGGGAGAACTAAACTGATTGAACGCAACACTTGGAGTGAAAGTTAGTCTGTGCCTTATAGTGTACTAATTGCACAGAAACAGTTAGTAAAAGGAGTTCAAAATGTGCTCAAATTAGGAATAATAGAAAAGACACAGAGTGAATGGAGAAGCTTAACAATATTAATTCATAATGATTTTAATAAAATTAATCATGTTTCATTTTTTTATTACTATTCCATGCCCATGATTTATGAGCTGATTCAATTGGCAAAAAGGCATTGACAGATATTGCATTCTTCTGTTGCTAATATAACAACAGCATATGAATGCACTGAAGGCTTATTTCAATATGCAGTGCTAACATAAAAATAAAAATAATGATAATTTAAGAGTGATGAGTCTGGACAAGGGAGGAGGAATGGTTATGATGGACAATATGTTATATATAGGAAAGATGATGGACATCGCGAGTGACATGGGGAAATACAGTAGGGTATCTTTAAATGAAATAAATATTGTCAATAGTAAAATTGATACCTGCTTATATGACATGTTTCTTAAGGACCTAATTAGTTTTGGTGAGTACAACTTTTTAAAAACAGACAAACCTATGATACCTTCCCTATTTGGTATTCCAAAGGTGCATAGAAATATTTTGGATCCTCCTATGCGACTGATAGTAATGGCAGACAGATCCAAAAAGCACTCCTTAGCAGTTTATATTGACAAAAAAATTAAAGCAGTTAGATGTGTTAGGCACTGTATTTTTAAAAGACTCTTAGGACTTCCTAAGAGAGGTAGAAGAGAAACTATACAAGGAGAATATGATTTTTGTCACTGTAGACATTATGGATCTTTTTACTGTAATTCCACACAAGGTAGGTTTAAAATGGTTTGAAGATGCGGTGGGGGACAATAGTATTTTTAACTTCAATTGATTAGAGGTTCTTTTAGAACTTATGAAAATATTTTTGTACAACAATTTCATTGCATTTAAGGTGAATTTTACAGACAACTTAGTGGAGTAGCTATGGATGCGAGTTTATAGGTGTGGGAAAAGAAGTATGAGTGGAATTCCCTTTATGTGCATTGTTGGAATAATTATAGAAGATATTTGGATAACATTTGTATATTTTGGACTAGTACAGAATAGAAGCTGACAGAATTTATTGAATATATAGTGCAAACCATTGATTTTTTTAAAGTTCACTTACAATGTTGAAAAATTTAGAATTAACTACTTGGATGTCACTTTGCACATTGTTGTGGGGGAAAAAGGTTCAAATACACTATATACAGAAATAAAACTTTTTCAAACTCTTACTTACATTTCAATAATGCCCACCCCTACAAATAAAAGCGCAGTATTGTCAAGAGGCAATTCATAAGGGCCTCTAGGATGACTTCTGAAGAGGATGATTTTCTCAATGAATGTAAAGTTATTAAAAATATGTTTCTAGAAAGAAAATACTCCATTGGTTTAGTAGATGATGTTATAGAAGAAGTTAACAGAGATAGAATGAACTAATAATTCCCATTACTGGAGAAGAAGGGAGTAGTGCTATATTCAAAGAAAAAGAATATTACAGATTGTAGTGGAGTCAATAGTTCAAATTTGTCATGGGCTTTCATTACCAGTTATAATAAAGACTCCTCCAATATAACTAAGATCATTCACACGTATTGGGAACTTTTCAAGAATTTTACTGACATGGACAACCTATTTAAAGGTTGTGAAGTACGGTCACTGCAGTTCGACAACGTCACAAACCAACGAAACCTTGATGAAACAATTTATTGAAGAGATTTTCATTTGCTAAGTGAGCAAACTTCTTCAGAAACTATTTTTGCATTTAAAATACATATAAATAGTCACAGCTGCTACTGTTTGACCAATCAAATCGCTCATATTACTTGACCACTTTCTTAAAGCCGTATTGAATACATAAAGCATTGTCCCTAATAAAATAAACATTGACATCTGTCTTTAAAATACTGAATTTCAAAATGTATCATACACAAAAACAAAAACAAAAAATAATAATAATAAAGACACAAGTACCAATACATTCATGTTTTATCAAACAATAACTTGGTGGTACAAATCACAGCTTCATCGCCTTAAACTCTTTAATTTTAAGATGCTACTTATAGAGCATGTTTCATTCAAGCCTGGGTAATTATAAGCATCTAATTTAATCTGCCATGTTAACTCTAATTCTTCCAAGTGTAAAGGTGCAGGACCACCTCTTATATCTTGATTTACCTGATCTATAACTAAAATTTTAAATCTGTGGTCTACATAACACTGGACGTGCTTAGCTAGAGCATTGTCCTGCTTCTTCCTACTAATGGCATATTGATGTTCGTAAATTGCCTACGCTCCATTTTACCCACATAAAATGCAGGGCAACTTTGACATTTCGCTAAGTAAACCACCATCTTTGAATTACAGTTATACTTTGATTTTAATCTAATGTGGAACCCACATACTATAGATGAATTTGTAGCATCCACAAATTTACAGTAATTACAATTCTGACATTTAAACATTCCTGTTATTTTCGGGAAAACTCGACGTTGTTTGAGTAAAACTTTCAAGTTTTTACCCTTCCTAAATATGACTCTAGGCCTATCTCCCATTTTAACACAGATATTTGAATTAATTCTAAACAGACCCCAATTTTTCTTAATAATATCTATGCAGAAATAGCTATGCATATTAAATGCAGTGATAAAGCTCGGTCCAGTGTGTGTAAGAACAACAGGACTACATTCTGCATTATTAGGCAAACTAAACACTGGGTTTAATTGTACAGAGGACATTAGTTTAATACCCAATAAAGGTTTAAATGTACTATTAAGTCTCTTATGGTTAACTTCATTTATCAAGTTGTCTAACAAGCTTTCAGGGTACCCTCTATGCAGAAACATGGATTTCAATAATTGACATTCTTTCATAAAGTCTTGATCCTGACTGACAATGCGTGTGGCTCTCACTAGTTGGCCTTTTATAACAGATCGCTTCTGATAGTGAGGGTGATAACTTGAAAAGTGTAAAAATGAATTAGAGTATGAGCTCTTCCTATAAATGTTAGCTACAAAGCATCCTAGTTCTCTATTCTTAGATAACCAAATGTCCAAATATGCTATTGCCACCGTATTGAAAGTCGCTGTGAATTGCAGGAACTGAGTTGACTCATTAAATAGTTGCAAAATGGAATTACCAGTCTCAGTATCACTGTTAACGAGGATGAAAATATCATCCAAGTAACGTGTATAATAAATTATCTGGTCAATGAGACTTATATTCTTGAACACATGTTCAGATTCAATAAGCCATCACTAAGTTCGCTATACTTGCTCCACATGGAGAACCCATAGCGACACCAACTTTTTGTAGGTAAAAAGTGTCACCAAACATGAAAATATTGTTATAAAGGATGATTTCCAATAATTCCATAACTAATGCTATCTCATTAACAGGAGCACCATTTTTCTTTAACAAAAGACTAACAAATTCAATCCCTACATCTTGGGGTATACATGTATATAAATCCTTCACATCTACTGTGAGGAAGTTATAGTTCATGTTCAACTTCAAGCTATCTATTTTCTTAAGGAATGACCACCAGTCTTTACATATTTGTTGTTCCTGGATCAAATATTTTTGTAATATTGAATCCATGACCTTTGCACAAGGATAAGTAGGAGAACCTCGGTCATCAACTAAAGGTCGCATAGGAGGGTTTGTCACATCTTTATGGATCTTTGGTATACCAAACATGCAGAGGTATCTAGGATATATAGTGAACATATAGTTATAAATGTTTTGTTTAATCCTTCCCTCTATAAACATGTCTTCGATACTATTCTTAATAGAGCTGTATGCTCTGTTAACTTCCGACCTAGAGCTCAAAATATATGCAGGGTTGTCCAATAATGAAGTCATACGCTCAACGTAGTCTGTGTTATCAAAAACTACAAGACCACCACCCTTATCATGTTTACAAATACGAATGTCTTGAGTTTTAATATACTCAAGGAAGTCGTGTTCAGTTTTGTTAATGTTTTGATTACCACTAGTGTAAAGCCCTCTTTTTAAGCCCTGTCTAATGTCTAACTCACATAGCTGTTCAAAAACCTGTAATAATGGATGTAAAGGAGGATTAAACGTACTTGGAATATTAAATTGGTCTGTGTTAAATTCATTAGTACTACCACCCATCATTAAGTTAAAATTCAACTTTCTAGTAAAAACTTTAATATCAATGACGGCCTTCACTAGATCAAGTTTTTGAGCTGGAACATAAGTGTACCCTTTGGATAAAAAATCAACTATATCTGAAGAAATAATGGTGGAAGAAAAGTTGTACACTTTAAAATCACCTGTCTTATTAGTAATGGTGACTGGTTTAACCACAATAAGCTCAAGTGGACATCCAGAAAATTCACTACTCGTGTCAACAGCTGTATAATCAAGCTCATGCAAATCACAGTCTAAAATATAATTTCCGAACATGTAGTAAAATTAAGTGACCCAGACTTTGCAGCAGCACATTCAAGTGTAACTAAAGTTATGTCTTGCATTTGTTGAACTTCCGTTGAGGCTTGTTCGATAGATAATTGTTCTGTTGCTTCGGTTTGGCACCCATATAATTGGCTAACCAAAAATTTTCATTTTGATTTTGGTCTGAATGATCATTCCTGTTCTGTCCCTGATAAAGGTTTTGCAACCTTTCACTCCTCCTCACCTCTGGTTAACCATCAAGGTTAACATTAGTATGTAAGTCAAAATTATTATTATGATTTGTAACATTAGTCAGTGACCTATGATTCTTTCGTTGATGCTGGTTATTGTCCATTATGTCACCATTAACAGGAGCCAGTGAGTTAGACACTAAGGGATCTTGCCAAACCTGGGACACCTTGCAGACACGGTCCAATTTTTTGACTTTATTGCTTTTTAGCTTAGCCAAATACTGATCAATACTGGAAAACACATGACCATATTCATATTTGTACCTGTAAAATTCTGCATCCACTTTGATACTAGTGTCCAACCCAGCTACTTTAACACTTAGTTCATTGACCCAAATGGTGTAATGTTTGACCTTAAGCTCTAAGAGGTCAAATCCTTGGCGAGCAAATAATTCCCAAAGTTCTTTATGTTGTGTAGACCATACATTTAAATTTTTACTTATAGATCAGGTAAATCAAGATATAAGAGGTGGTCCTGCACCTTTACGCCTTGAAGAATTAGAGTTAACATGGCAGATTAAATTAAATGCTTATAATTACCCAGGCTTGAATGAAACATGCTCTGTAAGTAGCATCTTAAAATTAAAGAGTTTAAGGCGATGAAGCTGTGATTTGTACCGCCAAGTTATTGTTTGATAAAACATTAATATATTGGTACTTGTGTCTTTATTATTATTATTTTTTGCTTTTGTTTTTGTGTATGATACATTTTGAAATTCAATATTTTAAAGACAGATGAGAATGTTTATTTTATTAGGGACAAGGCTTTATGTATTCAATATGGCTTTAAGAAAGTGGTCAAGTAATATGAGCGATTTGATTGGTCTAACAGTAGCAGCTGTGACTATTTATATGTATTTTAAATGCAAAAATGGTTTCTGAAGAAGTTTGCTCACTTAGCAAATGAAAAAAGCTTCAATAAATCTTTTCATCCAGGTTTCGTTGGTTTGTGACATTGTCGAACTGCAGTGACCGTACTTCACTTGTCTATTTAAAGGTTATATTCAATTTATTTATAAAAATGTATGACTATTAAGAATATTTTAGCATATCAGAACAAGAGTGGGCAAGCTGCATCCACCCAGAAAAAAAGGCACATTTAAGTGCAGTAGGTGTACATAATGCAGTCACATTAGGAACACCAGTTGTATATATATTCCCAGCAGGGACAAACGTTTACAGGCAAAAGAGTAGAAGTAATTGTAAGAGCAAAGGCATTATATATTTGGCTACCTACTTACTTATGTGGGGAACACTGAAAGAGCTCTGAAAAGGAGCCCTTAAGGCCAAACAAAATGCCAGACACACTAGTCATTGGTGATTCCATAGTCAGACACACTGACATCCCGCTCACCAGACTGAGTAAAGAGAAGGTCACAGTAAGCTGCCTGTCGGGCGCTAGAATCCGCCACATATAAGCACTCAGGTCTCTCAACAGCAGGTACAAGTACGACTCAGTCATTGTCCACGCTGGTGTCAACGACCTGAGACGTACCTCCTTGGACTACATGAAAAGGGACATCGAGGAGCTCTCTGATTATGTAGCCCAGGCAGGTATGACCCTGACCTTGAGCAGTATCCTACCTTTACCTAGAATGATGCCACAATACAGTGATAAGATGATCAGCTTTAATAATTGGCTTAAATTCTGGTGTCATTCAAAGGGGATCCAATGTCTGTCTGCCTGGGATGACATGCTGGACAAGCCACGCTGCCCAAGGGCGGCTTGCACCTGTCACCCTGGGCTTCGGATATTGGCAAAGGCTCTTGCCACCCCATAGTGCCTTTTTAGGCAAGGCTCAAATTCTAAACCTACCTCCCTAGAACACCAAAAGGAAAAAACTAAGGGTAATGCTGCTCAATGCCAGAAGTCTCAATCTCAAGATGCACGCACTGAGGCCCTTCTCAATATGGAGAACATTGATGTCTGTGCTGTGACAGAAACCTGGTTCAAGGATCCTGAGAGCACCCCAGCACTAACAGGTTTCACCTCATATCATGCGTTCCGCCCCAAAATCCGGACAACACCAAGAAAGGAGGGTGTCCATATTCATAAAGGACACCCACACCTCAAGGGTAGTGGCAACGCCGCGATGCATCGGAGACCATCCAGGTGCAATTAACCATAGGCAAGACTGCTCTGCAATTTGTAGCATGTTACAGGCCACCCTCTCAAATTCAGGAACCTCACATGGCCTTCCTGAAAACATTGGAGGATAAATGTATCTCCAAACACCATCATACTAGGTGACTTCAACTACCCTAATATAGACTGGGAACACTACTCAAGCCCGAACACTCTAACCCAAAGATTCCTGGAGTTCATAAACTCAAATGCCATGGAACAACTAGTCACCATCCCCACAAGAGGAGAAAACATACTTGATCTCATCATCACGAACATGGGATCAAAATGTTCAACACCGAAGTATACCCCTCACTGGTGAGATCAGATCATAAACTAATCTGGCTGAGGTCCTCATCCCGCCCCACCTGAAACAAAAAGACCACAGTGAAAAACTTCTCAAAGCCGATTTCACACTTCTAAAAACTAGTGTGGTCTCCTTTAAGGCCCCTGAGCCAGTGGTAAACATTACTCAAACCGCTGAATCACTTACAAATGCCTTCTACCAGCACCTACAGGACTGCATGGATCAGGCAATCCCAAACAAAACTAAGACTCTCTGTACCAAAGGCAAGCATCCAGTCTGGTGGACCCCAGCCATAAACAAGCTCTACAACAAAAGGAGGAAGCTACTACAAGATAGAGCAAAATCCTTGAAAGGTAAGACACCTTTGATCATTATAAGTAAAAACTAAGAGCTCTCATAAAATCATCCAAGGCAAATTTTGAGAGAAAAATGCCAAGGACTCGAAAGAGAAACATAAGGCCTTCTTTAGCTATGTTAGAATCCTAGGAGGAAACTCCCAGATATGCTCAGAATTAGTTCAAAATGATGTGAAAATTACTGAACCTACACACATTGCCAACATACTGGCTGACAGGTTCAGTGCAAACTCCCCTCCCCAAAAGGAGAGATATCTATTCCAGAGGATTGTAGCCCCCAAACATCTCCAACGCCCAGGTGAGAACTGCCCTCACTAAGGCAAAAACACAGCATCCATGGGACGGATGGTGTCCCGGCTGTGTGCTTCACTTAACTCAACGAGGAATTAAACCTACAGTTAGGACAGCTGTTTAATCTTAGCCTCACCTCAGGATACGCATCTCCAAGTGGCGCATCGCCTGTGGTCCCACTTCATAAGGGCGGTGCCTCCACAGACCCTGGAAATTACCGCCCATTAGCTTGACAAGCCTTATCTGCAAAGCCATGGAGAGGATCATAATGGAACTCATAAATAAAGACATAGGGAACTTGCAGACTTTGGATCCAACCCAGTTTGGCTTTGTCAAAGGCAGATCCTGCCTCTTAAACTTGGTTGACTTTTTCGAGACAGTCACCAAGGCCATTGATGAGGAAAGGCAGTCCATACAGCCTACCTCGACCTGGCAAAGGCCTTCGACACAATACCCCACTCAGGTATCATCGAAAAACTCATCAGCTTGAATGTAAACCCATACATCATAAGATGGGTTGCAAACTGGCTAAGTGACAGAACCCACAGGGTCAGAGTTGCTGGAGCCATGTCAGACTCAAAGCCTGTCACAAGTGGTGTCCCACAGGGCTCAGTCCTGGGTCCACTCTTGTTCGGCATCTACTTTTCTGAAGTACAAGCAAACACAGGAGGGTTATGGCTGACAAAGTTTGCAGATGACTGCAAACTGGGCCATAGTGAAAACACATCTGACACAGATATCCTCCAGAAGGGCCTCACAGAAACAGATAACTGGTGCCAGAGCCATGGCCTGAAGTTAAACGCCAAAAATGCATAGTCATACCCCGGGAAAAACAAGGTTACCCTAGCTACCATATAGGTGGCAATCCACTGAGCACAGAAAAAAGTCAGGGATCTGGGGACCCAGGTTGACAGTAGCCTTTCGCTTGACACTCATGTTGCTAAAGTAGTTAGGAAAACCTTCTATATAAGCCCACCTGATCATGAAGGATTCACATCTAGATCAAGAGAGGTCATCGTCCCCTGTACTCATCACTCATTAGACCTATGATTGAGTACAATGCCCCATTCGAATGTATCTGACCAGACACCTGCTGCAGCTTGAAAGGCCCCAAAAGTTCCTCACCAAAAGGATAAAGGGTCTCAAAAATATGTCTTATGCTGCCCGACTGAAAGAACTCCAGCTCGATTCAGTCTCATACCACTTGCTCAGAGGTGACCTGTGCCTGACATATAAGGCCATGTCAAACCCAGATTTGATGAATATGCTTCACCTCAAAAATCTAGATCCCTCAGAACCACAAGGCGGAGACTTAAACCTTGACACGGTTATAAATAGAACGTGCTGGAGGGACAGATTCATCACCCAGAGACTCCCTATGCTGTGGAACAAAATCCCGGTACATGTGAGGCAGAGCACCTCTCTGGCCTTGTTCAAGAGGAATCTTGACCAATGGATGGGAGATTGCAGATATACCCCAGGGATTACTTCAGTGTCACTGCTTGACAGAGGCACAGCAAAATGATAGGCATAGTTTTTATTCAAACTAAAGGGGTGGCGAAAGCCACATAACTATGGGCTAGGCTTATAAATGCCCTTGGGCAGATAGCCTAGTATGAACCTATGAACCTATGAACCTATTACTATAGTATAACAATGTCAAATAATAATACTGCCTTGTTCCAACACAGCTTGGTCTGGAAACATTTTAGGTTCACGTTTTTTGTGTTGGAAAGTATCTCGTAGAGTACCAGAGGAGGTTTATGGGAAGAGAAAATTGAATATCGGGAAACTTATTGGCAAATTGTTTTACAGGCTAATGAGCCCCCTGGTTTAAACGATAACATTTCTATAGCACCTTTATTAAAAATGAGAGCAGCAAGATTACACGTTTTACTCATAATGTTTTTTGTTTTATTTATTTATTTATTTTACATTTGTTGACCAGGATAGTCCAACTGGATATATGTCCATTTTCAGTAGAGGCCCGGGGAGATAAGCTCCACAAAAAGAATAATAATAGCAACTTCAGGTACAGTAATTATACAGACTAGAATACAACTGTTATGTAGCAGCATCACAAAATTATAACGTAACATATTTTTAAAAGAAAGAGTCAGAAAAGTAAATATTGGTATATATTAGTTGGAAACAAGTTCATATAGTCAAGAATTTTATTATAGAAGTACATAGTCTGTAGTGGTTCCTATGAAAGAGTAAGTTTTTACAGACTTTAATTAGCTGAACAGGTCCTACTCTCTAAGGTTGAAGAAAGAGTTTGACATAAAATAGCAATAGTGAGATAAGTAGACAGTAGACCAAGCTGGAGGGGATTATTAGTCTGGGTAACTACATGGGCATAGTCAGTGAATTTTGAGGTCATAGCTGGAGGGGATTATTAATCTGGGTAACTAAATGGGCATAGCCAGTGGATTTTGAGGTCATAGCTGGAGGGGATTATTAGTCTGGGTAACTACATGGGCATAGCCAGTGGATTTTGAGGTCATAGCTGGAGGGGATTATTAGTCTGGGTAACTAAATGGGCATAGCCAGTGGATTTTGAGATCATAGCTGGAGGGGATTATTAGTCTGGGTAACTACATGGGTATAGCCAGTGGATTTTGAGGTCATAGCTGGAGGGGATTATTAGTCTGGGTAACTAAATGGGCATAGCCAGTTAATTTTGAGGTCATAGCTGGAGGGGATTATTAGTCTGGGTAACTAAATGGGCATAGCCAGTGGATTTTGAGGTCATAGCTGGAGGGGATTATTAGTCTGGGTAACTAAATGGGCATAGCCAGTGGATTTTGAGGTCATAGCTGGAGGGGATTATTAGTCTGGGTAACTACATGGGCATAGCCAGTGAATTTTGAGGTCATAGCTGGAGGGGATTATTAGTCTCGGTAACTACATGGGCATAGCCAGTGGAGTTTGAGGTCATAGCTGGAGGGGATTATTAGTCTGGGTAACTACATGGGCATAGCCAGTGGAGTTTGAGGTCATAGCTGGAGGGGATTATTAGTCTGGGTAACTAAATGGGCATAGCCAGTGGAGTTTGAGGTCATAGCTGGAGGGGATTATTAGTCTGGGTAACTACATTGGCATAGCCAGTGGATTTTGAGGTGTTCTTTAAGTTGATTTTTGAAAAGTAGTATAGAAGAAAGGGATAAGAGTTCACTGGGACGCAGACTCCAGGTTTTACCCATGGTGTTGGAGAACAGTGAATCCCCAGCCTTATTTTTGGATTTAAGTGTGGTTACTAGTACTTTATTTGCTGAGCGAAGGGCTGTAAGATTGTTAAAGGGGGTGAGAAGGCTAGTAAGTATCAGAGTATTAATGGGATGATAAAGGATCTTGTGGGCAATAATATGTTGGTAAAATAGAAGCTGATTATATAGTTCCAGCCATCCTAGTTACTTTAGGTTTTGACAGTGGTGGGTTCTAAATGAGGAACCAGTAGCAAATCTTGCAATGATATTGTAGGAGGTTGCCAGTTTGTTGAGGTTGTTTTTTGATAGTTTGGTATAGATGGGTGAGGCATAGAGGAGGGTAGAGATAAGATGGGTATGGGCAATAGTAGTTCTAGCTATTGGCATAAGGAAGGATTTAATCCTGTAGAGGGAGCCTAGTTTTCTATTAACTGATTTTATAGTTGTGTTGATATGTGTGTCAAAGTTAAGACTGTGGTCTATTGTTACACCTAACAGTTTGGTGGTTAGGTCTGGAGATATGACAGTGCCATTACTGGCTATAACTGTAAAGTCTATTGGGGAGGACTTTTTTGTGGGGGGTGAAGAGCAGTAATTTTGTCTTTTTGGGATTCAGGAGGAGACAGCACTGTAAGAACCAGTTTTCAACTATGTTAAATACTTTTTGGGTGAGGGAGTGGAGTTTAGTTGAAGCGGTAGCGGAGCATATTAATGTGGAGTCATCTGCATATTGTGTACAAGTTGCTTGAGGAATATTTACATTTAGATCATTGATAAAAATTAAGAATAGGAGAGGACCCAAAATTGAGCCTTGAGGGACACTGTGGGTAATAGGTAGGTGTGAGGATAGATTATTATCCCAAAGCACAGCCTGTTGCCCATTTTCTAGGTAGGATTTAACCCATTGTAATGCCTGTGTATCTAGTGAGAGGGATTTAAGTATATTTGTAAGTAGGTGATGGTTAACCATATCAAAGGCTTTTGAGAGGTCGATAAAAAGTGCAGAGGGTGCAGAGGATAGAGTATTGTTGTTATGGTTGAAAGGAAGTTTAATTGGTTTTACTAGTTTTCTAATTATACAGGTTATTATAGCATTTTACATAGTATATTTTATAGGATGCATTTTAATGAAAAGTTTCAGCTGATGGAAGTCATTATTATTATTTGTATTACTTGTACTATTAGGTTGTAGTCACTAGAGGGGAGCACCACTATGTTTAAGTTAGTGGGTTTTGATAAATGCTGTTTGGCACCAACAAAGTTGTCATGGACCCACAAGTAAGTGGAGGGAGGGGTGAGGGGGTGAGGAAGAGCTAGGCTAGAGATTAAGGGATTGGCTAATCACTAGTGTCATGGCAATGTAGGTAGTGAAAGGGGACTGGAGTAGTTAAGGAAGTGAGGTAAGGAAGGGTGGGACTCAGGATGGGTTTAAGTGTAGAGAGCTAAAGGAAGTAGTCACATTTGGCTTGAGTTGGTGCAGTAACAGCTAGCTTATGTCCAGATGACCTGTAGGTATTGTGGATGCAGGTAGGCCTTGGATAGTGGGGAGAAAAGGGATTAGTTTAACTGAGTTAGTTCCCTCCTCTCCCTTTGGTGTTCTTTGTTTGACATTTTTAAGGTGGGGATGTAGTTTGGGAATATAGGTTGAGCTTGCTAGCATGGAAGGTTACTGAGAGGAGAGTGTGTGTGGGTGAATGGTTGGTGGGTACTGTCTGTATGAGTGTGGTGCTTGGCTTACCTGGGTATTGGTGTGGTTTTCTATGGGTCCGGTAGGCAGGGTGTTGCGGTAGGTGCTTCCTGGCATCCTGTGGTGTCTCCTGTTGTTTTGTGGTTGTTGAGGTTCTTGCTGGTGGTCTGGTGATGGCTCTGGTTGGATGGTAGGGCTGATCGTGGTGGGTTAGGCCTTTGCCATGTGGTCGAGTGTAGCCATGTGGGTAGGCTGAGCTCATCGTTCCTCCTTCCTGGTTGGGCCATGCAGTCGGATAGTAGCATGTGGGCTGGCCTGGTAAACAAACAAAAAAAAAGTGTTCCCTGGTGGTCGCGGTAGGCTGTGGGGGGGGGTCCAGTGCTGTAATCTGGTCTGGTACATCGTGTTCTGTGTTCCTCTAGTTTTCCCTGGTGGGTTTGTGGGCTTCTGTGACCTTTCTCCATTCTCTGTTGTGTTCCCTGGAAGTCGCAGTCAGCTGTGGGGGTCCAATGCTGTAATCCTATCTAGGTCGTCGAGTTCGGTGTATCCCTAGTGCTCCCTGGTGGGTTTCCGGAATTATGTGGCTTTCTCCAGTCTTCAGCGTGTTCTCTGGTGGTCATGGTAGGCTGTGGGTGATCCAGCGTCATAATCCGGTCCTGCCACGGTTTCCGTGGGATCCACGGGTGCTCCCTGGTGGGTTCATGGGCTTCTGCAGCCTTTTCTCTGGTACCCCCATGTCTTTCCTTGGTTTCAGCTCATGTGCGTGGTTTCCGGCGGCTGCTCATTTCGTGAGGTTGTCCTTGCTGGCTTCCTTCTACATCAGTAGTGGTGGGGATTCCCTTTCGCTTTCCCTGGTGGTTTATCGGTTGCTCCTTTCATTTTTGGCTGTTCAGGTGCTGGTTTGCGAATGTGCACTGCAGATTTTGGCCATTACCTCTTGTGGGATAAGGATTTGTGGTCCAGAAGAAAGCGGTAAGGGTTGCAAGCTTCTGGAGGTTGAATGGTGCTGGTATCTGTGTGGCTTGAATGTAGGTGGGTAGAGGATAGCAGTTCTTTTTTTTTTTACATTATAGATATACATATATATATATATATATATATATATATATATATATATATATATATATATATATATATATATATATATATATACACATACACACTTGGTGGTGATAGGGAAGGGGATGGAAGCTGTAGGGACGTGTGTGGCTGAATGGGTGTGCAGCGGAAGGGTGAAGAGTGTGCTAGGCAGGGGATATTTTATTTGTGAGAGAAGTATAAGTGCATTAGCTACTGATGAGAGTGTATGACTCGCAGGTAAGCTATGCAAGGGGTGGTTCCAGGCTGCAGAGTATAGGTAAGTAGGGGAGTTGGTAGAGAGTGGGGGGGCAGGATAGTATGGTTTATGGAACAGCGTTAACATTGTGTTCCTTTTTACAGATGGCTAAGTTACCAGAATTGCAACATTGATGCCAGGCTATCGTAGCCCGAGTGGAAGAATTATTCCAGGATCTGATGAGGTCCGAGGTGGAGCCAGAGCAAGCTTCAGGCAGAAAGAGATGTCACCCTGTGATGACTCCAGGCTGGGGGAAAAGGCAGCAGGCAGAAAAACATACGGTTACAGTGGTGGCTCCTGTTCCCAGTGCATTGCAAGGTAAAGGTGCAGGTAATGATATTAATTTACCAATGGTTGGGGAACTAGGTGGTGAAGATGGCGAAGCACAGGTGGTTGATGAGGTCTTGTTGGAGGGGGATATGGAAAGGGGAGAAACAGTGTCAGAGAGAGTGCAAAGGAGGTTGGTACAGACAGCCAGGTGTCCGGTTGGACAGATGGTTGGAGTGGACCTGGGCTCTAAGGACAGCTTGACTGGGTAAGAGGTAGGATCAGATTTTCGGCCATGGCCAGGGGACTGGCTAGCTACTCAGGCACTGGGACAGGGCAATAGAGGGGTTATTTTAACCCCACACATTTTGGGGACGGTGAAAGAAAAAATCTGGAAAGGTGAGTACATGGATGTGTTTGAGCTGCTAGATGCAGAAGGGGTCCAGAGGCTAGAGGAAGCAGAGTCAGACACTAGCAAGGACTTGGCAGCAATAGCAGCGCTGGGTAGGAAAAGGACATTTAAGCTTAGGCCCAGGACTTGGGACAACTGGGTGGTTGGCTTTATTTATTACATGGTAGTGCAACTGGAGAAGGATGGAGTGTTGGCTTTGCCCCTTTTGGGGTATTTTCTCACCATTCGGGAGGCACAATATTTGAGGCAGAGGAACGCATGGTTGTAGTATAATGAGTGGTTCTGTAAACGGAAAGCAGTTGACCAGTCTCTGCGGTGGGAGGTGTGTCATCCTGATATATGGCTGTTTACAATGATGGACAGCTTTGGTGGGTTTAATAGGAGGATGAGCGTGGGTGAGGCAGGTGGGGTGTGTTGGTCGTTTAACAAGGGTACTTGTTTATGGGTTGGGTGCAAATTTGCACACACTTGCTCAAGATGTGGAGGAAATCATTCTGTGGTTTACTGTGGACAGCAGGATTTTGGTGCATGGAACAACACTTGGATGGGCCAAGAGGGAGATTTTCTTTCTTTTCAAGGATTACAGACAGCTCGAGGTAGGGGCAATTTTTGTGGACCCGGGGGAATGGGGTCCTTCAGAGGCAATAGGGGAAGGGGTGCCTTTCCCCATTAAGATGGAGGTATTGTAGGATATGCTTTGCCAGTGTGCTGATTTCATTCTTAAGACTGAGGTCATTCAAGAGTTTCAACAGGGATTAACTATTAAGTCCAGAGTGGGGTTGGGGGCGGGGTTTGTAAGTACCTCTGTTCGGTGCAAGGGAAAGAGGATGTTTTGGAAGAGTTACTAGATAAGGAGTGTAAGGCAGGGCATTTGTGGGGTCCATTTGATACGCCGCCTTTTGTTAGCTACAAGGTGTCGCCGTTGAGTTTAGTGCCAAAAAAATGGCCTGGGGAGTTTAGATTGATTCATCGTCTTTCATTTCTGGAAGGGAGGTCAGTGAATGATTTTATTGGGGATGAAGTAGTTAGGGTGCATTATGCCTCTTTGGACGATGCAGTGCAGGTAATCAGGGAATTTTGGGAGCCATGGTTGGTTAAGGTTGACATTGAATCAGCTTTCCGTTTGTTGCCCATTAGGAGGGAGGACTGGCCATTGTTGGGGATGAAGATAGGTGGTAAGAACTATTTTGACACAGCCATGCCGATCGGTTGTTCCATGGCATGTGCAATGTTTGAGAAATTTAGTGCCCTTTTATACTGGATTTGGAATCAGAGGGTGGGAAAGCAGAAGGCGGTGCATTATTTGGATGATTTCTTGTTAGTCAGGGAAGGTAGGGTGGGGGCTCAACAGGGTTTGCAGAAATTTACCAGTATGTATGAGGAACTGGGTGTACCATTGGCACAGCACAAGATGGAAGGTAAGCAAGAGCGTTGGAGTTCCTGGAGTTAATGGTAGATGCGGAACGAGATTGTTTTGTCTACCTCAGGATAAGATAGAGAGGCTGCAGTCAGCTATATGGGGGGGTGTTGGACAAGTATAAGATTCGGGTTGGTTCAGTCATGGAATTGTTCGGCCTTCTGAACTTTGCCTGTCAAGCAGTACACCTGGGTTGGACATTTTGCAGGACATTAGCTTATATGCTAAAAGGGGGTAGGAGCAAACATCATTGGGTTAGGGTGACTAAGCTAGTGCGGGAGGATTTGAAGTTGTGGGATGGCTTTGTGCAACAATTTAATGGAATTTCCTTTTGGCAATCGGATTGGGTGGGTCAGGAAGAACTTCAGTTGTTTACAGATGCAGCGGGTGGTATTGGCATGGGGGCTTACTTTGGGGGAAGATGGTTTGCAGTGCAATAGCCTCCAGATTGGGATGAAGAATGGAAGCATGATATTGCTTTTTTAGAACTGATGCCAATATGGGAAGCTTTGGTGGTGTGGACGGAGCAGTTGAGGAACAGGTGGGTAGTTTTTCATTCCGATAATATGGCTGTGGTGAAGGTGTTACAGAAGAAGACAGCTAGAGCAAAGTTGCTGTTGAGGATATTGTGGAAGTTGGTATTGCAGAGCCTGTTAATAAATTTTTCTTTTACAGTGGTACATGTAACTGGTGTTAAGAATGACATTGCTGATAGTTTGTCCCGCTTTCAGTTTTGCAGGTTTCGAGGGTTGGCTCTGGGGGCAGTCGTGGTGCCAGAAACATTGCGGGAGGATGTATGGAATCTTGGGACAGGATAATCAGGCATCTGGTGCAGCATTCCTAGGCTTCTTCTACGAAGAAGGGCTCTTTTTGATTTTAATTATTTTGTTTTGCGACTGGTGGAAGAGGTAAGGGTATGATCAGAGGAGTTATTGTTAAGATATGTGGCTAGTGCTTGGGAGAAAGGTAAGGCTTTGCAGACAGTTAAAGTGGATCTGGTGGCTATTAGCAATTTTGCTAAGTTGGGGGTTTGCAAGATTTTACGAAGTCTTGGACATTAGGACATATGTTAAGAGGGTGGGAGGGGGTGATGGTGGAGCGTAGGGATACATGTTTGCCAATTACAAGGGGAATATTGCAAATTTTGTTACAGGGTTTAGGATTATTACATGGTGGGGCGCTGGATTATTTTATGTGGGGCACTCTATGCATGTGGTTATATTTTGGCATTTTCAGGGTATCGGAATTGTTAGGTTCCTTATGTTACAAGGTGCAAAGGACCCCAAGACAGGAATCCACAACAAATGAAAAGACAAATAGGTCCACCACAGGAAAAGAGTCACAATAAGGCTAAGACCACCTTATGTTGGAAGGATGTTATAGTGACTGAGAGAAAAGTCAGCACTGTAATACAGAAAAGCAAGACGGATCAGTTGGGTAGGGGATGTACGGTAGTGCTCAAAGTGGACAGGAACCTTCATCTTGGCCCAGTAACTTGGATTACAGAATTTAGGAGTAGAAGGTTGGGGTGTTCAGAGGGGTTGGTGTTTTGTTCAAAGGATGGCAGGGCAGTTTACAGTAGTAGGTTTATTATTTTAATTAGGAGAATTTGGGATTGCATGGGATTTCCGGCTGAGAAGTTTGCAGCTCATTCTTTTATAATTGGGAGGGCTTTGGATTTGGCTAGATAGGGTAGTTCAATTGAGGTTATTAAGAGGGCAGGCAGGTGGTCCTCAAATGCCTTTTTATCTTATATTACATAGTACTGTTTGAGGTTATTAACAAATTTTCTTTTTCTTTTAGGGAAGCGCATACTCATTTTGGGCCATTCGTATATCCACTGGACTGAGAAGCATGCCTTAATCAGGGAGGATGGAAGTAATTTGGGTGTATCTTATTTAGGATGTTCTGTGTTTTGGCATGGGGTTAGGGGTATGCATTGGGATAGGTTGATGCTTGAATTTCAGAAGGCTAAATTGCGGATAGGGTGTCCTGATATAATAATAATTCATTTAGGAGGTAATGACTTGGGTATTTTGACTCTAAGTGTTTAGTGAGGATTATTTTGCAGGATTTGTGGAGACTACAGGATAGGTACCCGGGTATGGAAATTGTGTGGTCGGAGTTGATTCCTCGATTGTTTTGGATGGAGGCATGCAGTTATAAAGCTATTGAAAGGGCCTGGAGGTTTGTTAACCATAAATTGGAGGGGCAACTAAGAAAATCGGGGATACATATCCTTCAACATGAGGACTTTGGGCAAGGTGAGGTAGGTTGGTAGCATACGGATGGAGTTCATCTGAATGACATTGGTTTAGATTTGTTTAATTTGCATCTCAAACTCTTTCTACAAGAGATGCTGCAGGTTAAGGTTTAGGAGGGGAACAGCCTGGGATCAGGCTGGTGGTGGAGAAGAGGGACAGGATTGCCCTCTTCTGTTTCCCCTCTAAGGATGTGGTTTGATTGGCCAATAGTTTTGTGGTGGAAGGTGAGCAGGTACGCTGCCTATTATTTGTGTGTGGGGGGGTGAGCAGGTACACTGCATTGGTGGAGGAAGTTTCAGGGTGAGCAGGTATGCTGCCATGAGGTGTTCGAGCAGGGTGAGTTGTTACACTGCCCTGAGGATCATTGTGGCTGAAGACAATCGATACTGTTTATATGTTTGAAGTTCATGTTATGATAATATATATAATAAAGGTCGTCAAATGGCTTTGTGCGTCCAGAGTGGTTTGTTTAAAGGGGGGCTGGGACAAATGCAGTTTGACACAAACAAAGTTGTCCTGCACACACGAGTAAGTGGAGGGAGGGTGTGGGGAAGATCTAGGCTAGGGATTAAAGGATTGGCTAATCACTAGTGTCATGGCAATGTAGGTAGTGAAAGGGGATTGGAGTAGTTAAGGAAGTGAAGTAAGGAAGGGTGGGACTCAGGATGAGTTTAAGTGTAGAGTGCTAAAGGAAGTAGTCACCTTTGGCATGAGTTGGTCCCTCCCACCTTCCCTTTTTTGGTGGAAGAAGATTTAGTTGGTTGGAGTGGAGAAGAGGGACAGGATTGTCCTCTTCTGTTCCCCCTCTGAGGGCGTGGTATGATTGGCCAATGGTTTTGTGGTGGAATATGAGCAGGTACGCTGCCTATTATTTGTTGGGGGGGGATGAGCAGATATGCTGCCCCATTGGAGGAAGTTTCAGGGTGAGCAGGTACGCTGCCATGAGATGTTCGAGCAGGGTGAGTTGTTACGCTGCCCTGAGGATCGTTGTGGCTGAAGACAATTGATATTGTTTATATGTTTGAAGTTCATGTTATGATTATATATATAATAAAGGTCGTCAAATGGCTTTGTGTGTCCAAAGTGATTTGTTCAAAGGGAGACCAGGACAACTGCGCAGTTTGCGTTTTTTATACTTGCCTGTTCCAAATATTCATAGAGTTTATCACCTCCTACTTTGGTTTGGATCGAACGTGCATGAGAATGTATTTTTAGTTGAAATACTACATGCATTTTTATTGCTAAATATTGCATGCATATATATTTTTTTATTTGGTCTTATTTAGCATCAATTGTTTCATTATTTAATTGACCATTTTCTAATTTATTATATCTGGATTTAGTACTTAAGGAAGGACTTTAGAACATATTGAGCTATTTCTAAAGAAGTCTCAGGGATAAGGAGACAAACATTTGGTGATAAAGTTAAGCATTTAAAAGTGTACAGGTGTATTTTCGATTGCTTTTGTCTTACAAGTGTATTCTTGATTTTTTTGTTTTACACATCAAAGTTTTGAACTGCTGTGGACCTTCGAGCATTCGATTGTCTACTTTGGTGCCTCTACAGTACTCCTTTTGGCTTTATTGGGTTGGTTGTCACATTAATGCTATCGGCACTGTATTTTCCACTTTTTATTAACAACATTAAACACGACGAAAGGTCATTGTCAGGTACTGCTTTCCTCTGTTGCTAATATAACAACAGCATATGAATGCACTGAAGGCACATTTCATTATGCAGTGCTGACATATGGTCTACATCGCGGACCAGTCACCTTTCCGAGAGATGGATAAAATACTGAAGCCCCACTTGTGAAATGATTCTGGTGCATATCTGTATGTGTATATATATATATATATATATATACATACACATATATATCTATATATATATATATATATATATATATATATATATATATATATATATATATATATATATATATAAATAAATATGTGTGTGTGTATATATATATATATATATATATATATATATATATATATATATATATACATATATATATATATATATATATATATATATATATATATATATATATATATATTTTTTTTTATCTATATATAGGTGCCCTTCAGAAACCCGAGCGTTTACTTACTTGACTGTTAAAATGCCAAGATGAAAAGGTTAATGACTGCACAACACAGATGTCCCAGAACACTGACTTTCCACTCCAGGTAAGTAACTGCTTGGCCAACCTGTTGAACTTTGCCCATTACCCCCGTGGTAGTTCAGTCTTGGAGTTGGTATATTTAGTGTGGGTGGGTTTGGTTTTCTTCAGTTTACGTTTTTGTTTAGGATGTCTAAGCAGTTACTAACCTGGAGTGGTACGTCTGTGTTCCGGGATGTCAGTGCGCTGGTGCTGTCGGTCTCTTTGTCTCTGCATTATGAATTTTGAGAAAATTAAATTTCGTTCTTGTTAAAAAAAAAAAAAAAAAATTACTATCAAAAGCACGAATATCACTTACGCGAACGGTGATTTCTGTGACAAATAATGTCGACTCATACATATTAAGTAGTTTGCATGGTTGACACAACAAAGTCGACAAATTCCCCCATTCACAGCAGGAATCCCTGCCCTGTGCACGTCCTTCTAAATGGACATACACATGAACTTCGACATTCCGACTATCGCTCCAACCAAGGTCGAGGAGGTGGCTGTCGGACATGTCAACGTCAACCTTTTGACTGAAAACTATATATATATATATATATATATATATATATATATATATATATATATATATATATATATTGTGTGTGTGTGTGTAACATAGTCATTAATTCAGAAGTCAGGTAGTCTGACTTCCTTTAAGAATAGACTGTGTAAGAATTTATAAGGCAGACAGGCTCCATTGTGAATGCTGAAAAAAATAATTGTGTATGGTGGAAACTAAATATTTTGGTCACCTTATAGGATTGGATTGGTAAGATCACAACTATAGAAAGTTGAGGCTATAAAAACTAGACTGTGCTCTCAACTAAAAGCAGGTGAAGGCTTCCCTTGGACTAGCTGGATAGTATAGAATACATGTATCCAGATTTGCAAATTTTGCTTGTCCTTTGACATTTAAAATTGAATGCAAATACCCAATCAAAGTGTAATACAGCAACACAGCTCTCATTATAGCCAGTAAAACAAACAAAACTTGATAAACAGAAGTACTTCCTAGGTATCCAAGACAAACACTCCAAAAATCTCCAAAAGTTTTGGCAAGCTAACAATTCCCTACTAAAACCCGGCAAAACTACCACCTCAGCTTCCAACACCAACACTAATAATGATGACATAGCTTCTCAATTTAATCACCACTTCACAGAATCTATTCTGTCATTATCTGCCCAACTATCCAAGAATAACTCTATATCCACTACCACAAGCACAATAATATACCTTCCTTTACTCTCTCACCTGTACCAACCTCTATAATTAAAAGTCTTCTCTTAAAACTGAAACCTACCACTGTCGCAGCCAATGGTTTAGCTGCTAATTTCCTAAAAATAGCAGCTAAATCCTTAGCTCACCCTGTCTCAATTCATATCAACCGCTCCATACAGGAAGCATACATCCCTTAACTATGGAAAGTCTCATATATTATCCCTCTTCACAAAGGGGGCAACTCCTATGACCTATCAAACTACCGCCCCATTGCTATCTTATCTCCCCTATCTAAGCTCCTTGACAAATGTATTCACACTCAAGTGATGCACTTCCTGAATTCACATAATCTCCTCCCTATCACACAGCATGGCTTCCGCCCAAACCATAGCACAACTACTGCACTTTTCTCTTTTACTAATCAGGTTAACCAATTTAGAAACAACAACACGTTTGTATCAGCTATATTCTTAGATCTCTCCAAAGCATTTGACATGGTCTCACATACCACACTATTAGTCACTCTATCCTCCCTGTGCTTTGGCCCCTCTACTACTGCCTGGTTCAAAAACTATCTATCTGACAGGAAGTAATCGGTCCAATGGCAAGGTGTGCTATCACCTCTACTGCCAATTACCATAGGCGTACCACAAGACTCAATATTGGGGCCACTACTATTCTTCATTTTCACCAACAAACTACACACCTCCACCCAGCATGCCTCACTTATTACAGTACGCAGATGATTCAACACTAATCTGCTCAGCCCCATCCCTAACCACTTTACAACAACTTACCCAGGAATCCTTCAGTTCCATGGAAAGATTGATTACTGATATCCAACTTATCCTAAACCCCAACAAGACCAAATTACTCCTATTTACCCCCCAAAAATCTAAAATCTCTCCTCTTTCCTTCACTGTCACCTCCGGTAATGGCACTGTAATTTCTCCTTCTCCCCATACTAAACTCCTTGGTGTAGAAATAGACAAAATTCTTCACTTTGTTGTCCATATTTCACAAACTATCAAAAAAGTACATACAAATATGGGAACTCTATACAAACACAAAAACTTCCTATCAGATCAAGAACGGGTCACCCTAGCCCAAACCCATGTGTTGTCTTCCCTGATGTATGTAGCACCAATCTTAACCCAAGTCAGGAAATTGGATATAGGCAGACTTGAATCATGTTACAATAAAATTGCAAAATTTGCGAATAACTCTGCTTTTAGAAGCCATCATTGCCTCACCCTAAGGAACTACAGTGGCTTGAACTTCTTCAATTACTTATTTATCACCAATTAGTTCTCACCTGCAACATTCTAAGGAATCCTAACAAAACTCCAGTTCTAAACCAACTACTAACCCAATATTCAGCAAATCGTCCTCTCCGTTCTACCAACAAAACTCTTCTCTGTATATCTAATGCTAACAACATTGCAGACAAAGGACTATTCTCTCATTCCATATCTAGAAAGTGGAATAACTTCCCGCATAATGAGTCTTCTGCATCATCTATAACACAGTCAAACACTCACTTAAGTCCCATCTGATGGATTCCTGGCTCTGTCCTTGCATCACATAAATATCTGTCCTTGCATCACATAAATACTTTCTTTCTATCTTCCACTCCTTCTCACCTTCCGCACTACTTCTTCTTACTGTCTACATGCTACAGTGTGCAACTCCTCAGTTGACTCCCATCTGGGGCCTAACTATCTGCAATTTAAGCTTGCTTGGAACAAATGCATTGTAAATATGTATTATTTCTTGGGTGATTTTCTTTTTTACTTGTCTTGTGACCTTTTGCAGTGATCGTTTAACTAATGTGGAGCTTTCATGCTGCTCTGCTGTAAATTGACCTCGTTCCAGTCGGACTTTCCCAGTCAACAAATGTAAAATAAAATAAATAAATAAAAATAAATTAAAGACCTAATTCAGTTCTACTCTCCCTTTTTTGCAAAACCAGTGGCTCTACAAATACCACACTAGGTACCTAAATCTATACCAACAAATATATAGGACTCACTGGAGAGATAGGTTCTTAACTCAATATACTTCTACCCTATGGAATAAGATGTCAATATAGATCAAACAATGTACTACTTTAGTTCCCTCTAAGATTAGTCTTGAATTGGTATACTCAGGTTTACACTAGGATTGTCATGTACAGCCCTGCTTGATTTGGAGGGTAAGCACTGTTAAGTACCTGAAAAGGAAGGCATGGATTTTTAAGTATGTCTACCTAAAGGTGTATATGGTTAGGCATCTTATGGTCCTCATGATCATTTAGTATTGCTCCTGTGTTTTGTTGCAAATAGATAATTTACTGAACTTAAGACTATTACATTTGGATCTGGTATAAGTCAAGTATTTGCCAGTGCCATTAAACAAATAAGGAGTCACTGGACAGGTCAGGAGTAGGCTGGGGGAGTAATATTATCCCAAGAAATTCAAGGTAAGGATCATCCGTCAAAGGTTAAGTAATAGTGAGAGAAATTGCTCAGACATCAACAGAGAATGCTTGGCTGGGAAGTGATCCTTTTGTTTTGTAAAGTACTTCCTGTTAGGAAGACACTTTACCCCAGTGAAGGTCATGTCCCATTGCAATGGCTGAGAAAACAACAGGATTACAATAGAAAGTTATTCCACTTAGTGCTAGTCCAACATTTGTAGTGTGCTGTATGAACTATGTATGTCTTGCAACCCATATTTGTGAGTCCACATTTGATTTTGTGCAAGGAAAACTGTAGTGGTGACATCTTGTATATGGCATATGAGAAATGTGCCCTTAGATTTGTGCAAATGGAAACTTTTGTATTTAAAAGTCTGGGAGTAATTAATGAGATATTTTATCGTATTTCACTTTGTAAGTGAAAATTGACTGCCTATTAGTATAGCATCAGAGGCTGTAGTCTGAAACAAGGTAATCGGGAAGTTATTTCATCAGGATCATTGTGGGATAGCGCAGGATCTTTTTCTGAACATTTCTGATTCCTTGAACTGGGTATTCCATTCAGGGTCTGTGTTGTATGTGTCTTCAACAGGGTTACCTTTTTTTGTGGCCAAAACCAGACCAAGGCCACACTCCTCACACTTCCCCTAAACCTACCCATCTCCTCCTATTTTGTGATGTCATGGTCATGTCAGAGAGAGAAGGAACATCCTCTGTTCTGTTTGTGATGCTTTTTTTCTGATGATTTACTGTGCTTTTATGTATAAAAAACAATGGATAGGTGGTAATGTTATTCTTGAAGGAAGATCCTTTGAAGAGTTTATGCTGAGCAGGAAAAAAGGCTTAACTGTGAATTATAACTGTGTATTATAACATGCAGTCTGTTTGTTGTAGAAGAACGGTGTATAACTGATCCTGACTAGATTAAAATTAGTGGAGTTACCTCTAAAGATTAACAACTGGCATCTAAGATACCATGTAAATAAGGGAAATACTTCCAAGATTAACTATGCAAGGCCAAAAGTGAGCTTGTTTTATTTCGTCTTTAAAAATAAATGTGTTTTTAAACAATGCAGACCCATTGGTATCATGGAGCTTACAGTATATATAAATATATGACCTATAAAGAACATAGGACTTCCGGATATAATGAACAAATGAAGGATACTATATAGTAGGAAACAGCTTATCATTAGTTATAGTGGTTCATGATATTCAAATGGTTGAAGCCTGAAGTTATATAGAGGTGACTGGAAGTTAAATGAACTAAGCTATTGGGTCTTAAAGAAAGCAATTTGACCAATGCAATGTGTTTAACATTGAGTGATGACTCAAGCGAGGAAACAGTTTAACATTGGTTATAGCAGTTTATACTATTTAATTGGCTGGAGTTTAAGGTTACACAGACGTGACTGCAGGTCAAAATTAATTAAGTTAATGGCTTTTAAAGAAAGCATCTTGACCAATACAATGTTTTGACACCAATAAAGATTGATTTTCATTGGTGGAAAAGGGCTTTAAAATTTTGTTTGTATCGTTTTATCAAATAGATCCAAAGAAGGGTATAAAGCACCCAAGAGTGTTTATCTTTTTGAATGTTTTTACTGAAGTATTTCATTAAATTATTTACTTTTTTACTTCTAACCTGGCCATGGTGACTCTGTTGATATCTTATGCTGCTTACTTTTTGCTACAACATGAGTCTCTACTGGGCATCTTTGTTTGCGGTGTTTTTACAAATATATATTGCCAGCTGGAAACTGGTCAGAACTGGTGAAAGCTATTTGTGGCTGCTGAGCTCTGCAGCCTAAAATTACCATTTTGGATTTACATATTAAAAGACTACATCCTAAAGCCTGTCTTCTGTTGCACAATCAAAACCACTTCTTGGGAAATTCATTCATAAAAGTACAGTTAATGTAACGGTTACCTAAAGCAAAATTAACAATGTAAGTTATCAAAAATCCCACTAAGTTATCGAAACCATTGTTAATATCAGTGTATGTTTCCAGCTCCAGCTCTCATTTCACTTGCTTTGAGGCCATGCCCTGTTCCAGGATCAAACAAGTTTATTGCATGTGGACACATTTCTTCCTGCATATAGTAAGATGATAAATTGCCCTCCTGAGATTTTCAGGACATCTTAATTCTGAGCTGACAAGACTTTTCTGCTATAAATAATCTCCGAGCTACTATGCTAGATTGAAGGGGATCACTGAATGCAGATTTATGACAGCTTTTACAGAATGAAAAGTAAGCAGTGACAGTCTGGCAGCGTGCTAAGTATCCTTGGGCAAGCTCCATTTCCCATTTTAATTTACACAACACATATTTTACTGGGACATGAGCTGCAGATGATTTTCAGTGTGCCTTTCACCTTTGATTACGTCAGTTTGGAGCAGACTACAGAAAATTGAATTTTTAGTTGCAACTATCAATCACTTTTGTGTAACATTTAAAGAGAGAGTCTCAAACTTTTTTGACAGGTAATCATTTCTATAGCCTGAGCACCTGCTGGCTTAACTCTTCATTTATCTTTCATTCATCTAGTTCTCCTGGTGAAGGATTTACTAAATAAAATGAAAAAAATAAGAAAATAAATAAAGTGAATCCCTGATCTTTTCACACATAAACACGTGCATGCACATACAAGTGTGTACACACACACACACACACACACACACACACACACACACACACACACACACACACACACACACACACACACACACTCTCTTTATTACAAGACTATATTTTTAAACGTTGAGTAGGGTATTGATAACTACATAAATATGTAACGCTCTTACAGCATTTAGTGTGTGATAGTTGTGCTGTTTCCTTACTTAGACATTAGAATATAGAATCCTATTTAAACTAATGCAGACTACATTTTCACTGACAGTCATGCGTGGAAACTCTAAATGCAGTTACCAAATACATGGAGCCTAGTGCTAAAAAAATGACAAAATTATCATAACCGCATCTCAAACTGTAAACCTACCTTAAGGTACACTGAAAGGTTTTGACATTTTATCAAAACAAAATGTCATATCTTAGTGCTTATATGTTCTGCTGCTCTAAGAAAACCATACCTTTCATGTCTTATGTTTGACTGAGGGATTTGAACTCAAAGACAACGGTTTTGAGAACAATGTAAAGATCATCATGGTTCATTCGTGCTGTCGATTTTATCAATAGTTGTGAATTGCTTTCACTGACAGAACACTTGGGGATTTATGGTCTGAAAAAATCATGTCTTGTTGAATGAAATTAGCACTTCTAAATTCAAAGCATGCTTTACTGAATATGTAGTAGGTGGATTTATTATCCCACTCCCTGTGTTCATGATAGACCATCTGTGCCATCATGCTAGATGTCATGTTATTTAAAACAGGTATGCTGTTATTTAAAAATTGCCAGCTCTCATACAGTTCACAGTGTATACAGTACTGAATGGAAAAGCACCTTTGTGCAGTATTTAATTTTGAGTTATTGAACAAAGCAGCTGTTATGTGACCATATAATTTTACAAAGGCAGAAGAATGTAATGACCTATAGCTCATAATTTATAACCTTGAATTCTAGACATACATGGACATGCTTTTCTTATATCCGGTCTTCTTCTCCCTAGATCTGCATTTAAATTGCCGATTATAACTAATGCACTGAACTGAAACAGATTCATATATTAAGCAAAAATTATTTTTTGAATGTAGTTCACTGATTACTTACATAAGTGAAGACCTATTGGCTAACAGATGGCTTGTATGGCAGAGTGTTTATATTTAAACTGTTATGGCATTCTTTGACATGGTGTATGAGATAAAATGCACTGCTTGAGCAAGAACAATTTGTATTCTCCTTGCGATTATTACACCCTAGAGGATTGTGTCTGGGTCATTATTACAACCGTTTTCTTATGTGTTTGAGACATAGATGCCAAGGAATGAACTTCAGAGATGAATTTTGGCATCAATGTTGAGAAAAAATAATAAAGTTTTTTTCATAGACCCGATCTTAATTCCTTGTAGTGCATGGAGCTTTTTCTACTCCATGTACTACTGGTTACAAAAAAAACCCTTCTCTAAATACTCTACTGGATTTGAAAGCCAATAAAAGCCTTTGCTAGTACAGTCATATAAACGTGTGCAGACAAATCAGCTTATTTCCAGAATGCATAGCTGGTAGAGTGAAAGGAAAGTAATCAGGGACAGTTTTTTTAACTATTGCTTAGTTTTTGCATCAATATTAATTTTCTGAACAATAAGAAGAGTGAAACTTTATTTACGCCATGTTTGACTGACTGTATTCCTTAGTAGGAAAAAGTACTCAAGGAGAATTGATAAGCAAGAAAAATCCCTAGTGAAAGAGCTGATTGTAACAGTGCTTGGGGGGGGGTAATGATTTTTACACCCCCAAACACTATTATGATTAGGTCTTGTGCTATAGTAACTCATTACTAGTTTATTTTTTTCTGATAATGAGACATAGTCATGGCACTCAATGCCCTACAAAATATTTATTGATGAAGTGAAGCTTGCATTTGATTGGTCTGCACCAAGTCCTAAGTCATATATAAAATATATGGAGGCCACTCCTTTTTTACCTTTGATATGCTGTGTTCATTACTCCAGTGATATGACTATATATTCTGCAGTGCATCATAGCAGCCATATTACGATGCTATTGCTAGATTACTTTTACCTTTTCCATTATTAATAGCCTTTGTTACTTTGCAGGGTACGTTCCCAGAATAACCAAGTTATATACTGTTGCAGCATTTTTACTAGGGTTTATGTGTGAATTGGGATATGATGTTGCATTGGAACCGGTTGTAATTTTCACCCACAGTTCAGACATTTCAAAATATCACTGCATTGCTCATCCTGAATTTCAGCTTTTTTCTAAAGGATGCGCAGCTTATGCTTAACCTAGTCGAACCTTTGCTGCATCTGAATAAAATGGCACATCCTTATAAATGTCAGCTTTTGGCTGGACAGGAGAAATGCCTGCCACACTAAATAAGTTCTGCTGAAATAAGGATTATGTTGCTGTTTCATTTTCAGTCCTTGCTTGAAGTGCTTTACCATATTTTATATGCAGATGCTATTAAAGTATGTAACATGAATGTTACCTCTGTTTTTTCTTGCCTTGTCAAACTTCACATTAATTAGGTTTAAATCCTGTCATGCGTTGAGCTAAAGTAGAAAATGTCATTAGTCATTCTTTATGTTAGTGCCAGATATTGGCAGGAGAAGTCAGGCTGACACAAGGCATGGATTAGTTATGTTGTTACTGTTCTGAACATCTCAGATCTGGTTCTCAGAGAGGATCTTGTTTAAATCAGAATCAGTCATGCATATGTATGGCAGAATTCCATTAAAAAGGATTCTTGTAGAACTACTTTTTCTTCATTTATTATCATTAGAATTTTTTGTAGAGAACACCATAAAATAATACAGTCCCTCAAATGAGCTACAGTAATTGGCAGACATTCATTTGTTTAGTATATCATTGAAATGTACTGCTATATCAATGTAGCATATAAGAAGAATCCTATAAAATCAATACATAAATGATTTCAGTGAAGAATCTGAGAGGTATAAACTCGAGAATACAGGGGTAAAATGTGCTGTGTAGTTTTAATTCTTTAAGCACTATACGCTGTAGGATGGAGGTGAGGTTTTATTTAGCTGTTGCAAAAGAGAAACAATTAAAAAAAAAGAATGATTGATTGCAAGAAATATAATATGCAACAAGGCATAATTGTGAAGGGGATAACAAATGAATGTTTAGAACTAAGTGAATGGACTATAAAGAACAGAATTATGAAAAGTGAGTTATATACTAAATGATTATGCATGCATTAAGACTCCTAGAAGTAGAGGACCAATATAAAAAAGAAATAGAATGACAAAGAAATGGATAAAGAATTAAATAATGTCCATTAAAAAGAGCTGCCTGGGAAACGTACTACTGCTTGTCACAAGCCAGTTGATCGATGCCCAAAATGTTGTCAATGGAATGTCAATGATGTCTTGTAACAGAGCTTAGACTTTTCTATCACTTCTTCCTCTGTTCTGAGTTTTTTCAGTCTCAGAGGTAGCGTGTGTGTGTGTGTGTGTGTGTGCGTGCGTGCGTGCATGTGTGCGTGTGTGTGTGTGTGTGTGTGTGTGTGTGTGTGTGTGTGTGTGTGTGTGTGTGTGTGTGTGTGTGTATGCATGTGTCTATATATATATATATATATATATATATATATATATGCATATATAACATTGGTCTACTTTGATTCACTAAAAACTAATTTCACTGAATTTCAAAACACTCACATCAAATCGCTGAAAGCTCAACTCTCTGAAAACAATCACATTTCACTGAATGTAAGTACTGTTCGACATATAAAACATATATGCCGTTTTCCCCACTGTAGTTTGATCCTGATCATGATTATTCATAACAAACCTGATTTGCACCCTGAATGGAAAGCCCATGAAGATGGAACTTCAAACTCACATGAAAGTCGTACAGGATACCCTCCCTGAACCACTGGAGATGGGACCATGCAGAAAAAGTTTCATGGATGAAACTACACTTTTGTCCATGGTGCAATGATTAAATGGTGAGAGTTCACAGATCTCATAGTGCAGTACAATTTGTGACTTCTCAGCTTTCTGTCTACTTTGAAAGGGCAGTGGTATGCCTCAGTACAGAAATATCCATAGTGGCAAAACCAAAGAGACTTAGATACATAACTGTTTTAAGATGAAAGAGTACAAATTTAATATGCATATGCTAAAATTTATTTAAATGAATAGTGACAACGTGTGTTTATATGTCAAAAACTAAAAGAGATGTGGTGAAAGCTATGCATAAAAAAGCTTCTCTATCTGTGCTAAACTTCAAACAAAGTTGAAGAATTCAGCAAGCTGACTCTTGGTTTTCCCCATCTTACTAATAATAGTCGACTCCATTAAAGATTACTGTTAACCCACAGTTTTGGTGTAACTGTGATCTGTGCTTCATTGTTTCTCAACTTCTCTCTGTTTACTACACCCATATTCTTGTTAGTTCTCTGTGTCTGTAGAATCTCTTTTTCTCCTGTCTGCCTTGTTCCTCTTATAAGGCCTGTAGGCTTCTCTGTTATTCCCAAACACTCATTCTTTAAAAAAGTTACAAATTCCATCTGTCCTATTGCCTTATCCATTTTGGGTGCCAAATAGTTACGGTAACTTTACAGTTTACATTAGCTGTATACATGCTGTGCCTGCTTTTATTTCTGAAGATAGATCCTTTCCGTCAGTGGCTTCTGTTCATGCTTGCCCAGTTAATTTATGCCCATGTTAAAACAATGACTGTTGCTTTTGTTGTACCAAGTAGTGAATTGTCATTCTCATCTTTAGTGTAACACATCTATGAACTGCTTTAGTGTACCTTACCATACGCCCAAGTCATGTCCATTGTATACGTTTATATTTTTGTTTTTTTTTTTCTGTTTCATGACTGGGTTTTTTACTGAAAAAATGTTTTCAGTATTTTATTTAATTATTTTTACTTATTTATTTATTTAGGTTAATTAACCAAGTAGAGCACTGATCCCACATGGACCAATTTCAGTGTAGTCCCAGGTACACAAGACAGGCAAAATAGGCCCACTGTTTACATAGTGGAATAGTATACATAGCATAAAAACAGCTTTGATTACGAACAGAAAATGGGACAGTTTTAAGTTAAAGAGTCTCTGCAATATATTCAAATGCAAACATACACACACACACACACACACACACACACACACACACACACACACACACACACACACACACACACACACACCAGTGTTGTATGGATTAAGTGGAGACAGGGGTTGAAAGAATGAAAGAGATGAGAGAGATGAGTGTTGGTCGGGGGAGGATTAGGTGGTGTGCCTGTAGTATGAGGAGAAGTCAACAATTTAATAGATGTATATAAAAAAAGAGAGAAACTTACAAATGCTGTGATCCATCCCAAAATAATCAGATAATTCAATCAACAATTATACCTGACAGCAAGCTACAGAAAAGAAATCTCTGATGCAAACAGATTTAGCTGAGGTTCTATGCATGATTCTATTTCCATAAAATTTTCATCTTGCACATATACCTATTGCCCAGTGCTATGTTGATTTATTTAAACAGCTAAGGTTTTTCTTTTTTTTTGCAATTGTGTTTAATGATTCCTTCTAATATTGACACTGTAAAGCAGATTTATACCCTTATTAAACTTTGTTTTCTTCTGTTATGATTGTTAATGATGCCCAAGTAATATACTAACATATCTGTTCTGTTTTACAACAAACAAAGCACAGAGCTTTACCCTGATTTATCGCATTTGATAAACAGAAACCTGCCAAGTAGATGGCTAAGATCATGAAGAATGCACCAACTTACACTTATAAAAGCCCCTCCTAATGAAATGGAGTGCTTACTAATGCATTGCCCCCCCATGTTTAATACTCTCTCTAACAGCTCTTTCATTCAAAGCACCAGGCACAAACTTTTTTTTTTTATTTGCAAAGTCGCTTTTAAAGGGAATTATACAATATAAGCTCATTAATGTTCTAAAATATGCATGCTGATTAGACAAACCAATCAGTGTGCTTGTTATAAATCTGGTATTAATGGTGAAAGTAAGTTTATCAGTCATGATGAAAAATTAGCATCACTGCAGCTACCAGTTACTGAACTGACAGCAGTTATAGCCACTGTTACTCTGTGTTACAAATTCTTCAATTTAAGGGCTGTTGCTGGCCAAACATACACAACTTATATCCAGGCACCAGCAGTATTTAAAGAAAAGAAGGCATTACATGAGAAAATAGCTATTGTTTTTCCATTACAAGTTCCTCTCTTTAACTGATCTTGTTGGCAGAATGTATACAACATGTATTTAAAAACTGAAGAGATGATCCATTACTGGGGGGAGGGGGATTCATAATCAAAAACTCAACATCCACCTCTCTAAAGGAGTCATGATGATCTGAATCTATCTAGACAAGAATGGCTCTGAAAACATTACAGATTTGTCTTTGATGGAATAATACATGGCTGCTTCTGTTCTAATTCTGTGAAACTGGGATGAGATGTTTAATATTAAAGTTGTTTAATGGGCAGATTAGATAAATATACACATTTTTCTATTCATAGTCTTTGCATTGTTTACATTGGCATTAGTAACTTGTTTAATAATGTACAATGAGAAAATATGGGAAGAAGGAAGCTGAAATATTCACCACGGGGCTATAAATATTCACTACAGTGTGATGTATGCCCTTTTTATATACAGTTTTCCTCGCAGGCAACAAAAAGATAATGTGTAAATGTCTTGAAAATGTCAATGGTTAAGGAACTGAAATTAGGTCCATACAGGGAAATGCAAATGTGTTTGCTTCTAGAGATTCAAACTTGATAAACAGATATCTGATTAGCCAGTAGTTTAAGACATCATGGAAACTTCTAGTATTTTTGCACTCACTTATGCTTTACTGACCTGTCAAAATGGTTTGCTATCTATGTTAGTAATATTTCTAGTGGTTGATTGTTAAACTTATAAATCTTGTAGTTTGCAACATTATAAGTTCGTTTCATTGTGATACTTTTCCTATATTGTCATTTCATGTTTATTTTTTCTCAGTGAAGCAAGGCTGTATGTTGCTATGACAAAGCAAACTAATGACAACAAATGTTTTTCACAGTTCAATAAGGACATCTTTAAAAAGAACACATACTATCTCACGATGCTGTGGAGTTTGAGTCATAATTTAGTTTTTGGATAGCTCTTCATACATTCAGCATATAGTTTCTTCTCAGAATCACAACACTGAGGTATTGATCACAAGGAGGTCATGTGATATACTCTGTAGACACCAACTAGTGTACTGTTTGGATTTGCTAATTGAAGATTTGCTAATTGAAAAGCTGCTTTTATGTTTAGTAGTCTGCTAAAAATTAACTGATGAGAAATATTCCAGTACAATGAAAACCAGCTGATTATTTGGAAGAAGAAGTAACCAAAGTTATTCCACATGCAATGGCATAACACACAAAAAAGTATTAGGTATAACCAAGTTAGTATTCTTCTTAGAGCAGTGATTTCTTATGAAAAATAGCAATCAGTGATTTCACCATTGTGGATTGGAACTTGGCAAACTGGTTCCACATACAGTTATAACTTGATGAGGTATACTGAAGCCCTGTCAGAATAGTTAGCAAATATTTTTATTCAGCAGATGTTGCATGCTACCTTTTTTCCCCTATCAAGGCTGACAAATGAGCATTTTATTTATTTATTTATCTTTTAGTCATTTGTTAACTCAGCATGGGAATTAGTCATCACCGACTCTTTTCATCCATTGCACAGACCACAAAGGCAAATTTAATTACATTTTAACACTTTAGACTAGGAAATCCACAAACATATTTTTGTGAGGTTAAAGTAAACTGGAGTATCCAAAGAAAAATCACAAAGACCCAAGGAAAAGATAAAACCTCCACAGCAGGCAGGACTGGATTGAACTTCAGATCCTGGAGCCATTTATTTATTAGTTTTATTTATTTATTTATTTTACATTTGTTTACCAGGATAGTCCGACTGGATACATGTCCATTTTCAGCTGAGGCCCGGGGGGAAAAGCTCCACATAGACAAACTTACATAGATTACACAGAAGTTAGCAAACAATTATAAAAAACAAAGTGATTATATACAATGGGTTAGTAGTGTCCCCTACTAGGGACTCACAATTCCCATGGACAGACAATTAAAAGTAAGAGACATCAGATTGAAAGCAGAGCTTGGTAATGTAGTTACAAGTTGTAATAATTGCAGAATATGCTTTTAGTTTATAACTTAATCAGGGTTGGTACATGGGCATAGCCAATTCACTTTGAGATACTATATGAGTTTTTTTTTTTTTTTTTTGAAGAGACTTTTGGAGGATTGTAGGGTTTTATAGTTTGGCAACAAATTCCAGGTTTTGCCAATGAAGTTAAGGCTAAAATCTATGAATGTGACTACAATCTACAATAATATAGTAATATTACCATCCAGGCAATGTATTAGCAGTAGGAGCTTATATCTGGTGTCTCTGTGCCATGGTTCTGAGTTCAAAATGAGACCAGAGTTTAAATGCACTGCTTCATGGGACACAGATGGAGTAATTATAGGTTCATAGGTTCATAGATTATTACTAGGCTAACTGCCCTTGTAGGTCATTTTAAGCCTAGCCAACTACCCCATGTGAGAATCAAACCCTGCACCTTGTGTTTTCAAGGTAAACACCTTAACCATGATGCCAGCCTCCCACCCTTCTTCTTTCTATTGCTTACATTCCACCCCTTAATTGGGATAAAGACGTCTTTTGTAAGCAAATATTTTATTTTAGTGGTTTACATGCTGGAGGACCTGCGCTTATACCGTCTCGCCCACACTTGAGGGATAATGGTGAGAATCAGCCAGCTGCGTCCATGTACGCAGGGGCTTCTTCAGTGATAGTGGCAGTAGGGCAGGGGCTTCTTCAGTGACATTGGCAGTAGGACTAAAGGATGCCAAGTCAGGTAGGAGTAAGGGGGTATTTGTTTGGGAGCATAAGCATGCTAAGGAAGGGCATGGGATGCTTCTGTGCTGAATTGTACATTCACTTCAGCAACCAAGGTGGGACTATGGTCTTTCAAGAGAAAACATCAGTTCCTGCATGCATGATGTTTTCATCCTTGGAGTGAAGGAAACAAATCAATAGTGAAGTCGAATGATCAACAGGCAGCAGGGCAATGAAAAAAAGACTGTCTTTCTATGGCAAAGATATTTCAACTACTGCATGTATACAAGACACAGTTTAAAAGCCTTTTTAAGTTTATGACTTACTGCAGGATAAATTGTGCTAACTTCTGACTGTAGGATGTTTTCCCTGATGGCAAACAGCCAGTAATTAGCTGGAAACTTTTGCCAAGAAACAGGGCCAGAATTGCTTTTACTTCTTGAATTTTATAGTTTTTATGGATTTTTCATTTTAAATATGAGTAATCTGATGCTATGCTCTATTTCAATCGATTATGGTATGACAAATATAATTATCTTAAACAGATGAAAATACATAATTTCTGAAAATCTGTGGTAGTTTTCTGGGATGCTCCTTTCTGCATTCTTTTACTTGACTTAATCAGAACAGATTCTGCATCTGTAATGTGTCTTTTGCTGCGCAATGCCTTTACTTACTAAGTAGTCTCATGATGTCACTGTTCATCCAAAATGTGATTTTACTCTACATCTTAATTATATTCTTGGTCACTTCTTTATATTCCATTAATTAACATTAAATTCACACTTCCTTATCCAAGTGTTTTTGATTTTACTTAGACTGTTTTGATCTTTGATGGACTGTTGTGACTTTCCATGTCACTGTGCTCAGTTAACTACTACTCTGATTATGACAAAGTGACTGATGTTACTTGACATCAGATCCATGATACTGAATGATAAATCCTCTACTATGGCTGATATGACCTGGTTTGGATTAGCAGCCTGGACAATGGTGGAGCCAGTCAGGGATGTTAACAGCAGAGCTGAAGGGCAAGGGACAAGTACCCACAAAGCAGTACTTTGGAATGCTGTGGCCAGCACTGGCACAACTGGAGAAAGGCATTTATATCAGTTGTTCGTATAGTGTGAGGATCACTTGTTCAAGCTGCTGCAGGGCAGTGGAACTAATACTTAGGCTCACTGGTGATTATGCCATTGCTGGAGCCAGCCTTTGAGATCCCAGTCAAGGGGCAATTAGGTAAGTGTATACTCATACAGAGGTATCATAAGGTAAGATACCAGTGTGGTAAGCCTGCCCTTGCTTGCAGAAGATAGGAAGGTTCCATTTAGATAGCTGATGGTTAGAATGGTCAGGTAAGGAAAAATATTTATTAAAATGATTTCATCTGAAGCCTATCCTAACACACATGTGCACGCGTGCACAAACGCACACACACACACACACACACACACACACACACACACACACACACACACACACACACACACACACACACAGCTGTAAGGGTTCTCTTTGTTACATATTTCTTTAACTATACATTGCTTTGCACCTGTGGTCTATATCATATTTTGTACTGCATCCTTTAACTAATGTATAGCCTAAAATTGTTGCTTGTGAACCTGCTTGTACGCAGCTGGTGTCTGCCCTGTAAACATCAGACAATTTTGAACACCAGATGCTACTTGGCATCAAAAATAAGCAAAGTATTTTTTAATCATTTTTTCATATTTTTTATGCTTTGTTTGAGAAATTGTTCAGCTTTGGCCATCTAGATACTTCTGTTGGCAAGGTAGTTTGTTGATAAGTGGAAATTGTATCTCTGAAAATTTGATTTATTCCTTAAATATCTCAGAAGCAAGAAGGGTCCAGTGTGATAGCTTGCACATGCTAGGGAAACAGGGTCTCCATTCTAATTACAGCAAAGTTTTGAGAGATGGCAGGGTTAGAAAAGAATATTTCTATGAAAAGGCAGCTGTTTTGGAGTTAGTGTGAACTGGAAATAAGTCTGTTACATATTAAACATGTGTTCTTTGTGCTAGTACAGGGTTTATGTTCTTCGTGTTTTACTGTTACAGTCATCACATTTGGGTTATCTGCCTGCAGGTAGCCCTCAGCTGGCCTAAATACCAGAGTCTTGGGATTTCTGCATTGGATGCTGTCGCTTCTTCCATGATGCCAGGTCATCAGGGGTATAAAACATGCAGCTGATGCCATTACATTAGTCTTTCTTGTGGTGTGGTGCCCGAAGCAGAAGCAGTTCGCAAGTGCTGGTTGGCCGACTCCTGAAATTTTCATTTTTCAAGTTTCAGATCTGAAGTCTTCTAAAAGATAAGTACCCCGTTGGGGATCCTTTTTTCTTGCTCTAACTGATGTCAGAAAAAAATTAATAATTGTCGTACCTGGGGAAAGCAAATACCTCACAGAGATTTTCATTCTTACTGCGTCATCTGTTTAGGCCCAGACCACAACATCCCTCGCTGTCTGTTTTGTGCCTTGTTCAACACCCGAATTTTTCGTCGTTGGGTTATTTTTGTAGCTAAATTCTTTCGCTGTAGATGTCCGGACTCCAAAATGTCTTTGGTAAGCCATCTGACTACCGATCTTCTGAAAAAATAAAAGGATAAAAACAGAAACAGACCGCATAGGTCCAAGGCTCCCGATGACGCTACCATTAAGCTAGTCGCCAGTCCACCGGTACTCAGTGAGGCGCTTTCGCAACACCTGATACCCACTTCTACAGATGCGCAGACATCTACTAAGACCCATTTGGAGTCTGGTATGCCGCAAGATGCTTCATCGACTATGGAACCTGCGGATGTCTCTACCTTGGATGGGTCCAGAGCCGCTGTGCAGGCACCAGCTTCTGAGGGTGTTTTCAGGCCTTCCGATCTTCATATTAATCCGACGACTTCCTTTCAAACCCAAAATACTGAATTTTTCAGGCCTAAAGTTCACGCTACGCCTAGGAAACTGATGACCAAAGTGCATTCTAAGGCCCACATGCCACAAAAATAAACGATTAGAATGGCTGAGGACCTCATTACTTTAATTAGGGGAAGTCAGCCTTCCCCCTCAAAAAGACCTAGAATTGATTTTCCTTCTGATTCTTCTGATCAGGAATCTGATTACTCTGATCCTTCTGATTTCCAAGATATACCCTTATCTGCATTTGAGGATTTGGATGCAGGGGATTCCATTCCCTCTGCTTCCCCTCCAGAGGAATTTTCCTTTGGCAAATCCCTGCACACCCTTAGAGAACATTTCTGCTGGGAGAGCCAGGACTATTCCCAGTCCAAAAAGGGACTCGGAGGAATTTTTAAGCTTGCCTCAGCACAGGCCTCTAGCTATTCCCCCCTGTTCTGGAAATTGTAGATGATGTCTTCCTGGAATCCAGCCTTACCCCTGATACCTTGTCTCCAGCTGCCAGGAAACCTGACAGGTACTATAGAGTGCCTGACTCCCACAAATTCCTTTTTAAGAATCTTTCTGCGGATCCAGAGACCATTTCCCAGGGACCTAAAGGCATTAAGGCTACAACTGCCAAAAATCCTACCCCTTCGGACAGGGATTCCAGGGCATTAGATAGATGGGGCAAAAATATACCCCTCTGCTACACTTGCCATTAGTGCTTTAAATTGCCAGTTTCATATGTTAAAGCATCAGCAGCATATTATGGAGGTAATTAAACTAAAAATTTTGCTGATTCCTGATTGTGCAGAACACAAAGATTTACAAGAGTTAATGCATTCTGCCAAACAAGTTGGTAAACATACTTTGCAATGTGGGTTTGATGCTTTAGAAGCATCTTGCAGGGCTGCTGTCACTGGGTCTGTTCTTAGAAGACATGCTTGGCTTAAGGAACAAAATATGCCAGATCATGTCAAAGCAAAATTACTTGATGCACCATTAAATCAAAAGCGTCTGTTTGGTAATAAAGCAGAAGAAGTCCTCAAAAGAATGGAGGAGAAAGCTAAATCTATGTAAACTGTTAAGGATTTCTTACAAGTACAGCCACCTAGATTTAGTAGGCATTGGCCTTCAAAAAACTGGTCTTTTCCAGTCCCTTCCAGGCCTTCTCAGTCCAAACCCAGGGGCAGCAGACCACCAAGACTTCATTCTCAGGCTATGCACAGATCTAAGCAATGGAGTGCTCCCATGTCCAAAACAGGGAGTAGTAAGCCTTCATCCTTTGGTAAAATTGCACAATGACTTATCCCTAATTCTTCCAAGCCTTACCCAATACTTGCACCTTTAGGAGGAAAACTTGCACTGCATGCCAAAGATTGGCAATACATTACCCAAGACAAATGGGTCTTAAACATTGTTTCCCAGGGATACAGATTCCAATTCCATGCACTCCCATCCATAAGCGGATGGCCAGACCTACCACAAAACCAGTGGGCAGAGGCCCAAAAGCAAGTACTTTCTCTTCTCAGTATCAAGGCTATTCAGCCTTTCCCAGCAGAACAAAGGGGACAAGGTTTTTACTCCAGACTGTTTCTGGTCCCCAGAAAAGAAAAACTCTTGGCGTCCTATCCTGGATCTGTCTATTCTCAACACCTTTTTGGTGGTTCCAAAATTCAGAATGTTAACTCTCCAACAGCTGCTTCCTATGCTAGCCAAGGACTTCTGGCTAGCAACCCTATATTTAAAAGAAGCTTATCTGCACATTCTCATAAGGGAATCTTGCAGAAAATACCTATGCTTCACAGCAGGCTCTATGCACTATCAGTTCTCTGCACTTCCCTTTAGCTTATCTACTGCACCCAGGGTATTCACAAAGTGCCTAGCTCCAGCCATTGTATGTTTCATGCAGAGAGGAATTCAAATTTACCCATACTTGGACAATTGCCTGATTCAAGCGGACAGTCAGGAATTGCTATTTCAGCACCTGGCATTTGTAAAGAGACTTCTCACTTCACTGGGGTACACCATCAATGAAAATAAATCACAACTGGTACCCAGCCAACAGATTGTATTCGTGGGAACAAGCTTGAACACAACTTCCCAGATGATATTCCTCACTCCAGAGAAATAAATGTATTTGACAAACTATTTCAATCTACTGGTCACCAAAACCTGGCTGTCTGCAAGAAAAATATTGCAAGCCCTAGGGTTTATGGCCTCTTTTATTCTACTAATTCCATATGCAAGACTGCATATGAGGAAACTTCAATGGTACCGAAAATGTCTCTGGTGTCAACATTCTCCGGACCTGGAAACAATGATTCGTATTATTCCTTGCCTAAGGACAGAGTTCCTTTGGTGGACAGAGGTCTGCAACCACAACAAGGGACTCCCTTTCATTCTACCCCCTGCCGCCCAAACCCTAACAACAGATGCATCAGACTATGCATGGGGGGCTCACGTGGCAGGGCAGTGCATTCAGGGAAAATGGAAGCCAAAGCAAATATGCCTGCATATCAATCAAAAAGAAATGTTAGCTGTGCAGAATGGTCTGACAGCGTTCATGGGCCTTATTCTTCCAGGACAACTATTGGTAAAGACAGACAACACCACAGTTATGTGGTACATAAACAATCAAGGGGAACCCGTTCCTACCCACTCTGCAGACTAGCCATGGCTCTGTGGAACACAGACTTGAGCAACCAAATGCACTTAAAGCTCAGTTCCTGCCAGGCAAACTAAATTCAATGGCAGATGACTTAAGCAGAAATCTCATGGATCCACACGAGTGGAAACTGGAACCCAAAATATTCAAGCTTTTGAGGAACAGGTGTCTACATTTAAGGCAAGTCTTAATGATTGCTTGGGTAGATACAAAAGTACACCAAGGATGTCATGTAAAGCCCCACCAGATTTGGGAGGTGGGTACTATTAAGTACTTGTAAAGGGTGCCAAAAACAAATAAGTGTGTCTGCTTAAAAGTATATATGGCTGGACATCTTATGGTCCTTGTGATCACTTGCTTAGGATATTCCCATAGTCCTATGTTCTTTGGAGTATGGGAGTGTACTAGACAAGCTGATATTTACACTTAAGAACATTTTTACTGAATCAGTAGTAAAAAGCAGTGCTCAGTAATTATATTCCATGTGTGCAGTATATGGACCTAAAAATGAGAGGAAGGGAACACATTATGACACAAGTTAATTTTGATATATTTCAGTCTGACACTTGTTTGAGTTATCCAGAAACTCATGCACTTACATTTCAGGAATTGAGAACAGGATAATGTTTGATAAATTGAATATCTTAAATGCAGTCAGGATAAAAATCAATCCTGTGACTATAAGAAGGGTGTTTGTGCCCCATGGGAAAGGTGTTACTGGGTATATAATACAAGGTGCTACTTTTGAAATTATGCATGACATTAAAGATGTGACATTTTACAGGCATTTCAGTTTAAAACTAGCAGACATGAAGCAGTAGGAATATTGGAGTAGAAGCAAAATGTGAATTTGATAGGAAACTTCAGATTTCTTTCAGATACATACTGAATGTAAGAAAAGTGTTTCCATAAAGTAAAAAACTTCAGATTTCTTTCAGATACATACTGAATGTAAGAAAAGTGTTTCCATAAAGTAATGAAGATGTTAAGAGATTAGCTATCACAGTTTGAGGTGAGAAAGGGAGTACAGAATGGACTAACATAAAAACAACTTCTCACTATAAGGTTAAAGGATGAACATAGTAATCAACATGTTATTATAGAAATCACTAGTAAATGGATCTGGTGTTACAGTATCCATACACTGCTCATGGAGTGCAAAAATATATAAATAAAAAGTGGTAAAGTTTGTTGCCAGTAGGGATGTAATCACAAATAATGTATGTGCCATGCTTCCCAACTATCATTACCTATACATTTTATATTTTTTCTATTTCATATCCTGAATGCGCATTCAGCTATGGATAGGGTATGTTACATAAATTTAACCAAAAGTTTTCCTTAAGAGTATGTTCTTTGCTGTGCTGTCCCTAAGTAATTTATTTTCTGAAGCACACATTTCTTACCTACTGGTAAAAACTCATTAAAAATTCTTCATGAAAACTTAAACTTGTGACTTGAATTTTGACATTTGCTAATTAATTTAATTTCTGATGAGCATAAAGAGCAGTTTTACTTTGTTTATATACAAATCCCATCAGATGTTTGTTTGCATCTTTTTTTTTAGTTTTATTTCCTAATGAAAATTGTGTGCGCTGCATTTAAATATCTTTCTGAAGTTCACTTTGAACTAAGCTGGGAAAATCAGTTTATCCATATCATATTTCTGTGTGCTTTCTACAGGGATACAACAAAGGCTAAGTGTGAGGGAAATGCATAATTAAACTGCTCACTAATTTGCTAAGCAATTTATGTATATGAATACACACACACACACACACACACACACACACACACACACGCACACGCACATGCATGCACACACGCACACACACACACACACACACACACACACACACACACACACACACACACACACACACACACATATATTTGACCGTCAAAATAAATTCCTACCTTAAATATCAACTAAGAAGTTCAACTCAGAATGTCGAGAAGGTCAGATTGTCACAGACACACTTCTTGTTGAGGATTCGACCTTTCACAACACTGCATATCATATGACATGACAATTTTTGCAGGGCACTCCCAGCGTGGGTGCTGCTACCCCCACACTCCTGCAAATTATATTTTCCAACTCCAAGATCGTACTACAGTGGGAAAAAGGGTAACTTTCCTGATGTCCACTCTACCGTGATCTCTAGTTATAAGATGAACCTCATATATGCAAATGCACTGTGCATTCACTGAACCAAAACTCACACAAATGAAGGTTCAGCAACACAGGATTCAGTCAACCGTACTTTATCATCCCGTGGTCGATGAAGCTTCACTCAAAATTGTAATTGTAAACCATATCTATCCATATATATATATATATATATATATATATATATATATATATATATATATATATATATCTATATATATATCTATATATATATGTGTGTGTGTGTGTGTGTGTGTGTGTGTGTGTGTGTGTGTGTGTGTATGTATATATATATATATATATATATATATATATATATATATATATATATATGCATAAACTGATTATTAAGGTGCTACTATACAAAAAAGCATGCCTTAATGAATCACAGGTAAGGGAACTATTTGTCAGTTTGTTGCAGCCTTAAAAAAATAAATGCACATCAATGTGTGACTTTTAGAGTTGTACTCTTGCTGACAAGTGAGGTTACTAAGAAGGCAGTGTTGTTGCAAAGATTTGCATTGCTCTGTTAAGTTGTTTTTTTAGTCAGACTCTTAGGTGTCACAATATGCCTGCCTTTACGTGCGGAAAATGCTGTGGAATTTAGTGATTCACCAGACTGTTATTTTATGAAACATATTTCACCAATTCTCTTCCACACTGAGTCTGTTTAACACCTTGAATCATCTCCAACTATAACCGGTCTCAGTAACCATCTTCTAGAGTTGACCCCAAAGTCGATGATGTTTAGCTGGGGATATGCATAGAATGGGAGTTAAAGTAGTTCTTCTACAGCCCAGCTTAGATGTTTTTTCCACAAAACCCATCTTAGTACAGTGATTTGATCTACTGAATGTATACAATACATTTGTAGTGGCCCTTAGGTTCTACCTTGTCAGAGTCAAACAAAGCTTTCATCCCTGCGCTCACTACAAGCAGCAGGTAATTTCCTATCATCTGGAATGTGTTAACTCTGGAGATGACTTTATTACAAAAAAGGGGTAGGTGTTTCTCTCACATGACAACATGACTGCCAAAGTTCCTCCAGGAAAGAACATAAATGTAGTTTGGGACAAACTAAGTTGTCCCTGTCCCACGAATAAGGGTAAAGGGGTGTGGGGAGGGTATAGATGTAAGAATTAAGGTGAAGAGTTGTAGTTGGATAGGATAGTGGGATTGTGGTGGTGAAAGGGTTAAAGAGAGAGGAGATGTGAAAGGAAGTGAGGTAGGGGAAGGAGGGACTTCTGACAGGATTAAGTGTTAGGGATTAAAGGAAGTAGGCACATTTTGCGTGAGTTGGTGGTGCAGTAACAACTAGCTTATGTCAAGACGACCTGTAGGTATTGTGGATTCCAGTAGGCCTTGGATGGTGCGGAGAGAAGGGGTTAAGTTAACTGGGTCAGTTCTCGCCTTTTAATCTTGGTGTTTTTCTATAGTGTTTAATTTAATGTGGGGATGGAGTCTGGGAATATAGGCTGAGGGACAGGGCCTACTGGTAGGGAAGGGTGAAAAAATACTGAGAGCAGAGTGTGTGTGTGGGTGAATGGTTGGGGGTTGGTCAAAAAAAAAAAAAAAAAAAGATAAAAGTTTGGCATGAGTGGTGCTCAGCTTACCTGGGTGCTGATGTGATTCTCCAGTGGTCCAGTAGGCCTGGGGTTATGGTTGGTGTTTCTCGGTGTCCTGGAGCATTTGTTCATGGTTGAGGTCCTCCTGGTGGTCTGCTGGTGGCTCCGGTTGGGTGGTAGGGCAGGTTGTGGTGGTTGGGGTCTTTGTGGTCGTCTGGTGCCACTGAGGTTGCTCCCTGTCATCCATGTGTCTCCGGGGGATCCGTCGTTCCCATCATGCCTTTTCCTGGTTGGGCCATGTGGTCAAGTGACATCCATGGGGGTAGGCCGGGTCTGTCGTTACCTCCTTCCTGTTTGGTGCTATGCTGTTGGTTAGGATCCATGTGGGTGGGCCGGGTAATCCAAAAAAAAAAAAAAGGAAAAGTGTTCTCCTGGTGGTCATGGTAGGCTGTGGGGGGGGGGTCCATCATCATAATTCGGTCCCATTAGAATTGCGGGGTAGTGGCGGATCATCTCCTTGTACTCCCTGGTGGGTTCATGGGCTGCTGTGTCCTTTTTGTTAAGAAATGGTTCTCCTGGTGGTCGTGGTAAGCTGTGGGGTGTCCATCGCCGTAATCCGGTCTCATCTGCATTGGTGGGTAGTGGAGGATCATCTTTTCATGCTCTCTGGTGGGTTTGTGTTTTTTTTTTTGTGTGCATTCTCCAGTCCCTGGTCCTATCTGTGTTTCGGGATGGTCATAGCATTCATGTGGGTGTCTCTGCATCCTTGTTTTCAGTGGTAGTAGTGGTGGAAAATCCTTTTCGTCCTCCCTGGTGTTTTCGTGGGTAGCTTCTGCCGTTCTTTTGGCTGTTAGGTCCAGGCGCTGGTTTGCGCATGTGCACTGATGTCCTTGGCTGTTACCTCTCTGGATTGTCATTCTGGGAGGAAAGGTAAGTGTTTTCAGGCTTGATTGTGTTTGAATGGTGATAGAATCACGTGGCCGGTATGTAGGGATACAGTTATAGGTGCAGGATTACTTATTTATTTAATATTTAATATATTTTTTTCTATATGGATGTATATGGGGAGGGATATTGATAGGTGATATTCTAGGGTTAGGAAGGGTTTGCAAGCTGTAGGTGTGGCTGATTGGGTGTGCAGCTAAAAGGTGAAGTGTGTGCCAGGCAGGGGCATATTTTAAGGTATGGGGGAGATAGGAGTGCATTAGTTAAGTGATTACACTCTATGATTAGTAGGTAAGCTATGCAAGGGGAGGTTTTCAGCTGCAAAGTGTAGGTTAGTAGGGGAGTTGGCAGAGTGTGGTAGGGCAAGGCAACACTAGGGGTTGGGGGAAGTAGGGCAGTCGGGTTTGTGGAACAGTTTTAATATTGTGTTTCTCTTTTACAGATGGCTAAAGTATCAGAACTAAAGCAGAGATGCAAGCTATTGTGGCCCAAGCGGAGGAGCTGTTCCAGGAGGCGGCAACATCTGAGGTGGTACAGGAACCTGAACAGACCCTGGGTTGGAAGAGGTGGCGCACAGCAGTGAGAAGCCCAGCTCAAGGAAAAAATCAACAGGCATCGCAGCAGGCGGTAGCAGTGGATACAACGGTTCCTAGTACATCTCAAGATGAAGGTGCAGGTAATGGTTTTACTATGGCAGTATTGTCTGGGGAGCTAGGGGCTGAGGATTGTGGTGGGGGGAGGGATGACAAGCCTTGTCAGTTGGGGACCTTGGGGTGGTATGCAAGGGATAGAGGAGGCTCAGAGGCAAATAGCACAGGGTGCCAGGTACCTGGTTAGAGATGCAACTGAGGTGGCTATTGGTTCTGGGGACAGTTCAGTCTTGAGCTCAGAGGTAGGCTCTGACTTTGAGCTGTGGCCAGGGGACTGGTTGGCTACCCAATCTTTGGGACAAGGGACAGGAGTGGTTTTCCTGACTCCGCACATTCCGGCCTTAGTTAAGGAAAACATTTGGAAAGGAGAATATGTGGATTTCTTTGAGCTGATCTATGCGGAAGGGGTCCAATGGCTAGTGAAAGCAGAGTCCTCTAATAGCAAGGACTTGTTGGTGGCTTTAGCAGCATTGGGAAGGCAGAGGGTAGGTAAGCTTCACCCTAAGACATGGGAAAATTGGGTGGTTGGCTTTATTTATTGTATGGCAGTGCAGCTGGAGAATGACAGGTCTTTGGCCCTGCTGCTTCTAGGCTATTTCCTTACCATTCGTGAGGCTCAATGGTTAAGGCCTGGAATTACTTGGCTTTGGTATCATCAGCGTTTCTGCAAACGGAAGGCTGTGGACCAGTCACTCTGTTGGGAGGTGCGTCATCCAGAGCTATGGTTGGCTATGATGATGGATAGTTATGGTGGCTTTAACAGAATGGTGAGTGGGGTGGAAGCAGCGGGTGTGTGTTGGTCTTTTAATAGTGGTTCTTGTTCATGGATGGGATGCAAATTTGCACACGTTTGTTCAAGATGTGGAGGGAGTCATTCGGCCATTGGCTGTGGTCGGCAAGATCTGTCCACCTGAAACTCTAATGTTATGGGTCATGAGGATGGAATTGGTGGGCAAGGCTTCTCGCAAAGCTTTCAACCGGTCTGGGGGAGGGGTAGTTTTCATGGATCCCGGGGATTTGGACTTGGGTTCTTTAGAGGCAATAGAGGAAGGGGCGCTGTTTCCCATTAAGGTGGAGGTTCTCCGGGGTATGCTTCGTCAGTTTCTGGGTCTGACCATCAAAGATGAGATAATACAAGGATTTCAAGGGGGGTTTCCTATTAAGTCCACCGTGGAGGGGGTGGGGGGTTGCAAGAATCGATGATCTGTTCAAGGTAAAGAGGACATCTTGGAGGTTTTAGCAGAGAGTGTTGAGCAGGGTGGTTATTGGGCCCTTTTGACAGTCCACCTTTCAGTACTTACAGGGTATCACCTTTGGAGTTAGTGCCGAAGAAGTGGGCGGGGGAATTCAGAGTGATACATCACTTGTTGTATCCAGAAGGTTAAGTCAGTAAATTATTTTATTATAGAAGGGGAGGTTAGGGTGCGTTACGCATTCTTAGATGATGCAGTGAAAGTGATTAGGGAATTTAGGGAGCCATGGTTGGTTAAGGTTGACTTCGAGTTGGCTTTTTGATTGTTGCCTATTAAGAGTGAGGATTGGCCACTACTGGGTTGTTCAGTGGCATGTGCAACTTTTGAGAAGTTCAGTACAGTATTGCATTGAATTTGGCAGCAGAGAGTGGGAACTCAAAAGGCAGTGCACTATTTAGATGATTTTTTGTTGGCGTACGAAGGAAGGGTAGGAGCACAGAAGGGGTTGTGTGAGCTTACGATTATGTGTGAGGAGTTAGGGGTACCATTGGCTCAGCATAAGATGGAGGGTGTGACAAGAACATTAGAATTTCTGGGATTAACAGTTGATGTTGAGTGGTGACTGTTTTGCTTACCCAAAAATAAAATAGAGAGGCTTAGGTCGGCTATACGTTTGGTGTTGGGTAAGGATAAGATTCGGATTCATTCAGTTATCGAGTTGCTTGGATTTTTGAATTTTGCCTGTCAAGTAGTGCACCCAGGGCGAGCTTTTTGCAGGTCAGTGGTGTATTTGCTGAAAGGGGGTCAGAGCAAACACCATTGGGTTAGGGTGATCCAACTGGTGCAGGAGGACTTGGGGTTTTGGAATGGGTTTTTGCAACAATTTAATGGTATATCTTTTTGGCAGTCAGTGGGGCAGGAGGAACTTCAGTTGTTTACAGATGCAGCTGGGGGTGCTGGCGTGGGGGCCTATTTCGGGGGTTGGTGGTTTGCGGCTGAATGGCCGCAGGATTGGAAGGAGGTATGGAAGTGGGATGTGGCCTTTCTAGAGTTGATGCCTATATGGGCAGCTTCTGTGGTGTGGAAGGATCATTTGAGGGGCAAACGTGTAGTTTTTCACTCTGACAGTATGGCTGTAGTGAGGGTATTGCAGAAGAAGACGGCTAAGTCGGGTTTGTTATTGTTGGTATTACAGAAATTGGTTTTGCAGAGCCTCTTAATACATTTTTCTTTTACAGGAGTGCATGTGCCTGGTGTAAGGAATGAGATTGCTGATAGCTTGTCCCGATTTCAGTTTTGCAGGTTTCGAGGGTTGGTTCCATGGGCAGAGGAGGTGCCAGAAACCCTGCTAGAGGAGGTGTGGAATCTTGGGTTGATGTAGCCAGGCAGTTGGTACGGCATTCCTGGGCCCCTTCTACGTGGAAGGCATATGGTAGGGCTCTTTCTGATTTTTATCATTTTATTTTGCAGCTGCCAGGAGAGGAAGGGGTATGGTCAGAGGAATTACTATTGCGACATGTAGCTTGCACTTGGGGGCTAGGCAAAGTTTTGCAGACAGTTAAGGTGGATTTGGCTGCAATTAGCATTTTCGCTAGGGTAGCGGGATTGCAGGATTTCACTAAGTCTTGGACATTAGTGCGTATGTTGAGGAGTTGGGGAGAGTGGTGGTGGAACGTAGGGATATTCAATGGCCGCTTACAAGGGTTATATTGAAAGTTTTGTTGAAAGGGTTAGGTTTGTTACAAGGGGGGGGTCTTCGGATTACTTCATGTGGGGCATGTTATGTACATGGTTATATTTTGGCATTTTCCATATTTTGGAGTTGTTAAGTTTGTTATGATGGAAGAATGTCATTATAGGGGTGGGCAAGGTTACTTTTGCATTAAGGAGGAGTAAGACAGATCAGTTGGGTAGGGGATGTTTGGTGGTGCTTAAAAATGACAGGAATCCTTACCTTTGTCCAGTAATGTGGGTTAAAAAATTTATGAAGAAGTGGAAGGGGAGTGTGGATCAGTTAATTTTTTGTTCAATGGATGGGAAGGTGGTGTTCAGTAGTACATTCATAACTTTGGTGAGGAGGGTTTTACATTGCATGGGATTTCCGGCAGAGAAGGTTGCAGCTCACTCGTTCAGGATAGGTAGGGCCTCAGATTTAGCTAGAGAGGGTAGTTCCATTGAATTGATTAAAAGAGTGGGGAGGTGGTCTTCAAATGCATTTTTCTTTTATATTAGATAAGTTGTGGTCTGATTATTAATTTTCTCTTCTTTTCTTTTAGGGAAGCACATTATCATCTTGGGGCATTCGTATATCCACTGGGCAGAGAAGCATGCTTTAGTTAGGGATGATGGGGAAAATTTTGGTTTATCGCATTTAGGGTAGTCAGTGACTTGGCATGGTGTTAGGGGTCTTAGGTGGGATGGGTTGTTGCATGAATTTGAAAGGGCTAAACTGAAAGTGGTTGTTCTTGTATACTAGTCATTCATTTGGGGGCAGTGACTTGGGCATTGTTTCCAAAAAACAGTTAGTGGACATTATTCTGCAGGATTTGATGAGATTACAGTCATTGTACCCAGGTATGGAAATTGTGTGGTCAGAGTTGGTTCCTCTTTTGTGTTGGAGGGCTGCGTATAATTATAGGGCAATTGAAAGGGTCAGAAGGTGTGTCAATCAAAAGCTGGCTAGGTAGTTAAGATTTTGGGGATGCATACCACTGAACATAGAGATTTTGGAGATGGAGAGGAGTTTTGGTACTGAATGGATGGAGTACACCTTAATGACATAGGATTGGATCTTTTTAATTTGCATTTGAGGCTCTTTTTAGAGGATATGATTGCAGCTAGAATATAGGAGGGGGAGCAGCCTGGGACCAGGCTGGTGGCGGAGAAGAGGGACATGATTGTCCTCTTCTGTTCCCCCTCTAAAGAAGGTGGTTATTGGTTAATGGTTTGGTATGGAGGTGAGATGAGTAGGTATGCTGCCTCTTTATGTGGGTGAGTAGATACACTGCCCTGGTGGAGGAGGTATCCGGGTGAGTAGGTACGCTACCCTTAGGTAAATTCATCCAGGGTGAGTGGTGACGCTGCCCTGAGATCATCGTTGCTGAAGAAGATAACTAATGTTGTTTTCGTGTGTATAAGTTCATTGTATAATAGAGTTTAATAAAGGTCGTCAAATGTCTTTATGTGTTTGGTGTGGTTATTTAAAGGGGGGACGGGACAAATGTAGTATGGGACAAACTAAGTTGTCCCAGTCCCATGAATAAGGGTAAAGGGGTGTGTGGAGGGTATAGAGGTAGGAATTAAGGTGAGGAGTTGTAGTTGGATAGGATAGTGGGATTGTGGTGGCGAAAGGGTTAAAGAGAGAGGGAGATGTGAAAGGAAGTGCGGTAGGAGAAGAAGGGACATCTGACAGGATTAAGTGTTAGGGATTAAAGGAAGTAGGCACATTTGGCATGAGTTG
>NC_056745.1:847351890-847366890 GCF_019279795.1 Protopterus annectens
CTGACAAGAAAGAAAATGCTGCCTGTTATTAAATGAAACTAGCAGTGTGCTTCAGTTTGACATCAATAAATCAGTAATACAAAGGTCAGATGATGTTCTTTTCTTCCTTTTCATTTTCTCTTATCCACATTTTGTCTCTGTCTCTTAATTTGGACTTCATTTCATGGTATAGTTTAGGCTACCTTTCTCTATGAATGCTTCTCATACTGGGAGAAAATGTTCTATATTTGACCTGAAATAAAATGAAATGCAGAGGGCAGAGTGTTTATCTGTGTGTGTGTGTGTGTGTGTGTGTGTGTGTGTGTGTGTGTGTGTGTGTGTGTGTGTGTGTGTGTGTGTGTGTGTGTGTGTGTGTGTGTGTGTGTGTGTGTGTGTGTGTGTGTGTGTGTGTGTGTGTGTGTGTGTGTGTGTGTGTGTGTGTGTGTGTGTGTGTGTGTGTGTGTGTGTGTGTGTGTGTGTGTGTGTGTGTGTGTGTGTATGTGTGTGTGTGTGTGTGTGTGTGTGTGTGTGTGTGTGTGTGTGTGTGTGCGTGTGTGATGTGTGTGTGTGTGTGTGTGTGTGTGTGTGTGTGTGTGTGTGTGTGTGTGTGTGTGTGTGTGTGTGTGTGTCTGTGTGTGTGTGTGTGTGTGTGTGTGTGTGTGTGTGTGTGTGTGTGTGTGTGTGTGTGTGTGTGTGTATGTGTGTGTGTGCGTGTATGCACTTTAAATTACTGATGACAAATGAATAAAAACTTCTTCCCAAAGTAATGCACTTTAGTTCAGCAGTGATACCAAGCATCCTGAAATAATATGGGATTATGGGATTCTGACTTATTTATCAGCCGTGAAATAGTCAGACAGCATTGTCTCAACACCTGCAATGGATTGTTACCCTATCCAGGATTTGTGTTCTGCCTTTCAGCCATTGAGAGCCATGAGAAGATCTGGCTTTCCCAAACCGTGAACAGGATTAAGTGGGTAATTAGAAAAATGAATGAAGTTAGAAATAAATGAATGAATGGTCTCTAAAAGCTTTAGGTGGAAAATTTAAAAAAAAGCACTTTCCTTGATTAGTGCTGAGGACATTTTGTAGCAGTAATTTCTTTCTTCTAGTGCAGGTAAGTCTTGTAAAAGTATCCACCATTTGCTGGAAACCATGGTTGCTAAATTAATTTTGAGAATATATAATTTATCACTAATCCATTACAAATTATAAGTATACTAAAGAACAAAGGTGTTCTTGGGGATCGAAGAGGCAGGATGTAGACTTAATCCAGAAGAAGGAGTAGAGCAGTTACATAAAGGGAAATATTTTATTAATTGTTTGGTTCACTGCTTGCTTACACATCATCTAATGTAACTAATAGAGAGAGGCAACAACCAATTCAGACACAACATGTAAACACGAGGGAGCTGAGCAATAGCACTAGAGGGGCAGTAGCTAATGATGTATGCTGGCCTCTTTTAGCTCCAGCCCAGTCTGGTCCAATCAACGTGAATGTGAATGTAAACATTAATACACCTGTTTATGCAGGAGAACTGGCACCAAAGACAGCAGTAGCTGCAAACGCCAATTCAATAAGACAAGATGATCCATCGATGAGTAATAACAAGGGTTCCCAGATTGTGCGACAGAGGGAACCATTGCAAGGATCGACTGGTCTTAATGTGGCTAACAATTTTGAGACTTCATCTGTCTCCTCCCAAGGGTGTTTTTATTGAGCAATCCTCTCCCCATAAGGGGAAGATCCAGGAGTTGGGTCAAAACAGGGAGAATATGCCATCAACACAGCACCAAAGAGTTAACCAGGACAGGAAAGAAGGTGAGACATGCCTAGTATTCAACATATCTTATCTTCCTATATATTAACTGACTTGCAAATGACTTTACTCAACAAAGGCTTGAACTTTGTAGCTGCTCAGAAGGCTAATTTAGTAAATGTTTTGCATGCTTTCAGGATGTTTGGGAGTAATCTCACTTTCAGAACAATGTTCAAAGGGAATATTAAGGAGCAATGTATTTAGAAAACTTAGCACATACATTTCCCCTCCCAATGCATGCATTGACTTGTTTATCGATATATGTGACAAACAGCTGAGAGATATTTTCAGTGATGAAGTTAGACCTACATTCTTTAATATGACTGTCGCTGAATATGAAGCTCTGGATGAACTCAAGAATTTGTCTTTTGTAGAAATATGCCCTGCCGACAAGGGTGGTGGAATTGTTTTTTTAGACAAGGAGTTATATTATACTAATATGATGTGTCACTTATGTGATGTGCAAACCTATGAATGTATATCTGTAGGTATAGTCAAAAGTATCATTGATAGGGTTGATTTTTTAGTTTTTATCTTTTGATTAGTCAAATGATATCTGGACCCATTTTTGAATATTTTAAAGTAGAATAGCCAGTTATACCTATAGCATATGGTCTGCCTAAAATCCACAAGAATTTGACTAACCTCCCGATGCGTCCAATAGTGAGCCCTTGTCTATATTTGTGGAGAAGAGTTTACACCCAGTTTTAGATCAGTGTGAAACAGTATTGAAATACACCAGTAGTTTTTTGAGAGAGCAGAGTGATCATCTCGAATACATTGAGAATGAATGTTTTTTTGTGACCCTTGACATAGAGTCATTGTTTAGAGTTATCCCCAACACCTGGGGTATAGACAATGCGAATGAGCTGTTGTTAAGTAAAAACATGACCTCAGATAAAGTCAGACTCTTATGTGCCCTACTGGAAATCATACTTGAAAATAATGTGTTCATCTTTGGTGAAGAATATTATTTGCAGAAGGTTGGCGTAGCGATGGGTATAGCTTGTGCCAACAACTACTCCAATTTGTCATTGGTACAATGGGAAGCCACTAATATCCTTTCCAACAATGCCTTTAGTAGCTCAATAGCATGGCACAAGTGGTTTGTGGATTATATTTTTTTGTTGTGGCGGGGCACAGAGGTTAGTTTGATTGAATGTTTAAATTACATCAACGGGATTAGTGCCTTTCTTAAGTTCACTTATAAATACTCCCCGAGTGAGATTGAATTCTTGGATGTTAAAGTGAACAGAGATCAGATGAATTCAGTCTCAACCATGCTCTATAGGAAACCAGTAAGAAAGAATAACCTCCTACACAATAGGAGCATGCACCTTAGACATACCAAGCGCAATGTGCTAAAGGGGCAGATTTACAGCATTATGCGTTTACATAGTGATGATGATCAGTTAAGGGTTGCATTAACCACACTCAAGTGTGAGTTTCTAGATAGAGGATATAGTGAAAATGATATCGATGATGAAATGAGAAATGCATGGGAGTGAGAGGCATGGTAGGTGTGCACCCCATTATGTTAAGAAAGATAAGCGGAATGAGTTGGGTAGTGAAGGAGGAGCATTGGCTCCGTATGATAGAAATAGAATGGACAATGTAGTAAGAATGCCTCTTATTTTTGCTAGTAACATCAACACAGTTGGTGATGTAATTAAGAAAAATTGGGACATCTTATTGACTGTCAGTGAACTAGAAGGAGTGATAGGTGACACACCCAGTTTTACTTTTCGCAACAACAGAACTTTGAAAACCTACTGGTGTTACAAGTCCCATGGAACTTTCAGAACTACCAGATCTGATAGATTAGGCACTTTTGCCTGCAGGAGATGTATGGCATATGCTTATATTCATAAAGGAGCTTTGTTTGTACATCCCATGTTAGGGTTTAAAATCGACTGTAGCTTCTATGCAGTCTGTACAACCAAGAACATGGTTTATTTCTGTTATTGTATATCATGTTATTCATTCTATATTGGTAAAACTTACCGTTCACTTAAAGAAAAGATTCTAGAACATCTCAGAGATATAAGGAATTGTAAAGATAGTAATGCGTTGGCATTACATGTTAAGATGGAAGGTACTGGTCACACATTTAGATTTTTGGTGTTAGAAATTGTTCAAACCAGCATAAGAGGAGGGGATTTATACACCAAGAATGAGGGCATTGAGCAGAAGTAGATTTTGTTTTTTCAAGCTGACAAATTTCCAGGTCTGAATAGTAGGGTTTCTCTTAAACCTGCTTTGAAATCCAGGAACCTCAAGCATTAGCAGTGATAATATATATATATATATATATATATATATATATATATATATATATATATATATATATTTTTATTTCATTGTATGCATGTATATATAGCTTTTATTATATTTTAGTCATATGTGCAAATGCTGACCATTATTATCAGTTATTTTTTAGTATGGATGTTGTTCAGATCCAGTTTTAATTAGTACAGGTATTTGATGGGTGCAGCATTTGATTGGTTGGTTTCAGCCATATCATGCTATTTAAACAGTCTGTTAATGATTTTAAATGTAGTCTGATGAAGTGGCATTTTGGTCATGAAAGCGCTTGCTATCTGTTTCAATTTTTGTATTAAACAGTCTCTCGTGTGTATCTAGCAGTCATCTTCATTTTGATTTAAGATAAGAATACAATCTGTTATCACTGACCAAGACAATGAAATTTAAGTATTGTATTTCCCAGATAGAAGTGACACTTTTGTAATGGAGCATACATAAGATAATGTCAAAAGTTGCGTTAGTGGACACGAGTTTGCCATACACTGTGAACTGAAGCAAAAGCAGTCATGAGCACTACACAATTAAAGTGGTTTTAGCGAAAACAGTAAACATCATTACTTTTTGAGAATTTACACTTCTTCTACCACCTCCTACTGCATCCTGTATATAGGATAGTGCTTTTCAGTATTTCATTTCCTTGTTTCCTGGTCAGTACACACCAGTCTGAGGAGTGTACATATCTTATGTGACCTCAAGGGAAGTTGTCAATGCCATTACATTCATATTATTCAGGTAAAATTCAGGTAAATCAGGAAAATATCTTAATGGATCAGAAGTGCTCAGTGGAACAGAATGGTTTGGGCTTTCTCTTTGCTTTTCCTTACTACACGCGAGAACGCTGTTGTTTTGACCAGTAGGATGCCATCAGCATGAATCTCTACATGTCACCTGTGTCCTTAGACTCAATTTTGGGATAAGGGAGATATGGGAGGCCTACAGAAGTCCCTGGTTTTATGGGATTAAAGAAACATTTACTGCTTAAACCCATTTGCAGGAACCTAAAGCAGAAAACATGTAGCTAATGGCTCCCTCAAGAAGAAAACATGTTTATTTGAAGTCTTCCTCGTTTTTGTTTTATGCTCTTAATGACCTCGCAGTCCATCTTGCATTCCATGCTCAAGTACTGTGTTCTGTGAGCTAAAGGTACAGGCTACCTCAGTACAAAGGTTGCGGTGCAATGTGTGGTCTCATGCTAGCATGCTAGCTTGGATAAGACCTATCTACTACTAGACAGTGGTGGTTTTGCTCATAGTCTGCTGTTTACCTGGATGGCTGGATGGAGCACAGATGTGAAGATTTAGATGGCATAAATTATAACTTTTATTTATTTCATACTTATATGTTTAATCTTGATTCATTTTTGCCATTTTTATGAATAATAATGGGTTCACTGGAGCCTATACAAGCACAAGTCAAAGATTGCAATGACATGCGTGTGTGAACTGACAGAGTTGTCTGTCAAAATCTACCTCAAAATGTTTTCTTTTTTCACCTGCATAGTGCAGCATAATTTTTTGTATATTTAGAACAAATAGAAAATAGATAGGCAGACAGATAACTAGAAATGTAAAGAACAACACCAAGACGAAAATGCAGGCGGATCGAAAATAATTATTTACAATGTCCACAACTTGGGCTGGCTCCTAAACAGTTCAATAGCCACGTAGCAGTGTAAACAATTAATTTTATTCCAAAGCTACAACACAAAACCCATGATGGAAGTCACAATAAAATTAAGTTAAGCGCTTTCTCCTGGGACCAATCCCAGGCTTCCTCAGAACCTTTGAAAGGAAGCAACAGTGTGCTTAAATACCACCACGTAATGACATGTAACTCCCTAAACAATAAATCTTAAAACCATCCAAATACTTTAAAAACAATGTAAAAATATATTGAAATATATGTTAAACAAACCATGTTGTAAACATGTCATTAACGTAATGTTAATGTTGTCTGAATCGTATTGTAAAAAAATATATAAATAACTGTGACTGTTGAAAATAAAACTAAAAATGTATAATCAACAGTTAAATATAATCAGACAGTTAAAATACATAATAAAAATACATAAAAGTACATAAAAGAGATCATTTTAGGGTATTTAGTGATAAATTGTATGCATTTAGAGTTAACCAGCTTGAAATTGATTATTTAAAACAATGTGTGAATGTGAATAGAGTACCTAAGGGGTTGCGTTTTTTCAAGTACCCCAACAATGTGAAAATGGGTAGTTCATTACATCAACAATTGTGTGAAGTATTCAATAGAGCGGGGATTGAAGTTATCAACCTTATGATTAGGGACTATGAAAATAAAGGAGAGAGCCTTTTAAAAGAATTGAACCATTTAAATTTGTCTTTCACTAGTGACAAAATGGAAGGCAAAGAAAGGAGTAGATATGACAATGTGTTTAGAGAAGTGGACCACCATTGTAATAAAATTCTTGACAGAAAAATTAGGAAATTAGAAAGAGATTTCACAGAATATAGGGAGGGTAGAGCATACTCGTTGCCTAATTTAAGGCAACATGTTAATGTTCAGGATAATGTATTTCAAAGGAATGGAGAGGAAATTGTGGATGTTAATCACATGAAAGAATTTGTTAATGAACCACAGGTCCTGAGAAGGAGTGAGAGAATAGCGGAAAAAGGTAGAAACAATTCTACTCGGGATTTTTACCATCAGAGGGGAGGGAGAGGGAGGGGGAACAGTTTTCAGGGGAGAAATTGGAACACTGGAGTGAATTAGACATGGTCCTTGAAGTAGTGGAGGACCATGTGACAGGTTTTGATGGAAATGTTTTAGATTCGACACCACAGGTGGTATGTAAAAAAGATAATTTTATTATTTTCAATTTCACTGAAATACCGATTACTGACCAGTACTTTAGGTTTTTTACTAAAGGATTTCAGTATGTCCCTTTGCGTTCTGGGACAGTTGCCAACATTATTATTGAATTAAAGTTATTTTTGAGGCAGTTAAATTTGAATATATTATTTAAAGGTCAAAATCAATCTAGAACAGACCTTGTTAGGAGTAGTACTTTCAACCCTTCCATCCACCCGTCACTAAAAATTTTTGAGGAGTCAGTTGAGAGAGAAATTAGGCTTCTCAATGATAACGGGAGGAAGAAAGAAGATATCAATTTCTCCAAGGAAGATATGGAGGTTTTAAACACCCTGACTGAACACAAATGTAGGGTTATGAAACCGGATAAAGGGATGGGGGTGTAGTTTTGATGTACAAAAATGATTATGAGATTCACTTGCACAACATATTACAAGATACGGACCAATACAAATCGGTCTCATGTAATGAAATTAATGTAGCTTATGCTAAAATAAAATATTATTTATATGATCATTTGCTACAAGGTATAATTAACGAAAAAATGTATAATTTTTTGATGGTGGACAGGCCGAAAATACCTACTATCTTTGGCATACCCAAGACACATAAGGGTATTGAGAACATGAAATTTAGGCCTATTGTTGCAGGGGTGGGTGGGATGACCGAACCTTTAGCAATATTTATAGACGCTACTGTTAAGAATTTTGTGAATTCCATACAACACATTTGTAAAGACTCTTGGGAATTTTTGAGGAAGATCATTATTGATGGTCACGGTGGATGTTATAGAACTTTTTCCAAGTATTCCTCACATAGAAGGGATGGAATGGTTTTCCAACATTTTGGTTGGTGAGTCGGGTTTGGATAATAAATCTATCAATCTAGTGTTAGAATTTACTGAGACAGTCCTTAAAAATAATTTTGTATATTTTAATGGGGTATATTATCATCAAAAAAAGGGTGTAGCCATGGGGGCCTCGTGTGCCCCCCTGTATGCTAATTGCGTACTATATTATTGGGAAAAATGATTTATTTTTGAAACAAATTGGAAAAATTATATAGTACAGTACACTAGATTTTTAGACATTTGTTTGTTATGGAAGGGAACAAAGGAAGAATTGGAAAACTTCTTTGTTTATATTAATCAAACAACAGACTTTTTAAGGTTCACCATTAATGTTGGAGAGGACATGTTAGATAATTTGGTCATTACTTTATACAAAGACATGACAAACAATTGTTTCCAATCCAAAATTTTTCGTAAAAAGACCTTTTCCAACATATACTTGCACTTTGATAGTGGTCATCCCTTTTACCAAAAAAAGGGAATTGTAAAGGGGCAGATAATAAGGGCCTCTAGAATGACAAGTTGCTTTGAGGAATTCATGGAAGAAGTGGCTTTTATTAAAAAATTATTTTTGGACAGGAGTTCTCCGTGAGAACTTATAAATTAGTTAAAGAGGTAATTGAGAATAGGGAAAACAAATATTATCCACTTATTGGGAAAGGGGACAACACTTTTGAGATAGGTAATCCCAAGAAGGACTACAAGACAGGAGCTTTTGTTCACACTTACACTGAGTCATCAAATGAGGCTGAGTCTGTTATTAAAAAATATTGGCATGTATTACGAGCAAATGAGGAAATATCGGAATACATTCCCCTTCAACCTAGTTTTGTTAGAAAAAGGGATTTGAACCTCAAAGATTACTTGGAGAGAGGTAATAGGGAGGGGACATCGAGTAATATTAAGAAGAAAGGTACCTTTAGCTGTGGGTCCTGTCACCAATGTTCCTTTATGTTTAACAAGACTTCCTTGTTTATTCCTTCCAGAAAGTTTCATATTAAATCCTCCCAATATTTTAATTGCAAATCAAATAGGGTGGTTTATTTAGGAATGTGTGTCACATGTTTTAGTTTTTACATTGGGAAGACAGAAAGGCATTTAAACAGGAGAGTCTATGAACATTTATATGATGTTAAAAAAAGAAAAGAGACTAACACCTTTTTTAAACATTCCCTGGGTTGTCCTAATATGATGCTGAAGTTTTTTGTGTTGGAGCAAGTGGATGTTGACCCCAGGGGAGGGAGTTGGGAGACCAAATTAGAATATAGGGAGTTGCTATGGCAATTGAAGTTGAATGCAGGTCAAACCCCGGGGTTAAATGACAATATCAGCATCAGTAGTGTGCTCAAATTAAGATCTGCGAGCTTGTAGCTTTCGCAACAACCTCTTTAGTTTTGTTTTAACTTAGTTTGTAAGTCTTGTTTTTAATATAGAGGACGTATGATTATAGGTTTGGTTAAGTAATAGTTTAATAATTATTTAACCATTTAACTCTAATGAAGTGCATTTTACAAGAAATGTATTAATTATTGGAATATTTTGTACTGAATAAGAACATTTTTAATTTACTATAAGAGGTGGTTCCAGGTCTCTTTTATGTACTTTTATGTATTTTTATTATGTATTTTAACTGTCTGATTATATTTAACTGTTGATTATACATTTTTAGTTTTATTTTCAACAGTCATAGTTACTTATATATTTTTTTACAATATGATTCAGACAACATTAACATTATGTTAATGACACGTTTACAACATGGTTTGTTTAACATATATTTCAATATTTTTTTACATTGTTTTTAAAGTATTTGGATGGTTTTAAGATTTATTGTTTAGGGGTAACATGTTGTTACATGGTGGTATTTAAGCACACTGTTGCTTCCTTTCAAAGGTTCTGTGGAAGCCTGGGATTGGTCCCAGGAGAAAGCGCTTAACTTAATTTTATTGTGACTTCCATCGTGGGTTTTGTGTTGTAACTTTGGAATAAAATTAATTGTTTACACTGCTACATGGCTATTGAACTGTTTAGGAGCCAGCCCAAGTTGTGGACATTGTAAATAATTATTTTCGATCCGCCTGCATTTTTGCCTTGGTGTTGTTTTTTGGATTTTATCCTTTTTGCTGTTCTGAGTTAGAAATGTAAAGAGACTGACAGGACAGACAGACAGGTAAACCCAGAGGACAAGGCAGCAAACAGATTAGATAGGACAAGTAGGCAAACAAATTAGATAGATGGATAGAGACATATATGGTTAGACAGACAGAACAAAAGAAAGATGTGAGATAGATAGACAGACACATAGCTAGACAGATAGATTAGATAGACAGATAGACAGATAAGTAGTTAATCCTTTTAATAAGAGGGTTGTCACTTTCCTTAACCCCTTGTACATAGTATTAAGACTGAGAGTGAGGTGATTAAAGTGGGACAACAATCCTTCTTAAAAATGGAATACAAAAAAGGCAGATCAGTAACATGGCTGTAGTCAAACTGACTGGTCCTGTAATATCTTGCAGCTGTCAGAATGATGCAGCAGCTGTCAGGTTATGCTTCCAGTGAAACACTCTGGCAACATGCAAATTAAACTGTTGATGTTCAGTAGTCTCCCTTACTGCTTTACTTTACATAATCAGGTTCCCCTGGTAGGCAATCCATGCATAGTCAAATTGTCAGGCATTGATTAGGTAGACTCAGCAGTAAAAAAAGGTATACATGAATTGATTTTGACCTGCACTGACCAGTCACCACCGATTTTTTTCATGTGATGTATCAGCTGGGGAACCATCAATGTAGAAGTATACGTGTAATCCCCTACTTATTTATATATAGGTCTTGATCATTAGGCCATTCCTTTTGGCAATATGAAGGAAGAATCAAATTAGGGGATTAGTCATGACATTAGGTCTTCAAGAATGGTTCACAGGAAGGACAAATTGGAGTGATACTTGAGATTTGCAGATTGAAAGAGACCCCCTAAACTGATCAAAAATAGAAGGTGTTGGTAAGGGAAGAGATTTTCCTTCAAAGTGGCTTGGCTCAAACAATAATGCAAGCATGGGGGTGGGGGTGGTGGCAACTCTGGAGTTTTATATATCATAACTCTTAACCTTTTACCTTAAGAATTCTGGACAAAGCCAAATGTAATTAGGGATTGAAGGCTCCAAATCAGGTACAGATTTTAAATATTGCTTTTATACATTTAGAACGTTACTAAAATAACAAATTTTGCATTAGCATGTCTTTTCTGAATAATATTAAGTTTGAAACACAAATGTATTCCATCAGTTATCGACTTTGATCCTCAGTGATTTGTCAGAAAAGCACATGAAGAATATGAGTGAAATATCCAGACATTCTGTGAAAATCTGGAGAGTTGAGGGGTATTGTAGACACAGATGGCATTTTTTCTCAACTGGGAAAAAGTGGAGCTAATTGTAATTTTATGATTGAAAGTACGATGTAAAGGATAAATGAAAGAGAGGGAGAAGCAGAGAGGTAATCTGAAATAAATGTTTCCTGGCATCATTTTCACAATCTACCTATTAGTCTATAGATAGGAATAGTTGGGAAGCCATACTTTACTTCCAAGATCACCAGCAAGTTGTCCTTAAGAAGTCGTAAAAATGATACCTGCAAGGTAAACATTCTGACTTTTTGACAAAAACAAGCCTATTTAGCTGAGACAGATCCAATATGACTACCTTCTTCTTTATCACCAAAATCTACCTCAAACAAAAACAACTGGCTAGCTTTTGAGGGAAGAAACTTTCTATGTTATTGTTTGCCAGCAGATGTTTTAAAATGGGAGCTGCAGGACAGAGGTAATTCTAAGGAAAGGTAGGCCTGCCTAGAAATGGAGGAAAGTACCTGGGCTGAACTGGAAGATAATCATCTGACCCATTTTATATGTAAATCCACGATCATACCTAATTAATTTCTGAAGAAAAAAATGAGAGTCTTCCTCACAGTAGGTGTAAAGGACATGGATGAGAGAGGGAATTAAATGCATTTCTCCATTATTGTCTAGGAGGGATCTATTCTCTTTTCTCCTACCTTACTACCAACTCTAATTTTATGTGTTCCTCCAGGACTGATGTCTTTTCCAATCACCTTTTTCTGTTTTCATTGTTCTATCCTGGACTTTTTCCTGAAAAATGACTATTGTTCGACACGATAGCTTATTTTGTGTCTGGGTATGAAAGGGTGCCAAAAGTGGTTTACAGATTGCATTATCCTGAAATTTTAATGATATCTTTAGGATCATAGGATCATAGGATGTTACTAGATTAATGGCCCTGGAGCCATTTTAAGCCAAACAATTTATGCCCCAATTTTCCTATTTATCAATGCCTATGAAGTAGAAGGTTTTGGTATGTGCCTGTGAATTGGGGCATCTACAAGTTTCCCCATCCATATGGGACATAGGTAAAAGTCAGGGGTGAATTTGTGATTTTCCATCCATTTGTCAACTTGCATTTGAATAGTTTTAGAAAAGAGCTCTATTTCACATGAATGGGGAGTCTGTTCTAGAGATAGGGTAATCTCTGAGACGCATACCTATCCCTTCAACATGTTTTGTTTATGTCTCTGACAAGGGTTAGAACCTTAAATCAGATAATTTTAGTACTGTTTCTTTTTTGAATGTGTAGCAGATCCATCAGGGCTGGATGAGAGAATGTGTTGTAGGTTAGGCATACATTTCCACTCAGTAGTGTGTAGTAGGCCAAGTACATGAAGAGAGCTTTGAGGTGGACCTTAAAAGACATGTCATTTACACCCTATATTATGTTAGTGATGAACATCTGTGGCCATTCCAGGAATTGCAAATGCCTTATCAGGTGCATGTTAAAGCTGCATTGTATCTGATTTTTGTTATAATTAAGAATGAGTATAGTCTACAATGATCTCCTTAGATCTGGATTCCATGCCCTTACTTATAAATTGTACCATGTAGAAGGCTTTTCTTGCCATCTTTGACACATGGTGATAAAAGTTCAGATTACTCTCAACCTGAGTTCCCAAGTCTGTTACAGCTGGGTCTGCTCTTAGGGGAGTCTTATCAATGTTGTAATTTACATGGGTGGTCGTCTTTCCAAAAGGTCTAATTATACATTTTTTTGCACTGAATTTTAGGCCATGGCTCTGACACAATTTATTTGTCTGTGTCAGACCCCCCTTTGGGATACCTACGTTCTTCAGGGATTCAGTGGTTGCACCCAGCTTGCAGTCTTCACTAAGTTTGGTCAGCCAAAGGCCTTTTACATTTGCCTTGATATCAGCAAAGTATGAACAGGAGAGGTCCCAGTACTGAGCTTTGTGAGGCTCCATTAGTAACAGACCTTTTGGTAGAGTGGATTCCCATAGCCTATCCTCATTTGTCCTGTCTGTGTAGTCATTTGGCTTTCCATCAGGTGACATAGAGATTTACTCCTAAATGTGTGTTTGTCTATAATACCGAAGTAAGGTATTGTGTCAAATGCCTTTGCCAGATTGAGGTTGGCAGTATGCACTATTCTGCCCTCATTCGTCACTCTAGTGACATTCTCGATGAAATCCACCACTAGGATGAGTCCAGTGTTTGAAGATTTCCTATACTTTTGTTTATCAGGCCCAATATAATTTTTCCATGACCTTGCATATAGGACTAGTCAAACTTATGGGTCTGTAGTTTCCTGAGTCTGTTGATGGTCCTCCTTTGTGTGGAGGGATGACTGTTGCAGTCCTCCATGCCCTAGGGGTGAAGCCTGTCTGGAGGCTGTTTCTGAGTAGAGATTCTAATGGGCCTGATTGATCATGTTGAAAGCTATTTAGGTGGCATCCTTAGATACTGTCAGCAACCACTGATGCAGTGATTTTTGTTTTAGAGACTGCAGTGAGGAGCTACTCTTTAGTTATAGTTGGGAGAGAAATGGTTGAGAGTATTTCCTGGGGGAAATGAGGGTGATAGGGGGATGAAACCAAAGCAACATTTATTGTCCAGCAAATTTACTATATCCTCTTGTTGGGTGCAGGGAGTTCTATTTACTATTAGTTCAGCTTCAGAAAAATGTTGGCTGTTGCCTTTAAGGATGAGTTCATAACTGAAAAATGCCTTATGGTTATCTTTAAGCTGGGAGGCTATTCTTGCCTCAGAGTTGACTTAGAGCCCTGAGTTACTTGATGAGACTGATAAGGGAGTTTCTTGCCTGTTGAGCATAGCACTTTCTATTTTTGGACAAGATTTTCTTTCTAGTGTTGTACAACCTATTTAAACTGCTAGTCCACCAAGGGGGATTGTTTTTGGAGTTAATCCTAAGTTTGCTTTGGTTTGGTATTTCTGTTTGTATGCAGTTATATACATGCTTATACAGGGTTTCTGTAAACACTTCCTCATAGGCCAAAGTGTTCTCTGAGTTTGGGGGGGGGGGCTTTAAATTTAGCTATGCCATCATTTAATAGGAGGTAGTTAGACTTGGCAAAGTTCTTAATGGTTCTGGGGGTTGCTGGGATTTGAGCTTATATGTTTTTCAAGGATGATTGCTTTGTGATCTGATCTGGCCAGTGAGAACATTACACTAGGCAATGTAAACCATTCCTTTGTATCTGAGAGTAACAGAGCCATGATATTTGCACCCTAGTTGGTGTGAAGACTAACTGTTCCGGGGTGTTTGCATTGACAGAAATCCAAAAATCATTGAGTCTGCATGTTAGTGGTTGCATATGTATCCAAGCTTATGGTGGGATAGTTGAAATCACCCATGAATATGGTGTTGGGATGAATGGTCAGTGACTACAGTACATTTAAGTGTGTGCTGTGGTTATCCTGGGTAATACAGTATGGGACATTACCTAAGGTTAGTTTAATGTGGAGTAGCTCAAGTGTGTTATATTGCTTGACCAAGTTTGAGGTGTGTTTACTTTTTATGCAGATTGATACACCTCCACCTCATGCCCTTCTTATGGAGGTAGCTGGTTTAAATGTGTGGCATCCTTTATAGTCTTGCAATAACAGGGTTCTTTCTGCAGATTTAAAACATGTCTCAGTAACTGCACAAACATCAACAATCCTCAGGGTGAGGGGCACTTCCAGGAAGTGGAGCTTCTTGTTGAGACTCCTAGCACTGAACAATAACATCTTTAGTTTATCTTTAGTTTATCTTGATTAGCGTTTACTATGTCTGAAGGTTTGCCAGATTG
>NC_056745.1:847371890-847411890 GCF_019279795.1 Protopterus annectens
GCAGGGGTTGTGGGGGACATAGTCCCCCACAGAGGGGTGCAGTGATATGCTGTATAGGAGTTTGATATACATCAGCTCTTATATTGCTATTGCATCACATTTTCTGCAGCAATGTCAACTCAAATGCATCGATCATTTGGGGCAATATTGTGTACACTCAAAATGTTTAGTTTCGGTTTAACTTTTCATTATTTCGAACAGCAAATGTTTTGCCGTTTTAACTAACGATAGTAAACCTTCCAAGTGCACATCTTTCTCCAGTGTCAGTGATAAGGATTCAAGCTCCTTGATTACTGGCCCAGTGTGGGAATGACACACCATGTTACCCATCACATACTGACAGTAGTGGTGGGCGTTACAGATACTACAAGTTTAAGGTCCCAGTCCAAGTTAAAAATACAAACAGGCGACTTTTAGTAACAACACGGAAAATGCAGAAAAGAGCAATACACAATTTGGCTTAGCTCTCCAAATATTGCAATATGCTCTAATTGAAATGGTATGGTACTAAACAGAGACAAACTCAAGCCTGGGCCTGATTTTTGAACAGGATATATCATTTGTTCATTTTGACTTTGGTTATCCTCAAACACAGACTTCCAGTGCATTGGACCCATATCTTCTTACATTTTTCTTCAAGTTTTAATCAGTATGAATTATTTTTTGATCCTATTCTTGGGGGGACTCATCCATTTTTTTTTCCATATCATTATTTTTTTTTCAGGATAATCCTCTTGGTACTGGATTATGTGTATCTGAAAACTAATTATTCCTTTCCCAAAGACAGTGAAAGTGCAGATTTGTTTTACATATAAGTCCAACATACATTGCTTTGAGTTCATTCAAGAAGTTGTTGAACTGGAGACTAGTTTGGAATCCTTAACAATGTCCAGGAAGACTACTCTAGGTTTTGCTTCAAGTTTCTTGTAGAAACGTAGAACATTGAATGCATTATAAAAGTATTCTGGCTTCTTAGAGGCAGGTACTGTAAAACAGGCTCTAGTGAAGCTCTCTCCAATGCAAACATATCCTTGAATATGTGAATAAACAGGGAAATAACTGTTGTCTGGTATTTGTTTTCATTTAGAGTAGCTCAAGGTATCACGTTAATGACTCTGCCACCTGACAACTCTTTTGTGACATCAGTGAAAATGGTCCCTGACTAATTTCATAGTGTCTCAAAGACAGTGTCCTTTGGGGAGACTGGAGGGAGTTGATATTTTCTTCACTAGTGTCATATCCAAAGACAGGTACAGAGAACCTATGCCATAAAGGGACCTTTTCTGTTTTAGCTTGTGGACCACACCCAAAATAGAGGCAGGTGAAGACTGAGAAAACAATGGGATAGTATGTTGCCAGTCAACCACATTTACATCTGAAATTTTTTCTTTTTTGTTTAATAGTTAAAGAAGTCAGAAGCTGAAACGTTTATCCTTTGGTATGGTATGATCAAAGAACCTGAAAGTGTAAGAAAAGTCCTTAAAATATGGGCTGAACCTCTGTCCAAATTAAACTGGTAGAGATTTCAGATGGTGTGGAGGATTAATTCACTACCAGAAAAAAATGTGGGTTCTTGTGGAAAACTAGCACCCTCAGCCCCAAGGATGCTTGTGAAATAAAAATTAGATATGATGCAACACTATTGTAATAGAGGCTGAGCCAGACTCTGATACTATAATTCTAACTGCAAAAGGAATATTAATAGTAAAGACTTACAGGAGCCTGGACCTTATGAGATGTTATGCTCTGACCTGTTCAGGATTAGTTAGGTTGCTAAGGGCACTTGCTCTCTTTCGGTTTCTCAGTTAAGTCTTTAAATATCAATTTCTTAGAATTTTGCATTATTTGATGACAATACTTTGTTCTGAGGGACTCTTTGTGCTTCCTCTTCCCCACAAGGGTCATCAACAGTTCTTCAGGTTGAGACGGTAACATTCTTTATCCCAGCCATAGAACTTCTTATGTTCTTCAAAGACCCTGACATTCTAAACTCCGTGCAGAAGCATTTTTTAATAATTTTTTTACTGTTTTCAAGATATGAACTTCCGATCTTCACCCATGTAGAAAAAACATTGAAAATGGTATTGTTTCAGGGAAATTCATCACCCAAAGTCATACTGTACTTGATGACATTTCTAAATGCATCATAAGTCACTGGAGGAAGCCCTCAAAATCACAAATTTAACCACAAGTAATATGAAATTGAATATAAAAGAATAAAAATTTCGATGCTGGGGCACTCATTACTTTTGCCAAAAAAAATGCTAACTGAGAATACTTCACAGAATGGTAATTAATAACCTGTTTTACCTGCACTAACTCCAGTTGTTTGAGATTATCAATCAGACTGATATCCCACCTGCCTCTTAAAAAAAAAAAAAAACTGTTCTCTTGCTATAAAGTAGGTCCTTTAGACTTGTAATTATTTTGTTCAATGCTAGCTGGAAGCTACAAAGGATGTGGGGATCCTAACACTGCCTTTCAGTATTCCTTCCTCAGTGACAGATGGATTGCACAGGTTTATTTCTATTTTTAACCACTAACCATGGATCTACTTCAGAATGTCGACCATTCAGAATGCCGACTTCCATATGGCCGACACCATATGATCGACATTCCAAAAGACCGACATCCTGAAATAGCACCATTTACCTACCTGTAAACACAGTAAAACTGTGTTATGCAGGGGGGCAAGCCCCCCTGCACCTCCAACACCCTCTGCTACTTAAATATTCTCACTCTGAGATCACACTACAGTGCAGGAAAAGGGAATTTCCCATTGTTGCACTGTAGTGGGATCTCTGCTATCATTTGTTGGCCTTTCAAACGTTCGCTCATATGGTGTCGGCCATATAAGTTTCAAACATTTGAAAGCTCGAACAAATGAAGGGCTCTATATATATATATATATATATATATATATATATATGTGTGTGTGTGTGTGTGTGTGTGTGTGTGTGTGTGTGTGTGTGTGTGTGTGTGTGTGTGTGTGTGTGTGTGTGTGTGTGTGTGTGTGTATGCGTGTGTGTGTGTTCATTTATATCTATATAATTTATATATATATATATATATATATATATATATATATATATATATATATATATATATATATATTTATTTATAACCTGATCCCAAGAACTATCGCCCTATTAGCCTGACGAGCCTGGTCTGCAAGGCCATGGAATGTATCATCATGGAACTCATAAATAAAGACATTGGTAACCTCCAAACTCTGGATCCCACCAAGTTTGGGTTTGTGAAAGGCAGATCATGTCTCCTGAACCTGATCAACTTCTTTAAGGCAGTCACCAAAGCCGTAGATGAGGGTAAGGTGGTTCACACAGCCTATCTTGACCTCGCCAAGGCTTTCAACACCATCCCCCATTCTGGAATTATAGTGAAACTCACTAAACTACGTCACAAGATGGGTTGCCAACTGGCTCACTGACAGAAACCACACTGTAAAAGTTGCACACTCAAAATCTGGTCTCTAACCAGTGACAAGTGGAGTACCACAGGGTTCAGTCCCGGGACCTTCCCTGTTTGGTATCTACTTTTCTGAAGTACAGGCTAGCACAGACGGCCTCTGGCTAATGAAGTACACAGATGACTGCAAACTAGGAGCCATAGTCGAGTCCCCAAATGATGTGGACATCCTACAGAAGGGCCTCACTGAGACAGATGCCTGGTGTCAGAGCCATGGCCTCAAGCTCATTGCCAAAAAGTGCATTGTCATCCCCTTTGGTAAAAACTCTGTACCCATGAACTACTACATAGACAGCAGTCTACTTAACACTGAATGTGTGATAAGAGACCTTGGGACCCAGGTGGACAGTAGTCTCTCCTTTGATAGTCACGTCACCACGGTAGTCAGGAAGTCCTTCTACGTGGCACACTTCATCATAAAAGGATTCTCATCCAGGAAATAATAGTTCATTGTTCCCCTCTACTCAACACTCATTAGACTCTTATAGAGTACAACGCCCCTTTTGGAATGTACCTCACAAGATGTCTGCAGCATCTGGAAAGGCCACAGAAGTACCTCACAAAGAGGATTACTGGCCTCAAACAGATGCCCTACACTGACCATCTCAAAGAACTCCAGCTTTACTCCATAGCATATCGCCTACTCTGAGGTGATCGCTGCCTAACATATAAAGCTATGTCAAACCCAGAGCAGTTGGACATGCTACACCTAAAGAAATCCCAATCCCTCTGAGCTACACGCTCTAGGGACCTAAACCTTGTCACCACAATAAACAGGACATGCTGTGGAGGGATAGATTCCTGTCCCAGAGTCTTCCCATACTCTGGAACAGGCTACCCATCTATGTTAAGCAAAGATGTTCTTCATCTCACATTGCTGCAGTCCTAACACTTGGGTAGTCCGCTGTCCCTCATTCGGCCCGAATATCAGAGTATAAGGCTGACGTCGGTCAGGGCGCATTTGACTGACATCAGAACGTCAGGGTACAAATGCGCATGACCGACGTCATATCCTCAGTCTTTTTTGCCGCATGGTCCGATGCAGAAGCAGTGTTGCAAGTGCCGTTCGGCGTTCTGAAATTTTTCGAATTCGGAGTTTCAGACCGAAGTCAGAGTTGGTTAAGTACCCCGTTGGGGAATATTTTGGTTTTTTCTTGCCTCAGTGGTTTACCGGATGTCAGAAAAAGTGAATAACTGTATTTCTTGTGGGAAACAGATACCGCATAGGGATTACCATAATTTGTGTATACCTTGTTTAGGACCTGAGCACGACGTTGTTGGATGCCGCTTTTGTGCTAGGTTTAATAAACGCACTATAAAGCGGAGGTTGGATTGTGCAAGGTTGGTATTTGGGAAGCGGTGTAATTACAAAATGCCGTCGGATGCTCCGACGCCGGCTTCCTCAAAGAAGCGCAAGGACAAGGCAGTTAAACCTAGGTTAGAGGAGTCGTCCGAACCGGACGCCAGTTCTTTAGAGGTGTCAGTGGAACCGGTGGTTCCGACGGAGGCCTCTCTGGAGTCCCAGGGAGAAACTTTGATTTTACAGGATGTGGCCTCCCAGGAGGCAGGGCAGGCTGTAGGGGCTTCTCAAGTAACTGTACTTCCCTCCCTTCCTAAGGGGTCTAGGCCCTCTCTTTCTGCTTCCAAGGCTTCTCCTAGAGGCAGGTCTAGTTTAGCTTCTGTGGGTGTCACTCCCAGTTCTTCAGGTGCTGTGCCCAAGAAGCACATGCTCAAAATGGCAGAGGATTTAATTACTTTAATTAGAGGCTCTATGCCCCCTCCTGATAAGAGGCCTAGGATGGAACCTGTGTTGGGGATTATGAGCAGGCTTGGATGTGTCTGAGTCTTGACTGAAGACTCGCAGGAGTATTCTCATTATTCTGATTCTGATGTGGATGATTCTACTCTTTCTGCTTCTCCTCCTGAGGATTTTTCTTTTTCAGAGACCCTTCACTCCATGAGAGAACATTTTAAATGGGAAGGTCAGGATTTCTCTGATTCCAGGAAAAGGCTTAGGGAATTTTGTTTTACCCCAGCATAGGCCTTTAGCTATACCTCCTGTTCTGAATGTGGTGGAAGATGTGTTTGCAGAGGCTTCTCTTAATCCTGATTCTTTGCCTCCTGCTCCTGTTAAACCAGATAGGTATTACAGGGTGCCTGAAGCTCATAAGTATCTTTTTAAGAGTTCTAGGGCAGACCCAGAAACTGTTAGCCAGGGGCCTAAGGGTGTTAAGGCCTCTGTTGTCAAGAATCCGGTTCCTGCAGATAAAGAGGCCAGGGCCTTGGATAGATGGGGAAAGAAAGCTTATACTTCTTCCACTCTAGCCATGAGAGCTTTGAATTGCCAGTTTCACATGTTGAAATATCAAAATTATCTCCTTTCTCAGTTGAAATCTAAGGTTGATGCTCTGGCAGAAGGTATTGACTGTAAAGAGTTACAAGATTTAGTGCATGTTTCTGAACAGGTGGGTAAGCATTCTTTGCAATGTGGTTTTGATGCTGTACAGGCCTTGTCTAGGGTGGCTGCCACTGGGTCAGTTCTTCGCAGGCATGCCTGGCTGAGGGATCAAAATTTATCTGACCATGTTAAAACTAGGATTTTGGATGCCCCTTTGCAATCTGATGTCTTGTTTGGTTCTTCTGTTGAGGCAGTTTTAAAGAAAATGGAAGACAAGGCTAAGTCTATGCAGACTGTTAAAGATTTTTTGCAGGTTCAGCCTCCAAAGTTTAGTAGAAATTGGCCTACTAAAGGGTGGATGTATCCTTCTTATGATTCCCAGTCTAGGGGTAGATCTAGACGTGGCAGGGGCAGAGGTCAGGGCTCTTTCAGGCCCAGAACAGGGAGTTCTCCTGCACAGACTTCGAGTGAGGGCAGGGGTCAGTCCTTTCGTAAACAGACCCAATGACCTACCTTTTCAGCTGCCAGAACCTTCTCGCCTGGCAGCACCTTTGGGAGGAAGGTTGGCACTTTTCAAAGAAAATTGGAGTTTGATTACCCAAGACAAATGGGTACTGGATATCATACATCACGGTTACAGGTTTTATTTCCATACCTTGCCTCCTTTCAAAGGCATGCCAGACATTCCTCCTCAACAAAGAATAGAGGCTCACAAGCAAATTTCACTGCTACTTCAAATAGGGGCCATACAGCCGGTTCCTATGCCAGAAAGGGGCCTAGGATTTTATTCTCGCCTGTTCCTAGTCCCAAAGAAGGGGAACACGTGGAGACCAATTTTGGATTTATCTATCCTCAACACTTATCTGGACATTCCCAAGTTCAAAATGTTGACGTTGCAGCAGCTTTTACCTCTGCTGGGCAAAGATCACTGGATGGTAACTTTGGATCTCAAGGAGGCTTACCTTCATGTTCCTATCAGACTAAGTTGCAGGAAATATCTGCGTTTTCGAGCTGGGACTTATCACTATCAGTTCTCTGCATTGCCCTTTGGCTTATCTACTGCGCCCAGAGTGTTCACGAAAGTTCTGGCTCCAGTGATAGCTTTCTTCAGGCTAAAAGGAATACAGATCTATCCTTATTTGGACGACTGCCTGATTCTGGCTCAAGGAAGGGAAGAGCTTCTTCATCATTTGGAATATGTGATAGCAGTGCTAAGATGCCTGGGGTATTCTGTGAACGAAATAAAGTCTAGTCTAGTACCCTCTCAAGACATGTGCTTTCTGGGTGTGAGACTGAATACAGCATCCCAGATGGCCTTTTTAACCCCGGACTAACAAAAGAGTCTATCCCTTTACTTCCATCAGCTATCTCATCAGTCCGGGCTGACTGCAAGGACAGTCCTTCAAGCCTTAGGGTTCATGGCATCTTGTATTCTGGTGCTTCCCAATGCCAAACTGCATATGAGGAAGCTACAATGGTATCTCAAAAATGTATGGACACAGCACTGCCAGGATCTGGACACTGTCATTCAAATAATACCTTGCATTCAAAAGGAATTTTTGTGGTGGGCTCAGGAATGTCACCTAAACAAGGGACTCTCTGTGACCCGGCCAGAGGCGAGTCAGATTTTAACGACAGATGCCTCAGACATAGCTTGGGGAGCTCATCTAAATGGAAAGTGAATACAAGACAAGTGGCCTGCCAGACTACAACATCTACATATCAACATGAAGGAGATGTTAGCAGTCCAGTTTGCATTAATAGCTTTCAAGGATTTACTTCTTCCAGGGCAGGAGTTGATTCTAACAGACAACACAACTGTCATGTGGTACATCAACAAGCAAGGGGGAACACATTCTTATCCTCTATGCAGGCAAGCAATGATTTTGTGGAGACTGCTCTCAGTTTACAACTAAGTCTTCAGGCAAGGTTTCTGCCGAGCACAGAACTCCTTAGCAGATGTGTTAAGCAGACAAATCATGGATCCCCACGAGTGGAAACTGGATCTTCATGTGTTTCAGAAATTGACAGTGTCCTGGGGAACTCCAGACATAGATCTGTTTGCTTCTCCACTAAACCACCAGCTGCCAAAGTTTTGCACAAAGCGGTTTCATCCCACAGCTTGGGAAGTGGATGCTCTTTCTTTCAGTTGGAAAAATCTTCATGTGTATGCCTTTCCACCTCTGCCTCTCCTCCCAAAGGTACTTCTGAAGGTCAGACAGGACAAGCCAAGGATGATTTTGATAGCTCCAGATTGGCCTCGGCAGCACTGGTACCCACTACTAAGAAGTCTAGTACGGAAGCCTCCATGGCCTTTGCCTTTGATTCCACATCTGTTGTCCCAGGAGGACAGTCATTTGCTCAATGTCAAACTTCACTCTCTTCACCTAACAGCATGGCATATTCTGTTTTAAACCATAGAGGGTCTCAACTTCCACAACAAGTTTTGAATGTGATTTTGGAAGCTAGAAGGCCTAGTACAAGGAAAGTGTACGCAGATAAATGGAAGAGATTTTTATTTTGGAGTGCAGCTAAGGATTTGGATGTTTCTGAGCCTGATTTAAGTGTCGCTCTTCAATATCTTACTGAGTTATTGGACAAAGGTTTGTCCTTCTCTTCTATTAAGATTCATGCTGTAGCAATTTCAGCTCACTACGATTGTGACCCACCATTGTTTTCTCATCCTTTATTCAAGCAATTTCTTAGAGGGGCAAAGAATATAAGACCCCCACGAAGAGCTCCTACTCCTGCTTGGGATCTCAATTTTGTGTTGGAGAAACTCACTCTACAACCTTTTGAGCCTGCAGCTACTGCTGAGTTGAAATATTTGTCATGGAAGACTGCTTTTTTGTTGGCCATTACCTTTGCAAGAAGGGTTTCTGAATTGCAGGCCCTTATTGCAGTTGAGCCTTTCTTAATTTTCCACAAGGATAGGGTATCTTTACGTACTAATCCTTCCTTTATGCCTAAAGTGGTTTCTAGTGTGGCTTTAAACCAAACTATTCATTTGCCTACTTTTTATGCAAATCCCCAAACTAAAGGGGAAAAGATTTTGCACACTTTAGATGTTCACAGGCAGTTGCGATATTATTTGGACAGAACTAAAGGGTTCAGGCAATCTCAGCAGTTATTAGTTTCTTTTGCTTTGTGCTCTCAGGGCAAGCCCGTGTCAAAACAAACTATTTCTAAGTGGATTGGATTTTGCATTGCTTTCTGTTATTCCCATCATGGCAAAGAGATTCCAGCTGGGATTAGACCTCATTCCACTAGGGCTACTGCCACTTCAACAGCTTTTTGAGGGGTGGCTACTAAGGATATTTTGGAGGCAGCCACTTGGAGTTCAGTGCATACCTTCTCTAGGCATTACCACCTTCCATTGTACTCTAAATCCAGGGCTGGTTTTGCCACTGCTGTGTTGCAGGGCATTTTGGCAGCTCCTGCTTCATTATAGTTTAGCCATCCTCCCTTACCTCTGCTTTGGGATTCTACCCAAGTGTTAGGACTGCAGCAATGTGAGATGAAGAACATAGTACAGTTTTGTACCTACCATAAATGTAGATGTTCGAAGATCCACATTGCTGCAGTCCAATTTACCCTCCCTCCTTCCCCTCTGTTGTTTGAGGTGGCTGTGTGGGTTGGGTTATCCATCTGAGGTATATTGCATTTTGTATATTGCATTTTGTATGTATTGTATATATTATACATATTTTTGGTGTTAGGCTAGTTGGTTGTTTAGTTGTGGTCTATGGGTTTGGACCTTTCTTTTTAGGGTCTTCTGACATCTGGGGCAAGAAAAGACTGAGGATATGACGTCGGTCATGCGCATTTGTACCCTGACGTTCTGATGTCAGTCAAATCTGCCCTGACCGACGTCAGCCTTATACTCTGATATTCGGGCCGAATGAGGGACAGCGGACTACCCAAGTGTTAGGACTGCAGCAATGTGGATCTTCGAACATCTACATTTATGGTAGGTACAAAACTGTACTTTCTTCATTAGCACTCTTCAAGAAAAATCTTGATGAGTGGATGGGAAATAGCAAATACACCCCGCGGATCACTTCTGTGTCTCTGCTCAACAGTGACACAGGAAAATAACTTTCTTGGGTGGCGTAAGCCAGGGAACCTTGTTGGCTAGGCTTACGTAGGTCCTCGGGCCGATAGCTTAGTACCTACCTATGAACTTATGAACCTATATATATATATATATATATATATATATATATATATATATATATATACATATACATATATAGATATGTATTGATATAGATGTAGATGGATCTGTGTCAGATGATCTAGTTTTTAGAAACTTGAAATTGATTGAGTTTCCGAAAACTTGAACATAAAAAAAAAAATCTGCTTTTTTGCATTTATGTAGAGGGGCTGTGCCCCAAATACCCCATGCAAATTATATATACCAAATCTGAGATCGCACTACAGTGAAGAAAAGGGTAGTTTCCTGATCCTCGCTGTACCATGATCTCCATTCAAAAACTTTGAGTTTTCAAAAACTCGAAAAAGAGAAAGCCAGCAACAAGAATGGACTGTTGATAGTAGTTTATTAATAAACTACCAAAGCACCAAATAGGCTCCACATACCGGTTTCGGCTCGGATTCAAACCTAGCCTTCTTCAGTGTATAGCAATAGAACCAATCAAAAAAGAAGAGGTGCTTATATATAATATGCAATTCAATGATTGGTTGTACAAACTTATAAGTCAAGCTCATGAATATTTAACATAATAATATGCCTGACATCTCAATAATAAAATGCAACAAACATGTCCCCAAATACATAGAAAATACAATAACATATCATGTTCAAAAATATCAAAAATATTGAATCTTAATACATGTATCTTTTATATTTGTTATATTTTATAAATATTCATTTAGTCCTGGATTTAGTAAAGCACCAAGTTTGGTGATCCACTTCTTTCTTTTAGATCAAGTTTGTTATGCCAACCACCTTTATTAGTTCTGTCACCAATAATTTTGTCAATTATTGTGAAACGAAATTGTGCCCTGTTGTGTATCAGTGTATGTTTATATAATGCATTAGATGTTTTTTGGCATCTAATATCACTCAAATGTTCTGATATCCGTAGCTTAACTGGTCGAGAAGTCTGTCCAACATAAAATGAGTGGCAACTACAATATGCCATATAAATGGCCCAATCCGTGTTACAATTGGCAAAAAATTTTATATCAAAAACCTTATTGCTGTTTCTACTAGTGAACTCTTTTGTTTTTGCTATGAATTTACAATTAACACAGTGACCGCAGGGGAAACAACCTACAAGTTTATCACCCAAAATAGTTGTTTGATATACATTTGATAAAGAAGATTCAAAATGATGTTTGTAATGGTTGAAGTATCCCGCTAAGTTTTTACCCTTTCGAAACGAAAATAAACATGTGTTGGGAACAATAGATTTAGTTTTGGCATCTGCTTCCAGTATATTCCAATTTCCCTTGATAATATTAATAAAGGTATTGGTGTTTCTACCATATGTGGTAGTAAAACGCAATGTGTTTGTCTTGTTTGGTTTCTGTTTGTAATGCTAACAAATTTGATCTATGTAAGCCTGAGGCATGATTAAAAGCCATTGTAACATATCCTGAATTATAACCCCTATTCCTAAACCTGTTATGCAAATCTTGAGCATGATGACCAAAACTGACATTATCAGAGCAATTTCTTCTCATTCTGATGAATTGTGATTTTGGAATGTTTTTAGCAATATGTTTTGGATGAAAACTGGGCGTGGAGAATGGTGTTGTACTCGGAAATTTTCTGTAGGTCTCAGTTTTAAAGTATTATCCATATTCCTTGTTACCAAAACATCCAAAAAAGTTATGGATTTTTGATCATAATTGATGGTAAATTTTATCCCCCATTTGTTGTCATTCAGATATTCTATAAATTCAAGGAGATATGGAATATCCGATCTCCACACCATCCAGCAGTCATCCAAATATCTGCGCCAGATGTCTATGTCAGGCAAAAAAAGATTGTGAGTAACATCATAGATCATAATATGTTCTAAATAAGCCATAAATAGGTCAGCAAATATGGGGGCAAAAGATGCCCCCATAGCTGTACCATTAATTTGCAAAAAACATTCCTGATTATAGAAAAAAACATTTTTGGTCAATACATGCTCAGTTAGATTTAACAATAAAGTATTGAATCCTGGTTGATAGATATTGGATTGATGTAACCAAAATTCAATAGCATCAAGTCCGGCCCAGTGTGGAATGCTTGTATATAATGAGCTCACATCCAAAGTACAGAGCCACCAGTTTGAATCTAACTGCATATCATCGACAATGCTCAAAAATTGAGTAGTGTCCTGTATGCGAGATCTCACAAAAGATAGTAAAGGTTTTAAATACATAGTCAAAAATTCATAGGCCTACCTGGTGGATGAAAAAAGTCATTATGTATTTTAGGTAGAAAATAAATGTATTGTCTAATGGGGTCAGAGATTGTTAGATGGTTTAATGTTTTCTTGGATATGATGCCATTATCAAAAGCTGAATGTAAAAAATCATCAATTTGTTTCTTAAATACTGGAGTAGGGTCAAGTGGCATTTTTGTGTATTACCGAGCATCATTCAACTGCTTATAAGCTTCTTTATCATAATAACTCCACTCTAACACTACCACTGCCCCTCCTTTGTCTGCATTGATAATCACCAAATCCTTATTACGTACTAGTTCTTCCAAACAAGATTTCTCAACGTCTGTCATATTGTTGGACATAGGTAAACCATGATTATACTGAAAGTGTAAATCATTTAAAACACTGCGTAAAAATAAATTAACAGTAGGGTGCATAGGGGGTGTAAATGATGAGCTATGATATTTAAAGGAATCCAATTGTGGTAGTCCACCATCTTCTTTGTCCTGAAAAAATAACTTAAGATTCATTAGTCTACAAAATGAAAATAAGTCTTGTGTAAAATTATCCTCAGACACAAAAAAAACGGGAATGAAAGACAATCCTTTATTTAGTAATGATATTTGTTTAGCTGTTAATGTAGTCTTTGAAATATTGTGTACATTGTTTACTTGTTCGACAACATTTGCATCAAGTTTTCTAGACTTGTAACTTTTCTTGTGCTTCCTACCACCCCTCCTCCCTCTATGTTCCCTAAAGGGGATATGTTGTTTTTCCGTTTGGGGTTTGGGGAATCCAAAGTGGACTGTGTCTCCGTGTCTGTCCCTGATGATGTGTCATAATCCGTGGATTCTACATTGGTTCCACTTGTTTTAAGTATGGACCTAGGGCGTTTCCTTTTAAAATTAGATGAATTCTTATTTTTAGTTTTGATAAGCCCCTCTTGAAATTTAACATGTCTAACATTTTTGAAAGGTTGCCCTTTCTCATAGTCCAAAACGTCACGAGAAAATTTTTTAATTTTTCTCTCCTTCAAAATGGTTTCAAAACTTAATAGTTCAGTACTTAGTTTTGATAACAAGGCAGGAAAAAATGTCTCATTTTGATAATAATTACATTCCTTAATAGATTCTAGGACTGAGCTAGTCTCTTTGTCAATAATTCTAGTATAGTAATCAGATAAAGAGCTAACAAACTTCATTGAATATTCCTGTTGAATTTGGGCCCATTCAGTCATTAAATTTTCATCAGGATCTCCCACAAGTGGTTGAATTTTGACCCTGAGACCTCTTGGACAAATTCCCTTAGCCAAATAAGCTTTCAGTAATTTGTGATGCCAAACACTAGATCTCAAAGTTTTCATATTTTTATTTAAGTTCACAAAAAGTGTCTCACATTTTTGTTCTGGCCTCATGGCAGTAGTACTGCCAGGGGCCATGGATTCATTGCCAATTCCAAAAGGTGCAAGATCATCCTTATCTGCTGATAGATCCAAAAGTATTTTGTTTAAATCCATAATTTATATGTAATTCTTAATTTAAGTTATTACCACGTCCTGTAAATCTTAGACAATAATGGTCATATATTGTAAATGCATAAATAATGCACACTATGGCCACGTCAACTGCAGGACAATAATGGTATAATAAAATCAAAAAAAGTAGAAATCAAACATAATGTTTGGCACCCAAATTCAGAGATTGACACAGTCAAGAAAGCCTGGAGTATATTTTGGGGGTCCCAGGGTCCCAATATTGAACTGTGCTACAAAAGCTAGAAAAATTCAATGAAGTTTTGAAAATGCTAGAGAGACATAGTTTGAAATTATATCTAGAGTTGTGTATAGAATAGTGAGCATATCACACTATAGTCGTTTTAATAAAACTATGTCAAAAGTAACCAGCCCACTTGTCAGTCCCAAGATTCTTAAATGAAACAATCTAATCAACCCCTTAGTAATAAAAGGATATTTTGCAAAGAAGGCTGATTGCTGAGAAATGGTGTGTCCAAAAGCTGATGTTGTGTGTTATATTAATATTCCTAAATAACATCAGCCCTATGGTGAGTTTGACCAATGAATTGCTATATCAAGTATAATATGATGTACAAATAGAAATGGTTGAATAACTATCATAACCTATACTTTTTTATAGCATAAAGAATCTACTATTTATAAAAAAGGGAATATTATTTTGTGTAAAAATATATATGAACTTACCTATCCCTCACTTAACCACTATTGGGACATAGTGTGTAAACACTAATGTTATAACATCAATACTTGTAACAAACAAAATAATTTCCTAATATTCATCAGCAAATTGTTAACATTGGCATACTCATAACAATAACCAAAGCACTACTCATCCCTAGTTATTATTAATCAAAAGAGTAGATGGAAACCATCCAATTGTGCTTATCCAACTAGCACTGATAATTGTTGCTGTATAAATGTAAATGAAAAAAGTGCCAATATAATATTGAGTTGTTATACAAAGTTATTGCACTTATAATAAATATTAAACATAAAGCATAGGCCACCAGATGTAATACAAAATTATTGAAAAGAATCCAATCACAGGGCATTAAAACACTGATAAGAATCAAGTTGTCCCAATGTCGGATGAAATGATTTTCATTTCCGCCCAATAAATTTCAAAAAATAACAGCTCACTAGTTAGCGTATCTGCGCCCTTCATAAAGTAATGTCCAATGGGACATTCCACAAAAGTAGGAACATACAATCAGTTGAGATAGTTGTATGAATACACTTAATGTTCACATACATGTATTTCAATAATAATCGCTCAAAACCCATAAGGTGCATGAAACAAAATATAGCACTATTTTAAATTATAAATGACCAAGACAATACCTAATTCCATCAGTCACTGTGCCATAGATGAAACAATAGTTAAATAGTAAATACATATATATGCCGTTAGTAACACAGATAGTAAACGGCCACTCAAAAGAACTCCAAATGTTCTTAGTACATAGTGGTAATATATTAGCTGTCCATAAGAAAAGTTCACCATAACAATGATTTTGCTATTAAATGTGATGAATTCCATACAGCTAATAATGGTATGAAGTACAGATAAATGTCGTCTCACTACTCTGTGTATTGCGACCCTTCAAAAGTCAGCATCAGCCAGGTTATGGATCCGTACTGCACCCATAAAATGCGTTAAGCAAAATGTACCACTATTTACAATATTAAATGACCAGAAAACTCACAGTTACATCAGTCACTATGATATAGATGAAAAAATAATTGAGTTGTGGATAACTGTATGCCGTTAATAACACAAGTCATAAACCAAAGTCATTTGTCAATCTCTGAATTTGGGTGCCAAACATTATGTTTGATTTCTACTTTTTTTGATTTTATTATACCATTATTGTCCTGCAGTTGACGTGGCCATAGTGTGCATTATTTATGCATTTACAATATATGCATTATTGTCTAGGATTTACAGGACGTGGTAATAACTTAAATTAAGAATTACATATAAATTATGGATTTAAACAAAATACTTTTGGATCTATCAGCAGATAAGGATGATCTTGCACCTTTTGGAATTGGCAATGAATCCATGGCCCCTGGCAGTACTACTGCCATGAGGCCAGAACAAAAATGTGAGACACTTTTTGTGAACTTAAATAAAAATATGAAAACTTTGAGATCTAGTGTTTGGCATCACAAATTACTGAAAGCTTATTTGGCTAAGGGAATTTGTCCAAGAGGTCTCAGGGTCAAAATTCAACTACTTGTGGGAGATCCTGATGAAAATTTAATGACTGAATGGGCCCAAATTCAACAGGAATATTCAATGAAGTTTGTTAGCTCTTTATCTGATTACTATACTAGAATTATTGACAAAGAGACTAGCTCAGTCCTAGAATCTATTGAGGAATGTAATTATTATCAAAATGAGACATTTTTTCCTGCCTTGTTATCAAAACTAAGTACTGAACTATTAAGTTTTGAAACCATTTTGAAGGAGAGAAAAATTAAAAAATTTTCTCGTGACCTTTTGGACTATGAGAAAGGGCAACCTTTCAAAAATGTTAGACATGTTAAATTTCAAGAGGGGCTTATCAAAACTAAAAATAAGAATTCATCTAATTTTAAAAGGAAACGCCCTAGGTCCATACTTAAAACAAGTGGAACCAATGTAGAATCCACGGATTATGACACATCATCAGGGACAGACACGGAGACACAGTACACTGTGGATTCCCCAAACCCCAAACGGAAAAACAACATATCCCCTTTAGGGAACATAGAGGGAGGAGGGGTGGTAGGAAGCACAAGAAAAGTTACAAGTCTAGAAAACTTGATGCAAATGTTGTCGAACAAGTAAACAATGTACACAATATTTCAAAGACTACATTAACAGCTGAACAAATATCATTACTAAATAAAGGATTGTCTTTCATTCCCGTTTTTTTTGTGTCTGAGGATAATTTTACACAAGACTTATTTTCATTTTGTAGACTAATGAATCTTAAGTTATTTTTTCAAGACAAAGAAGATGGTGGACTACCACAATTGGATTCCTTTAAATATCATAGCTCATGATTTACACCCCCTATGCACCCTACTGTTAATTTATTTTTATGCAGTGTTTTAAATGAGTTACACTTTCAGTATAATCATGGTTTACCTATGTCCAACAATATGACAGATGTTGAGAAATCTTGTTTGGAAGAACTAGTACGTAATAAGGATTTGGTGATTATCAATGCAGACAAAGGAGGGGCAGTGGTAGTGTTAGATTGGAGTTATTATGATAAAGAAGCTTATAAGCAGTTGAATGATGCTCGGTACTACACAAAAATGCCACTTGACCCTACTCCAGTATTTAAGAAACAAATTGATGATTTTTTACATTCAGCTTTTGATAATGGCATCATATCCAAGAAAACATTAAACCATCAAACAATCTCTGACCCCATTAGACAATACATTTATTTTCTACCTAAAATACATAAAGACTTTTTTCATCCACCAGGTAGGCCTATTGTGTCGGGCATGGGCTCACTTACAGAGCCACTCTCTGAATTTTTGACTATGTATTTAAAACCTTTACTATCTTTTGTGAGATCTCGCATACAGGACACTACTCAATTTTTGAGCATTGTCGATGATATGCAGTTAGATTCAAACTGGTGGCTCTGTACTTTGGATGTGAGCTCATTATATACAAGCATTCCACACTGGGCGGGACTTGATGCTATTGAATTTTGGTTACATCAATCCAATATGTATCAACCAGGATTCAATACTTTATTGTTAAATCTAACTGAGCATGTATTGACCAAAAATGTTTTTTTCTATAATCAGGAATGTTTTTTGCAAATTAATGGTACAGCTATGGGGGCATCTTTTGCCCCCATATATGCTGACCTATTTATGGCTTATTTAGAACATATTATGATCTATGATGTTACTCACAATCTTTTTTTGCCTGACATAGACATCTGGCGCAGATATTTGGATGACTGCTGGATGGTGTGGAGATCGGATATTCCATATCTCCTTTAATTTGTAGAATATCTGAATGACAACAAATGGGGGATAAAATTTACCATCAATTATGATCAAAAATCCATAACTTTTTTGGATGTTTTGGTAACAAGGAATATGGATAATACTTTAAAAACTGAGACCTACAGAAAATTTCCCGAGTACAACACCATTCTCCACGCCTCCAGTTTTCATCCAAAACATATTGCTAAAAACATTCCAAAATCACAATTCATCAGAATGAGAAGAAATTGCTCTGATAATGTCAGTTTTGGTCATCATGCTCAAGATTTGCATAACAGGTTTAGGAATAGGGGTTATAATTCAGGATATGTTACAATGGCTTTTAATCATGCCTCAGGCTTACATAGATCAAATTTGTTAACGTACAAACAGAAACCAAACAAGACAAACACATTGCGTTTTACTACCACATATGGTAGAAACACCAATACCTTTATTAATATTATCAAGGGAAATTGGAATATACTGGAAGCAGATGCCAAAACTAAATCTATTGTTCCCAACACATGTTTATTTTCGTTTCGAAAGGGTAAAAACTTAGCGGGATACTTCAACCATTACAAACATCATTTTGAATCTTCTTTATCAAATGTATATCAAACAACTATTTTGGGTGATAAACTTGTAGGTTGTTTCCCCTGCGGTCACTGTGTTAATTGTAAATTCATAGCAAAACAAAAGAGTTCACTAGTAGAAACAGCAATAAGGTTTTTGATATAAAATTTTTTGCCAATTGTAACACGGATTGGGCCATTTATATGGCATATTGTAGTTGCCACTCATTTTATGTTGGACAGACTTCTCGACCAGTTAAGCTACGGATATCAGAACATTTGAGTGATATTAGATGCCAAAAAACATCTAATGCATTATATAAACATACACTGATACACAACAGGGCACAATTTCGTTTCACAATAATTGACAAAATTATTGGTGACAGAACTAATAAAGGTGGTTGGCATAACAAACTTGATCTAAAAGAAAAGAAGTGGATCACCAAACTTGGTGCTTTACTAAATCCAGGACTAAATGAATATTTATAAAATATAACAAATATAAAAGATACATGTATTAAGATTCAATATTTTTGATATTTTTGAACATGATATGTTATTGTATTTTCTATGTATTTGGGGACATGTTTGTTGCATTTTATTATTGAGATGTCAGGCATATTATTATGTTAAATATTCATGAGCTTGACTTATAAGTTTGTACAACCAATCATTGAATTGCATATTATATATAAGCACCTCTTCTTTTTTGATTGGTTCTATTGCTATACACTGAAGAAGGCTAGGTTTGAATCCGAGCCGAAACCGGTATGTGGAGCCTATTTGGTGCTTTGGTAGTTTATTAATAAACTACTATCAACAGTCCATTCTTGTTGCTGGCTGTCTCTTTTTTGTTATTTACTTGCTTCATAGCCGTGCAACTCCTTACGTGCAGGAAATACTTTGCTGTTTTCAAAAACTCGATCATATGGTCTAGACCATATGAATCTCGACTTTCTGAAAACTTGATCAACTGATAGGGTTCTATATATATATATATATATATATATATATATATATATATATATATGCACATATGTATCAAACAAGGATAAATAATTCAAGGTAAAAATAAATATAGATTGGATGGATCATTATTAAAAAGCTAGTTCACTGAAATAAATCCTGGGGGAACTCTTAAAATTAGTCAAGGTGGGGCATTCCCAAAGTCATCATAGTAGTAGCAAAATTAGAAGGCATAAGGCATGGTAGTAGAAGAACTGAAAACCACATGATTGAACCTATGCTCCTAAAACTATTAGCAGCATTAGGGCAACAGAGCTCTGCATTGTTTGTTGGATGGCAGAGAACAGGCAACCCTCTAAAACACAAGAACCCAGAAAATGTGTAGGGCTAAAAATTCTAGCACATAAGATTTAATGTACTCTGCAGTACCACTGCAAATTTACACAAGTAATATGTTGCTAGCAATGCACGTCTGTAGAAATTGAAGATCATAAATCTCTGTCGAAATTCCTAGGTAACGAGCACTACAGCAGGGAAGAAAAGAAGAAAGCAGGACACTAAGGACAATGAAGAGGTCATTGAGAGTTATTACAGCAGTATTCCTCAGATGTGGTTTTGGCTACCATACCTTAGTGATGCCAACGGCAAACAAGCAGAGTGTGTTAAGGTTCCATGCCCAGCCAATGCCTCAGCATTTCTTTTTTTTTTTTTTTTTTTTTTGAAGAGAGTGTATTTTGCCTCCCGCAGGACAGGCAGTTACCTGCTGCTAGTGCATCTCCTCATTCATCAGGTCTGTTGACTACAGATCCTCCGTCAGACCATCTTTAACCAGGCCATGCGTGGGGCCATTGAGGAGGCAGCGTTATCTTAGGGCAGCATCATACTTCTGCTCAGGATGTGATTTTCCCCCAACACTTAATAATTCTGCCTGCACATACTTTCGAAGCGCTTGATGTGCAATGGGCATTAAGGTGCATTGTCCATGTCTACACATACTAGCCCTAGGTTTGCTCCCACCCCCATACCTGGTGGACAGCACAATCCATGTGTCTCCAGTCTCCATTAGGGATCCACTACATGGAAGTAAGCAAGTGCACCTCCCTTGCCCTTCTTCTCCACCTCAGCAGGCTGGTTGATGTAGACCACTTAGACTACTGAACTCCCTTCTGCTGCCAGGGTACTCTGGTGCCTGAAATGCTGGAAAGACTTTGATTGTCTGGATCATAGTCCCTGCTCTGCACCTTATAGCTTGATAACAGTGATTCAGTACTGGATTTGTTAAGTTTCAATGGATTTTAACACAGCCAGTTTGGAATGGCTCCTAAAGCATCTGAATTTCAGGATTACAAACATGCCAATCTCAGCATATTCTATGATGAAGTGTCAAAATTTATGTATGACTGCATTTCCTCTGATCTTAATAGAGTAGCAAGCTCCATAAGGGGATTCTTCTTATATTAAAAAAATACATAGAGCTAGCAGCCCCTACCAGAAGCAAGTATAATGGAAAATTCAAAACAAAGCCACCCTGTGGTCTACTGCCATAAATAAATAAATGCATAAATAAATAAATAACAACTGAAAGAACTATTTAAGATATTTAGTAAAAAAACATCTTTTTAAAGGGTAATATCAAAAGCAATAAAAAGTCCATAAGGTTCAATAAAGGAAGCTATGTAGTTAGGCTAGCCTCTAAAGACAAAGATTAATCACATACCCCTCAACCCCTTAGCCCAAGAAATCTGGACAGAGCCTGACAAAATGGAGAGACAAAGGCCCAAAAATAGGGAAACTTTTTAAATATTGCTCTTATAAACTTAGAAATTTGCTAGAATAACAGGATTTGTGTTAACATGCATTTTCTGAAGGATATGATGTCTGAAACTCAAATGCATGTCATTATTTAGTGATTTTAATCCTTAAATCAGCTATGTGATTTGTCAAAAAAAAATCACAATTTTTATGAGGAACATGCCACAAATATGAGTCAAAAATCTGGACATTCTGCGAAAATCTGTACAGTTTAGAGGTATAATTAATCATGTTAATCACAAGTTCATAGGTTCATACTAGGCTATCGGCCCTAGGGCCTATACAAGCCTAGCCATAACAATTCCCTGGATATTTCTTCCCACAGTATTTACTTCCCTGGACCCCTGTCTAGCAGGGTGACTGACATGATTTCCCTGGGTGAATTTCCTATCTCCCATCCAGTCATCAAGGTTCCTTTGTTTTGGGATAAGTTCCTGACCCAGAGACTCCCCATACTCTGGAATAGACTGCCCATACATGTCAAGCAGAGCGCCTTCTTGGCCCTCTTCAAAAGGAACCTTGACTATTGGATGGGAGATAGGAAATTCACCCCGGGGATCACATCAGTCACCCTGCTAGACAGGGGTACAGGGAAGTAAATATTGTGGGAAGAAATATCCATATCATTAGAAATCTAGCTATGTTAATAAACTAAGAAACAATATCATTCTTTGCTCTGACCTTATGTAAAATGTTGCCTCCTGTACTGGCCTAAAAAACACTACTAGTTTCCTTGCAAACACATTTTCTGCAGTCTTAATCCCAGGACTTCTTTACAAAGCCTTGAAATGTCTGAATCTCTTATTTCTTTATTTATCTCTAAAATTAACTTCCTGAAAGTTCTAAGACCAAAAATGCTTCCTTCTTGGAACCTAGACGTATATCTGGTTGCTTAAATTCTAGTTATAAATACACCATTGCAGATACACTACTTAATTTGTTTACCCTAATTTTAAATACTGCTTTTGTCCCTGATAAGTAGTGAAGTGCAGTGGTGATGTTCCTCAATAAGGTTGGCCTTACAAATGACTTGGGTAATTACAGACCTATCAGCCTTACAAGTCTCATCTGCAAAGACACAGAATGTTTTCTAATTGCCTATATTAAGAGTCTTAACAGACCTGACCTTCTGTAGTTTGGCTTTCTGAAGGGTGGATCCTGAGTATTAAATATGGTAAAGATCTTTGAAAGGTTACCAAGGTCGTCGATGGTGTTCATGCTGTACATGTGGCATACCCTGACCTGGCCATGACCTTCAACACTGTTCCCCATGCTTTCATTATATGAAAGGTAAATGCTTCATAAAAATCAACACATATATGGTAGGATGGATATCAAACTGGCTGAAAGAGAAAACTCACCTACTACAATTTTGGGTGACTAATGAGAAATTATTAAATTGACCAGAGGTACCCCTCAGAGCTTAGTGCCAAGACACCCTTTTTGGCATTTCAGTCTCAGATCTGTAAGCTCTGACCCTTACTGAGCATCTTATAAACTTTTTGGTTATGCCATTAGACAAAATTGTCCTGGACAGATTGTATATCCACTGGCCTTGCATCTCACCAGTGCTAGAGCTTGGGACCAAAATCTTCACCAACTGATAAGTAAAACAAAGTGGAAGGGAGTATTTTAACACATCACCTCCTAAATCTCTGGAATGGATTTTTAGTGCTTGTTAGACAGTGTGACTCACTATTTTACTTTGAATAGACTAAAGCCATGGTGTATGCTGTGATCTGTAGTGTGTAACACTAGATAGGTAGGGGTTCTAATCTCACTCCAGTCTACTTTATATGTGTGTGTGTGTGTGTGTGTGTGTGTGTGTGTGTGTGTGTGTGTGTGTGTGTGTGTGTGTGTGTATGTGTGTGTGTGTGTATACATCCCCTTGCATAACAACTTAGGAATCCACAGTTCAATGGCCTGCACTTTAGACTTGACAGTGGTGAGTGTTTTAAGTCTTGTAGTTTGTAGTCTCTATAAATAGATAGGTAGGGGTTCTATTCTCAAGGCAGCCAACTTGAGGGGAGGGGTGTCTGATGTCACAGAGTGCCTTTTAGACTTAAGCTGTGTCACGTGCTGTAAATACCTGTGATCTGTAAAATACCTGTGAACATAACTAGGATGACTAGATGGATATCTATAGATTATATTGAGGCTGAATGGTATGGCTGTCCTGGAGAATGGAGGTGAAGCATGTGGGAGGGTACTTGCAAAGCATGAATGACTTATGCCTCAGTGGCTAAGATATGAATCAGTGAAATCTTGGAATCGATGTAGTTGTGTGGGCAAACAGTCATTTACTCTTGTGTAAAAGCCAAATAGATATCGTACAGGCTGCAGTGTTCTTTTTTTTCAGTTTTGTTTTTAATGCTCTCAGTATAAGGAGTAGATCATTTCTACTTTGGATAAGCTATGCTATAGGAAATGGCATCTATCTGCTAATCCCATATGTTAATTGTATCAATGCAGCAATGCTGTTAAAGGTTCTTATTGTGATGTTTCTTTTTTAATACTGCCTACAATGACATGTATAACTTGAGGACTTTTGAATGCACTGGTATTATGACATAGGTCATCATGGAACAGAAAACACCACAAGAGCAAAACTAAAACACCAAACCAAAGAAACAGGCAACAAAAGTCTCTCCAGTTACTTTGTTTTATTCCAGGGATGATAAAAACCCAATTTAAAAGCAGGAACGCTTGTGAAAATAAATCTTATTGAAAATTCATTAAGCGTTTTCATCCCTGTTAATGGGACTTCATCAGAATATCTGCTTACACCATTCCCACCCATCTCGTTAACTTAAAGTGACAAGAACCTGAAAACCTAATCTGGTACATGCAGTTTGTGGTGAATAAGCATTTTGACTTCTAAACTTTAGAAACTACACCTATAAAACCAAAACTGGTGTTCTTTAAAAATATTCATCTTTTAAAAAAACTACTAGGACCACTGGATGTTGCACACAAAATAACACAGCATATCTGTGAACATGATTCTTGCAATATTTGTCACAGAAAGGGGTATAAACACTCCCTTTCAATAAATATTATAAAAATCCACAATTTTACAATGTTGCCTTCCATCATAAAACTGATAGAAACCATCTCATTTAAACCATATTTTCCAGTGCCATTGGTCTATAATTGCCATTTCAGTTCTTTTTTCTCAAGCTAATCTTTCCATCATCCCCATTTTCATCTATGAAAACGTTATCTATTACACAGAATTTAAACATATGTCCATTGTTGTTTTTAATATGTTTAAAAAGGGCTTTCCTTTCATCTCCCTTTTTAATATTATAAAAATGGTGATACATTTTGGTTTTTAAAGCCCTTTTGGTTTTTCCTGTATACAAACTGGGGCAGCTTGTGCACTGGGTGACATAAACCACTCTTTTATTTAAACAGTGGTATTTATGTGTGTAAGCACCTCATGATTTCCCTCAATAAAGAATGTACAACCGTCTATAATCCTGTAACATTGGTTGAAACTTCCAGTGGATCTCTTATCTGGGGAGATGCAATCTTCCTTGTACCTCTTGAGAAGATACTTAAAAGATATGTCCTTCTCATGTATGACTGTTGGTGCATCTCCTACCTACTGAATTAATTCATTGCTAATAGAAAAAAAATGCTCCATTTCTTACAAATGACCTTTTTGGTAGTGTGAAAGTCCATATTAAATGTCAGGATACAGATTCAATTCGACATAAGCCTTCCCCTGTGTTGCTCATCTCTATGAAAAACAAATTAATTTTTACCCAATAGGGAATAATAAATTCCACTTTGCTTTTCTTGCTGGATTTCGTCTACTGTATTCTTAATAAAGGTCTGGGGTAACCCCCTCTTGACTAGCATCTCACATAGTTTCTCACATTCATCATGAAAAACCTTGTCTTGGTAAATCATCCCGGCTAAATGTACCATCTGTCCTTTAGGCTTTCTTTTGAAAAAGTGGGTGCCAACTAGAAAAATGCAAGAAAGATTTAGAATACATGGATTTTCTAAAAATCATTGATTCAAATTTATTCACTACCCTATTTTTAGAAATTAATACATCTTAGTAATTCATCCTATCACTAGTGTAGTTCATTGTGAATTTTATAAATTCCATGGTGCCATTAATGTATTCAGCAGAGTCCTTTAATCTATTAACTGTGTCATCCCAAAATATGATGACGTCATCCAAAAATACAACCATATAGGGAACATGAAGCTTTGAAAGAAGAATTAAATACGTAATTCTGTTCCTAGTATGCTACCATTAAATTATCAAAAACGGGGTACAAGCTGCCCCCATGGCCACACCTGCTTTTTGTCGGAACAGTTGTCCTTCAAAAAGTATAACGTCATTGGTAAGAATCAATTCCATCAAGTTCCTAAGAACTAATATATCTTTTATATTCAACTTGAGTGTTCATACATAAAATTGGTAGAATCATTCTAAACCTAGTTCATGTGGAAGCAAAGAAAACAGATCCTTGATATCTATGGTTACAACAGTTAATTGGTCCTTATACAAAGAGTCTGTAATGCTAGTTAAAAAAATCCCATGTGTCTTTGAAAAAAGTACTTCATGTTAGTTGTTACATTTTTGAGTTTTGCATCTATACATTTAGCCAAATAACTTATTTTGGAGGAGTTGGTATCTGGTATTGAATGAAGAGGAGGATCATACAAATCCTTGTGTATCTTAGGAATACTGAAAATAGAGGGGGTAATTGGTACATCTATGCCTCAAGAAATCTTGAAACCAACATCTATCTTATGATGTGCTATATTCTTTTGATTGACAGACACCTCTTCATATGTGTCAATGTATAAAGTGGTAAACATTTTATCAACATAGTTGTTAGACTTCATAACCATCATGCTGCCACCTTTGTCTGGTTTTGTTAATATAATGCATCTATTTTTGATAATATCATCTAATAAAACATTTTCCTCCTTTGTGAGATTTGACCTCCTATACTGGTTGTTACCTTGTATGATTTTTCTAATGGTACAGTCACATATTTTTTCAAATATACCCAAAGTGGGATGAAAGTATGGATTAAAATTGCTTGGTCTAGATAAATTGGAGGTATTGAAATTAGTATTAGAACAATATAAACATAAATTCAACTTCCTAGTAAACAATTTAAGGTTGATCAACACATCTTCAGTTTTGGCTTTTCTACCAGGAAGAAACATTAGGCCTTTTTCAAACAGGTTGTCCCATTTGTTTTTAACTTTGACATCACTGTAGTTGAAAATTTTAAAATAACCACTATCATACTTAATAATAGAAACATTGACTAACTCCTGTACTGTGGTTTTCTCCCCATCCTCATATTGTAATGTGTGCACTTCGAGTTCCAAGTTCCCCTTGGAGCCCCCTCTCTTAATAATCTCCCCTCTTTGAAAATTCCCATTCCTTATCCTCTTGCACCTTCTGGGGGTGGAGGGTCTAAAGAGATGTCCAGGCTGCTTACACCTTCTGCCATGTTCTTAATCAACCTCCCTAGTTTGATCAGGTTCTTGTATAGTTTGCCCTTGTCTCTTTCTGCATGGAGTTGGATAAGCATGGCCCCTTTCATATTCAATTTTGTCGCTACCTAATTTCTTTTCTTTTTTGTTTTTAAGGTCTACCATCAATCTATCCACTTTGTCAGAAATGTTAAAATAAACATTTTCTTTAGTACCAAATAAAAGATCACTAGTGATACTGTTGTCCATTGCATTTATTTCTTCAATAAGTTTGTCCATTTCTTTTACATTATGTTTAATGAGAACCTCCATGAACTCACAGCCATGGTGAGCAAACATTGTCAATACTTTTTGATGTAATAGAGAACCAGGTACAAGTCCAATGGGATATTTACAACATCTTAATCTCTTAGTCACCGTCTAGACTTGTATATATTCCTTGAGGTAGCAATTCTCTACCTGCAACTTCCAAAATTTAGTCATTTTAACCTCAAATGTACTTAATTAGCTTTTAATGAGTCTTGAATAATTTCAATAGTGTTATTCACCTCCAGCTCTACTTTTTCATTAAATCAGTCATTCAAACATCCCCACGATTGTTCCATGTTCATTTCTGCATTAGAGTTCCAAACCACTGCAGTTCTCTGATTCATTTCATGTTTCCAGTAAATTCAAACCTGTGAGAGGGTCGCTGTTTCTAGGATAATACCACATTCCCTGCTTCTGTTCAAAATGTTGCCGAAAATACTCTTTTGAGTGGAGAATCGCTCATTTGTAGAGTTAATTGTTGCACCATGTATATTAGTTCCCCCACTGATGCAGTAATCTCTCCTTGACTAGGGGAATCACTAGTAACTGAGTCTCAACCGGCACCTGCTGATGATGGCATTGTAGTACAGTCAACCAGGAACCTAAAACACAACAACGAGCAAAAACAAAACTCCAGACCAAAGAACAAAGTGACATTATACCATCCCTGTCCTTATATAAACTTATATCCACCCATCTTGTTAACTTAAAGTGACAAGCACCTGAAAACTCACTCAGGTAAATGCAGTTTGTGATGAATAAGCATTTTGACTTCATAAACTTTAGAAACTACAGCTATCAAACCAAAACTGCTGTTCTTTAAAAATGTTAATCTTTAAAAAAAAAAAAAAACTACCAGGACTCCTGGATGCTGCACACAAAATAACACAGCATATCTATGAATGTGATTTTTGAACATATTTGTCACAAAAGTGGTATAAACAATGTTACCTTCCATCTTAAAGCACTGCTGATAGAAACCATCTCATTTAAACTATATTTACCAATGGCATTGGTCTTTAATTGACATTTCACTTCTTTTGCCTCAAGCCAATCCTTCCATGATCTCCCCTTTTCATCTATGAATAAATTATCTACTGCACAGAATTTAAATATATGTCCATTGTTGTTTTTAATATGTTTAAAAAGGGTGTTCCTTTTGTCCCCTTTTTTAATATAATACAAATGCTGATAAATTCTGCTTTTTAAAGTCTTTTCAGTTTTTCCTATATAAAAACTGGGGTAGCCTGTGCACTGGGTGACATAAATCACCCTTTTACTTAAGCAGTGGTATTTGTATTACTTTAAGTTAATGAGATGGGTGGAGATAAGGGTAAATATAGGCAGGAATGGTGTAAGCAGTTATTCTGATGAAGTCCCATCAACAGGGAGGAAAGCGCTCAATGAGTTTTCAAAGAGATTTATTTCCACAGGCATTCTTGTTTTTAAATGATGTTTTATTATCCTTGGAATAAAACAAAGTAAATGGATAGCTTTCAGCCACTTGTTCTTTGGTTTTGAGTTTTGTTATATCTCATAATAGGCAAGTACTAGTTTAGCTGTGGGCCATTTTAAGCTTAGTCATTGGTCGTCAAAGGTGAGAATCAAACCCTGTATCCTGTGTCTGTGAGGAAAACATCTTAACCATTATGAAACACAACTCCAAACTTAAGGATAGTGAAAAAGACTGGATATTGTTCACTTTAGTGTCTGCTACCTAGAAGAGCAAGGTAATGCTGACGTACAGATAAACATTTTTAATAACAAATACTAGACTGCACTTGGCAAGAACTATAGTAGTAATAGTTACAGGTGTGCTATTGGCAGAGTGAGGAAGTATGCGGCAGTTGTAAGAGGAAACTAGACCAACAGTTGATAATGTATGAGAAATCTCTTTATGATGTAGGTAACTGATTTTCGGTTAATCAGTATGAGTATCCCAGTAATTAAGGGACTAGGACTGAAACCGAAATCCACCATAAAGAATAGAATGGCATATTGTTATCAACAGAGTTGGGACTGTTCCCCTTTGTGTTCATGTGGTCTTGGAGGTATGTCATCCTCAACATAGGTGTACAGGGGGCTTAGCTTCCTAAAAATGCTTATTTTGTGGAAATTTTTGAAGATCTTCTAAAAGTTCAGTGGTCAAACTACTATTCTCTCTCATCAAGCTGTCATTCAGAATAGTTTATTAAAATTAGAAGTTTAAGCAGCTAGCACTCAATGAGGAAAGTGAGTGGCCTGTCAAAAAGCTAGGGTATGATACCAGTCTTTAATGTCCTATCATGGTTGCCTGAACCAATGCATTCAGAGAGGAATTAAAGGCAACAAATGCTTAGGTTTTGATAAAATAGTGTAGTTTTGTGTAGAAAGACTGAGTCTGCATAGTACAATAGTATTAGATTAAAGTGCAATTTAAAAGAACAGTGGCTGATGATAGAACTCTTTACATTGGTGGGCTATGTACTAAATGAAAGAGCAGAACTGTAGACTATACAAACAGAAAAACATTTGGTATGGCATGGTATTGCTCCCTAATAGTACACCTCTCTGTGTGAAAGAATGCTGTAAAACATCCATTCCAGTTATGCATATTGCTTTCTTTCCAGTAATAGCTAGGGTGGTAGTTCAGAAAGTAGCCATTCATGTGTTACAATAATAAGTTGTCTGTTGTAGATTATAAATTTAAAACATTGTAAACTCATACTGCACATTTTCTCATTCTCCTAACCTTAAGTAGACAAGCAAACAGAGAGGTAATTTGTTAGGTGTTCTTTGATGTTATATAATGCAAATGCTTGTGCAAGTGTTTGACAAAAAAGTTATCTGCTGTGTTAACTAACATAGAGTACAAATATTGCTGCTATCAGATATTCTGATGCCTTTACTAATATATGCTAATGAAATTCGATGAGTCTGGTGTTTCATCTAAAACATGAATGCAAATCTATAATTGTAGGCTAACATATGTTACATCCATATCTACCAAACAGTAATTACTGAGTTAATTATAATATAGGTCTAAATGCTAGGTACTGCAATAGTTATTTTTGGCTCTCTTCAGCTCTGGGGAAAAAAACAGTATTTTTCAGGTTAAAAATGCACATTGCAGGCTTGCAGACAGCATTTTGAAAAGCAGTTTTCATTTGTTCTTTTGTTTGACAATAGAACTGAACAGCAATGCAGAAAGTGTAATAATTTAAAGACCTAAAGTACCACTGAAAGTCTTACTGAAGAGTGAATTTTTATTGCTGTTTTAGTAATTTTCTGTACTACAGACTAACACTTAGATGTTGCTAACAGAGTGAATTCAAAAACACAGCAAAGGAAGTGACAGTGGGAATAAAAAGTAGTCAAAATAAGATGGATTAATTCTAGAGACTTCCATACGGACTATACCCTTGCAGTCAAAGTTAGACAGTCTCTTTTACTGATGGCTAATACATGCAGTTGAGCAGATTTCTGTTAAGTCAAAATGTAAATGTATGGAATGAATAAAGTACTCTGTGCACTTAAGTATAAGGTATATCACATTTACAAGGCAAGAAAATCTGCTAAGTAGCATGGTATAAAAAACTGACAGTCAAGATTGTTACGTATAAAGGTTCAGTATGTATATGCAAAATTCAAATAGTCTATTAATAATTAGTACATTTGCTAGTGGATGATGATGCAGTGTTACTGACCTTATATAAGATATTAAATGACAACTCAGCTACCTGGAAACACATATATTCTTTAACAGGTTTGATTAATAAAAATGTAAGCAATGTAAAGTTAATTAATGACTGCCAAAATGCCCACAAAAAGAGTATGTGCAAAGCACATTAATTCCAGCCATGTTTAAGAACAAGATCAAAGAATTTAGACAATTGAGTGATTATATGATTCCTGATGTAGGTAGAATCCAAGTAATTACTTAAAAAATTGCAATAGACAAAAATCAGTTTCTCTGTACTATTAGTGCTACATTTGCAGCCATTTTATATGCATAGTGCACCTGCCCAGGAAGTACTAGAATTGCTATGGCAGCTGGTGATTTAAGCTGAGTATGAAATTTGAGTTGAGAGTTCTGTGTTGCAGTTCATTTCAAAGGACTCATTCAGGGATTGGGGTTGCATCAGTTCAGCTGTATTTACATAGCATTAGTAAAGAGAAATAAGCCTAAATCCAGTATTCTGAAAAGCATGTACAACATTCAGGCAACTAACCAACAAATATGCTTTTTCTAGTACTCTGCCTTGGCATACAGTGTATGCAACCAATAATTGTGAAGTTTTAATAAATAAAAAAAAAATCAAACTGACAATAATGATTTGGAGTAAAGTTCTGGCTTTCATTACAACATGGAATATTCTTCTTTTCTTAGGCTACAAATAAATTTTTTGTGCCCCCTTCAAACATCTAACAGACTGGGTCTAGGACTATTCACTGAAAGCACATTTCACTGAAAGTCAAATGACTATCCACAAATATTTAAAATAGGTGGGGGTATGCCCCCCACACACCCCGATGTGGGGAGGTGCCCCCCACACACACCCTTACTATATATATTAACTCCAGGGTCATACAACAGTGGGAAAAGGCCATATATAACTTTCAGTGAAATGTGTTTCAGTGAAATGTGATTTCAGTGAATAGTCCTAGACCTAACAGACTATATCACCATGAGTGTGTAGGTACACAGAACTGAAAATATAGAATTCCCATACTGAAGCCTTATGAACATCTAGGAATGCAGACTTTGCAATATTAAATTCATATTTTCTGTCACCCTCCTATGGGTCAGGTTTTCTTTGGAAAGGATTTACAGATGAGGAAGATTTTATTGTCCTGGGATGCTTATTCCACACCCTTGGAATAGCTCAAGAACCTAACTTACTTTTTTCCCTGACTTTTGTAGAAGGAGTGATACACTTTAGATTGGCAAATTTCAGTGATATTTGATTAACAGATATTTCTAAACCCACTGTGATTCTTAAATATTCATCATGCTAAGCCTGTGAACTTCCTTCTTAAAAGTAACACAGCGAGTTCACTGTTTATTAACCTAGTAACTTAATCCATTCCACTAGTGACAGATAACACTAAAATGTTTCAAAATTTTTTGTGAATTGATTTTAAAGAGAAAACGTAAACCTTGACTGCCCAGTAAGTTTATAAATGAGACAAGTGTAAGCAGAGTAGCAGTCATAAAGGAACTGTAAACTTTTTTTTTTTTGCTCTTCACCCACACAGCTGGCCATCAGCTGATCATAGTGTCTCTTGTTATTCACTGGGACTGCTTACCTTGCTGACTCTACTGAACTAACTCCATATTAGGGTTGGGATCAGTGAGGTGATCGATGTGACCTTTGACAGTGTCATACTTCTTTCATAGGAACATTTTTCCTATTTGACCCACACTGTGCATGCATCCAGAAACACCACAAGGGCATGATGTGCAATGGGTATCATCTGTAGACCGCCTCTCACTTCCACAAGATGGGGTATCGGCAGGAAACACAATCACACACATACACCAATTCTTGGTTGTGTTCCTATTCTCCAGCAGGGAAATCAAACCACAATGCATGCCCCAGACATGAATCCTCTCCTTCTTCCACTCAGGATAGGCCCTCTCATCTTTCCCTCGCCACTGTCACAAACACTCAAGCCACTAATACAGGGCAGGTTTCCTGGATCATATTCATGGCTTTAAAGCCCTATACCATTAGTATTGTGAAGTAGAAAAAGGCTGTGCATTGCTTAATTGTAATGTAGTTAATATAAGACTTCCACCTAATAACAGTGATGATTAATGTCTGTGGTTAGGCTTTAATTTCTACATACCATTTTATTGAATACTAACTATGATATGGGGAAAAAATGTAAAACATGGTTTATATTTGATTCAGATTACACTGTTTACATTTCCTCAATGTCATTTAAAATTTTAAGCAATTTCATTTACCCTTTCCTGTATTTGAAATACCCATGAAGTACCAGTCTGGCATGTCCAGGAACACTGGGAGACAGCTGCATCAGTCTGATATAAGGATGTCTCTTTTTAGCTGGATAGATTATCTGATGTGTATATCTGTTAGGATGCGGCACATAGAGGAAGCAGGTATGAAAAATTCAGTCAGCAGCTGACACAGGCTTCTACATATTGTCAAACACAGTGACTTAGAAAACGTAGGCCCATGACTTAGTAGACCCATGTTTAGATATATAGAAATCCTTCAGTGGTCAGATGAATGATGAGATATTTCAAAGGTTGTACCAGGTACTAGCTGTGCTGAAGTACAGTCCTATTGCAGTAGGGGGAGAGAATCAGTATATGTCATTGAGTTACAAGGTATACTGTCAGCTAAAACAGCAAGGCATTTACTGAAGGGATGGTAATGTCTGCCTTCATTTTTTGATTCTATTTAGAGGTACTACACTCCCGGGATTATGATTCAGACACAGAAGACATTATGCAAGTCTGCAGTGATTATGGGTATTTCAGTCTAGGCTGTCTCCCTACCTTGGGATGCGTGAGCCAATGATGGCCACTCATTTCCAAATTCCCATCTTCTGCCTCTTAGGCTCCATTGTCATTAATTGCTATGAGGTCATTTGATTCACATTCGTGGCTTCATCTGTCTGTGCCAGAAAGCATAACACATAACCACAAGTTTATCAGAATTCTGTCCCCACTGTTACTTCTACTAAAATTAGTCAAAACCAGACATATTTTTAATGTTCATTTAAAATTGTAGTAAAAGTTTGAAAAATCATTCCAAGATTCATTCATTCCCTAAAACACAGTGCAAGATATTTAATTCATTACTCATTAGGCCTCTAAATATTTTATATAGATAACTAGGCAGATACATACATAAATGGATATTGATGTGTGTACATATGTTTAAAAAACGCCAAAAGACCCAGGAAGAAATCTTCATTATTTGATACCTTAAACCTCCAACAGAGGAGGCCAATGGGATGTAGACAAATAAGCCCTTAAGGGCATACCAGTGTTTCAGCTGCTTAGTTTTTGAATGCTCATGACTTTTTACTTTTTAATTTTTCAGTCGTTACTGGTGCATTCATACCAATAAAGCCAAACCCCACTAGTTTTGATTGAAAACTCTACTTGTCTTCAAAAGTAAAAGGTGAAAAGTTGTGGGTATTCAGAAACCATGTAGCATTGGTATGTTCTTCAGGCGCCTTTGCTTATATCCTGAGGGATTCATCCACAGGAGGTTTAAGGTATTACTCAGGGAAGACTCTTGCTGGGTCTCTTCTGGAGTTTTTTTTTTTTAGATTTGTGTTACCTTTTTGCCCTCTGGATTGCTTTCTATGAAGATATATATATATATATATATATATATATATATATATATATATATATATATATATATATATATGTAGATCCACTTCAGTAGACAAACTTTTATTAGTTCAAACCACATATGGCCGAGACCATATGTTCGAACTCATAAAAGTTCAAACACTGACATAAAATCAGATAAAACCAAAAAACACAAAACTAAACGTCTATAGCAGGAGGGCTACCCCCCTGCACCCCTCACACCCCCCCTTACTTAAATATACCAACTCTGAGATCACACTACATTGAAGAAATGGGAAGGCTTCCCTTTTCCTCTGTACGGAGATCTCCATTCAGTCATATCGGACTTTTACAAGTTCGAACATATGGTCTCACCCAAATGTGGTTTGAACTTATAAATGTTCGATCTACTGAAGGGGACCCATACATATATATATATATATATATATATATATATATATATATATATATATATATGTATATATACATACACACAAATGTCTGTTTCATGAACATCTGTTTAGATGGTACAACTTGGGTAACTAAACAGATGTCGACAGGTATGCAAAATTGCAAAGTTTTTGGGGTAGTGGGATATGGACTTTCCCTGAAATTGTGCAATTGCACAATCTCAGTGTTAGTACATATAATAAGCAAGATGTGTGGGGAGATGCAGCCTCCAGTTGGAGGGGGTGTAGGGGCACTTGTTGGCAACATTAGAAACATTTACATTTGTATAATATGAAGAAGGTTGGTATACTCATACATGTAGGTTCTATATCAGTTTATCGCAATGCAGTTTTAGCGAACACCTTATAGTCGACCCATTCAGTGAAAATTGTTTCAGCGATTCACTGAATTTACCGAGGGCAAGTAAATACTTGCCCTACAGCACAACTTTGCCCTTTTCTCCACTGTAGTGTGATCTTGGAGGTGGTATATATAGTTGGGAGTTTGTGGGGGGCACATCCCCCCAAATCAGGGGCTGTGAGGTGGTGAAGCCCCCCACTTGGGTGGATTTGATTTACATAGCTGTTGGTCCACTGGGCTGTAGGAAAAGTATTTTCTTGTCCTGGATAAAGTCAACGAATTGCTGAAATGATTTTCGCTGAATGACGGCCAACGATCCAGTGTTCATTGCAACTGCATTGCGATGAAATAATATATATATATATATATATATATATATATATATATATATCATCTACAGCTTTTAACATAAAATTGACTTGATTCAATAATACAGTATGCTTGTCTAAAAATTTAAGGGACTTTCCTAATTATTTTAGAAAAAATTGTAAAGGTCAAAGGCACACAAGCAAATTACAAACTTCTAGAGTGGCAGTTTATAGATCATGTGGAAAACGGAGGATTGTCTAAGTATTTCAACCGGTAAATAGGGATATATTTTTCTGCTTTTGATAACTACAGATTAGAACTAGCCTTGTAGGAAAGTAGATTTTAATGCAGTCATCTGCCGTATATCTTGCATGCTACTCAAAGGTTATTTATTTTGTGGCTCCAAAGCAGTCCACAGAAATAAGTCCTGATAATGTTTAGAAGCTCTGCCACAGTTTCCTTGAATGGAAATGAGTTTAGGACATTCCACTGATTTTGATTTCTCTGTTGACATTTTTTAATCCACTTTAGTTTATATGATCTCCAGAAGTATTACGTTTTCACGTATGTCTCTCTGCATAAACTGCTGTTCATAAATGACTGCATCCCATAACTTCTGAATGATACCTCTTCTCTCTGTTAAAATACTTGTCACAGAAAAATGATTCCTGACATTTTTTTCCAATGAATTATGAAATTGTTAGCAGGCAGTTAGTCTTCATTTACTGAAAGTATTTCATGCAGAAACTATACTCATTTTTTACTATTACTTATTATGTCTGTACCTCTAGCATATCTCATTCAGTCAAAATCTCACAAATTCCTTATAACCTTTTAGGAAGAGAAATAAAATGCTTCACCAGTAATTGGAGATTAGCAGTCCTGCAGTCATTTGAGTTGTTGGAATTACGGAAACTGACATTTCTTTTATGCAGCATCTGACCAATAACCTTCGGAATACTGATTATTATGTGTATTATTAGCTACATTTACAATAAATGAAAAACAGAAGAATACAACAAAGTCTGTCCAGTGTCTATTACACAACTGTTTTTATTTATTTTTATTGTGTCAGAAGTCTTGAATCATGTCCTTGTGTATTGTTTTTCTTACTTAACATTTATTAGCTGGGTAAGCCCAGTGGATACTAGTGTCTTTTTCAAGGAGCAACCCACATGTGCTGTCTGGTCGAGGGAGTTACTCAGAGTCATGCAGTAAGTAAATGAAGTTGGAAGGAAACAAACCAACTCTCCTTGGCTACAGAAAGCCACTCATTAAAAGTTCACAGCCGTATGTCTCTATGTTACCTGCCGTACATGTTATTTTCTTTGGACTTGTTGATCTCTACAGATATCGTTCCTGCATTGGCTTGGCCTCCAGTGTATTGTGTTTTTTGTTTTTGGTGTTACTTTTTGGTCATTTTTTTGTTTTTTGGTTTATGATCTCTATAGTTATTTTAAATGTTGCCTTACTGTAGCATGGTTATTTTGAAAAACATATTTATGAATGTTGGTTCATTTGTATCTCCTTGTAAGTACTTCAAAGAGTAGCTTTGCATCCCCTTTCTTCACTTCTGTCTAGTGATAAAAGACGATTTCATATCAGATAGGCAGTATCCTTAAGTCACGAGTTTGGCTTGGAATGAATTGTTTGATGGATGAAGGAAACATGTGAATGTTCTTTCTTATAGGAGATGAAGTATGAGGAAAGGTTAAAAAATCAAACAGATTTTATGCATGATAAGTGACTAGAAAAAACCTGAATGCAAAACAGATTACTTTGAGGCAGAGGTGAACTTCTGATTTACTACTTTTGTCAGAACAAGCATTAACTGATAAAAAGATTTTTGGGCAATTAGCACTGTTGCCCCTTGGTATTTAGTAGGTTTTATTCTTTTCATCCATAGTTCTTTGGCCCCATGCTAATGTGTTACATCATGGAGGAATATACTTTTCTTTTCTATTATACTGGTATTAAAATCATCAACAGTGGTCTTTCACTCTGTTGTCATAATTCAGCACATTCAAAGTTCATTATCTGATAAGCTAACTGACTCACTGATGACAAAGGCTATGTGCCCCCAGAGGGAAGATAAGAAGCACTCTGCCTCTTTGGACCATACAGTTTAGTATTCCATCTGGCTTTGTAGCCAAGTAGGTTCTTGGGTTCATAGATGTTTACTAGGCTAACGGCCACAAGGGCCTTTTTAAGCCTAGCCATGCATCCCATATCTTTGACAACTTCTGATACACTTGGTAAGTGTAAGCATGTGCCTGGGAGATTAACTATTTACAGGTTACCTGCATCCATTAGAGACATGGGTGCCAAATCAGGAATGAATTTCCAGTTTCCCATCCAGTCGTCCAAGTTGCACTTGAATTGGGCTAGGGAGGAACTCTGCTTCACATGGATGGGGAGCCTGTTCCATAGATGGGGTAGTCTCTGGGATACATACCTATCTCTCCAGCAGATCCTATTTATATCACATGCAAGGTTTAAGTCTGTAGAATGGGTAATTCTGGTGCTGTTTATTTGTGGATATGCAGGAGGTCCATCAGAATGGGGTGTGGCAAAGCCAGACATAGATCTCCCCACAGAAGCCTGTAGGAGGCAGAGTACAGGGATAGGGCCTTAAGGCAGTCTGCATAAGACATTTTACTTGCACCCTGTATTCTTTTAGTGAGGAACCTCTGCTGATGTTCCAGTTGTTGGATATGCCTTTCTAGGTACATACCAAAGGGGGCATTGTACTCAGTGATAGGTTTGTTGAATGTCGAATACAGTGGAACAATGACTTCCTTGGACTTAGATCCCATACCTTTGGTTATAAGTTGTGCAACTTAGAATGATTTCCTCACCACTGTAAACATGTGATGGTCAAAGGCTAGATTGCTATATACGTGTGCCCTAAGTCCCTGACTACTCAGTCAACTCTAAGAAAGACAGGACCCAGGAAGTTAGGATTGGGGAGCCCACCTCTACAAAGAGGCCAGTCACAAGTGGAGTCCCTCAGCATGTCTCCAAGCAGATGACGCTCTAGCTGATAATCGAACCGGACAGCGTCTTACTGTTCTAGTTAATCACTGCATATTAATCAGATTAGACAATAGTAGTAGAAATACCGAACGTAAACTCTAAGAGGGATTTTGCTAATATGATAGTTACCAGGGATGGATGACTTGCCAAAGGATACTTTTATGCATTTCTTGGCATTTAGTTTTAGTCCACAGTTCTGACACCAGTTGTTTGTCTTTGTCAGCCCCTCCTGGAGAACATTTGTGTCAGTGTGGGATTCAATAACAGCTCTTAATTTGTAATCTTCTGCTAATTTAGTCAGCCAGAGACCACTGACATTGGCCTTGACTTCTGAGAAGCAAATGCCAAAAAGGAGAGGTCTAAGGACGGATCGCTGAGGGACTCCACTTGTGACTGGCCTCTTTGCAGAGGTGGGCTCCCCAATCCTAACTTCCTGGGTCCTATCTCTGAGCAACTTGGCTCGCCATTGGGTGACATACAGGTTTGTACCTACCCTCTTGAGTTTGTCAACAATGCCCAAGTGAGGTATTGTGTCAAATGCTTTGGCCTGGTCAAGGTAGGCAGTGTGAATGATTTTGCCCTCATCCATTTACTATATATCAGACAGTTTCAATATTCTGTATAAATGTAAGTGATAAATGAATTTAAAATATATTTATTGAATTTAAAATAAATGTTTACATCTGTATTCTCCTTAATTTGTGATTCTGTGAATCAAAGTTCAGAAAACTCAAATTCACAGAACATAGTGCTTAGAGTATAAAAAGGCACTCATGTTTAGAGGGAAAACACACACACATGCCATTTGAGGAAGAGGGTAGTGTTGTCTACCTGTTACCTATGTAGACATATTTAATTATTTAGTAATAAAACCATGGCTGTATGTTTAATTGAGGTTAGCAGTAGCTGGAGATATCTGACATTTCAGTTCTTCAGCAGAGGAGTTGGGTAAAAGTTTTTGCTGAAAGCATATGTCTAATACCTCTTTATTCATTCATCTTGTCTCTACATATGATCTAAGGCATACCCATACTGTAACATCCTTGCCTGCCATTATACCATGTTACACTTTTCTCAGTAATTTTGCATGTTGACTAGGCTGAAATATCTGATAACGTCTGATGTCAGGAAACGTGAAAACATGGTAACAGCCCTAACAGAAAGAGGGAGGGTATTTAGATTCCATACCAAAGGAAGGGGTGCAGCAAAAATTGTAATTGCTACATAATGATGGTGCTGTAAGTATTTGTAGAAGTGAAGAAATCATCAGCGGGTGCAGTGCCTCAGCAGTTGCCTACAATATCAGTCAGTTACGAGTAGATGTAAGATCGCATAATAACAAACTCAATGGTAAGAAATGTGAAAGATACAAGTCATTACAGGAGGCTACTGGGCAACTGGATGGTGAATATTGGAGGTATATATATTAAACTTGGATTGGATGTTCTGTTCCAGGAAAAGTAAACAAGCCCTAGGTAGTTCACCTGAACTATAGAAGATGCAATGAGGAGAAAGGCTATTCTTTTCTTATGTTTTAACATATGGAGG